>NC_071097.1:15688184-16000684 GCF_027358695.1 Spea bombifrons | reverse complement strand
CTTCAAATAGTTGCGTCTTAGCCATTTGTATGTTTATGTTTAGCTCTGTTACCTTAGCCTATACTACTTGATAAGACCCTGACCCTGATTATTATAGTACTTTGCGGTAGAATGGCCCAGTCTTGACTGTCCAGCCAATGACTTTTAAATGGAAGTCCTCACTGGAGAAGCAGGACTTATTCAGCATCACCATAGCAAAAGTCAGCTCAGTGTGTTGTTTGAGCAGGGAAATACACCCAAAATATCAATTGACATAAAAACAGATTTTCTTCGGTGCTAAACTGTATTACTATCTAAAATGTTAATTTTTCCATGAGACTTCCCCTTTAAATAGTTCAGTATTGGCTTTTCCATATAACATGTTTCATGATCCAGGGGGCAAATGTCCTAATGTGCTTTCAGGGCCTTGATTCCCCCCCTCCACATGTTCGCATTTTGTTTGGTAAATGTTATTAATCTACCCTACCACCTATATGTTTTAAATTCCATGTAAGTGCCATATAACCCCATTGTACAACGCTACGGAATTTGATGGCGCTATATAAAACAATAAAAAATAATAATAATATAACCCTTATTGTGTGTTGTGGGTTTACAGCGTCTACGCACTTTTGTACTTTACTGTGCACTAAAGCTCATCTCATGCTCTCCGAGGTTTTAGTATGACAGGACTTGTAGTCCAACATTGTTGAGAATTGCACAACCCTAAAGCATAAAATACACCCAGACGCCAATATTTTTTTTCCCTCTTTTAATAAAATATAAACATAGGTTTACATTCATTATATGCTCCTGGAAGCAATCAGTGGGATTTCCTATCCCCCCACTGATTGCTGGGGAGCTTGTTTATATCAGAATATCCTTACATCTTCCAAACATATTTTTATATATTCTCTAGAGGTTCTCTCTTGGGGAATGTTGAAATATTCCCATTACAAGCACACACTGTTTTCCTGTTGTGTAGCTGAAAGCAAAATGGCTGTGCTTATGTGCGGTTTCCATTACTACATATTTTTCCCCTTTTGGTCTTTTTCTGAAAACTTGAAAACAATGAAATTCCTAGAGCAGTTTATCTGGGTGTCTCATAGTTTGCATTATACGTGGATAGAATTCAAGCATATATATGATCGCCAAACGCCCCCTTTAAATTACTGTTTTGTCCTGCTACCAAGTCCATGGGGGGGATTCTGTTTTTTCCCTACACCCCCAGCTCCTAATCTTGCACCAAACTTGTTAAAACACATGGGCGATATACCAGCCACTCGCCATCTCTAGTGCTGGCCTGCCCAATGTGACCCCCAGTGTGCATGCACAGAAAGTGCTCCTATTGACTTTAAAGGGAGCATTTTCCTGCCACCGATTGGCCGCTTCCAATAGTGACATGAAAGTGGACCACAGCGTTGTGGCGCACTGAAACTCCTCTTAAATGTGATTTAACTTTTTTGTTCTGCAGATACATAATGCATATTAAAGCACTTAATATACTATAATTGGCATTAATCATTGTGGACACAAAGTAAATAAACCTTGTAAGCGCTGCCATTTTTTTTTTACCTTCTCTGAAGGTTTAATTGCTTAAAAAAACAATGAACATTTTGACAAGCTTTTTGTCAGTTTCTACGGCAACAACATTCCAGTGCCTACTTTTAAACCACATGACAAATATTCCCATGATAAATGAGTCAAAATGTTATATTATTAAAAATTATTTTGATAGTATATGGATAGTATTTGAATATAGATTTGAAAGTGTACTTGGAATGATGTTTCTAATGCTGCAATTTGTTATAAAGGTTAAGTTCAGTAGATTATGTGGAACAGCACTTAAAAATAGCCATTAAAATAAGTCAGTTGTTTTTTAATTAGAATTAGATGTATCTACTGGCAAAAAATACACACAGTCTCCTGGCAGAGGTGAAGAAAGATATCATAGAGGGTTTCATAACAGGTAGTATATATCAAACCGATTCATTTAAATACCATGAATTTTAAACAAAATGAAAATAACATTTTATAAAAAGCTACTCTATAAGCCAATGCTTTGTCTTCAATATTATATGAGCATACATTGGTTTTTTTAGTTTTGTTTTTTATACTGTATATTTCCACTCAGTGATGGGGAAAGCCCAATAGTTTCACTTGTTTTTGATCAATTATTTCATATATACTTTCTCCATAATACAGCTTCGATAAAAATATATTGTATATCTATTAGGGAAAAAAGAAGAAAAATAATAGAAACATTAAAATAAATGGAAGTATATTTTAAAGAAAAATATTAACATAAAAGGTCATAGTCTAAAACTAGAAGGTCAGGGGCTTAGATATAATGGGGTAAATGGTGATAGATACGTGGAATAGCCTCCCAACAGAAATGGTGGAGGGTAATACAGTCGAAATGAAACATACATATGTATTTGGCTATCTTCAATACAAGATCGATGGCTGATTAAGGCTTGAGTTGTTACGTTAGAAATAATGGGCAGATTAGATAACACAAATGGTTCCTATATACTATTGTTATTATTTATTGTTTAATATAGCGCCATCATATTCCACAGCACAGTACAATGTACGATCAAATTTTATGTTTCTATGTAAATTAAGCATCTGTTATTTTTCTGGACTAACAATTGGTCTTATTGGTTACATTAATAAAATTCTCTAAAGGCAATTGAATACCTAAACATTACATTAATGTATGCAATTATATTATATATTACATTTTAGCTAAAATATATTCTGATTCCCTCTACCCTTGGTGAATTGAAACATTTCCATAATCAAACTTCTAAACGTATTAAAGGGCCTCACTGCTTTTGGAGACATCATAAAAAAAATGCTGAAACAATGTTATAATTTAATAGTAAATGTTGAGGAGTTTGTATGGACTTTCCTTCATCTGCAGGAGTGAAAGAGCAGTCATTATGAGAATCTGAATTCCCAACCTTCCAATAAACTGAATAAGTGTAGCAGAGACACAGGACGGTCTGTCTAGGCTCTGCTAGGATCTGTGATGACCCCTGCTTGCTAATTGCACACACAGATACCAGGAATGTAGGGCAGAAAAATAAATAATACAATTAAAAAGTTAAGGCACCTTTTTATAAAACTTAAGAACTACGCATGTGGTTATTACTCACCTAACATATTAAAGAATTATTTAAATTTAAATCCTAAATAATGTTTTTTTTTTATATAAATGTATGAATATGATTTCAAACCACCACTCTATCAAATGTATCATTTGAGTGGGTACAGTAAAGACAAAAAATGGAAATTATGATTATGCAAACATGGTTAAATTGTAAAAAAATGAAGGTGTGAAATATGCTTGTCACAGATTTTACTATGCATTATGCAGGGCCAGCTAAGCCTTTGTTGGAGGAAAAGCCACTGGTTGTTTTTTTATAATACTGTATATAGAAGAGCTCAAATAATTCAACCTATGTTTATTGATTAAACCAACACCTGGACATGATGGAATCTACTTTTTGGCTTTTCCATAAAAATGAGGTAGACTTTTCTTGTTTTGCAGTTTTTCTAGGCAAAGTTTAACAAAATGTGTTTTAATCATGAATCATTATTTAATCCAAAGAGCTGGTACATAGAGATGCTCGCACGTCTTTGAGTGGCTACATGTTAGGAGAGCCCATACACCTCTACATCTAGGCTAAGGAGGAGGTGAGGGACATAGGGGCTAAACACGATTATCACCCACCCCATATACATTGTAACCACAGGGTATACGTGGGAATTAAGTCCCTAAATATACAATATCAATATACACAAAGTCAAGAATGCTATTTTTTTAAATTAATTTTTTTAAATAAAAGCCGTTTTGGATCCTCAGATGTAGTTTGAGTTTATGTGATTATAGGGTTTCTTTTTGGGTTGAGATAGGTGTGCTTTAGCAACCGTATGGCTACAAATATTACACAATATGAGCAACTTAGTTTAAGGAAGCACAAGCAACCTAGTTTAAATTATATATAGATATATATATATATATATATATATATATATCTCAAATAATAGTATATATATATATAGATATATATAATCTTGTACAGGGGGACTCTGGCTTCCTTAGACGGTGCGGTTAACTATTTAATTGCCACCATTATTTTGTTTTGTATATTTTAAGTAAATTAATAAAAATTAGCCTGTTTGGACTTTGTGTATAGTGATAGGAGCCAGGGGCCACTGATGACAACCAATTCTAAAGCTGATGCTAATATGTCAACATATTATTAGCAGTTTGGTTACAGTGTATCATCAGTGTCAGTCTTGATGCCAATGTATGAGACCAGCCCCTGCATCTGAATTTTGGATCAGAGGCATGGAACTGCTCTGCTGATTTAGGAGCCTGTGTTATGTGATGCCTGCGCTTAAGAAGTGAGGAGCGGTGTTCCTTGCAAGTGGTTTTACAAGGTGCATATTATTGATTTATTTTAATTAAAACGGGGTAAGCCATATGTGACTACATGTCTGTGTATTTAATGTTACTTAGGTGCCCCATACCCATTCAATCAGCTCAGTATAAAAAGCTGCCTGTATGGGTTTTTTTTAAACACATCATATGGAAGCTCTTTGATGATTTTAATGAAACTTTTCACCGTTTATTTTTTTGGGTTGTGACCTTAACTCTCAGTACTTCAGTATTTTAAAAACTGCCATATGTTATGCCAGATAATATATACTCTAATTTCTTTGCTCTGTTTATTAATACAGGTGCGGACAATAAACCCTGTAATGGGCCACCAGTTGTGATAAAAAGGCGGAGGCTGGACAGTAATTGTGGCTACATCCGCCTCACTCCCTTCAATAAGTCTGCTTTTATTTTGTAAGAAAACAAAGCAACTTGCGTTAGAGTGCAAGCAGTTAGGGCAAATTGGTCTCTTTGTCAATCAGTGTACGAGAAACCTGTGAGTATTTGCGCAGAGTCAAATCAGTTTGGAAGAAAATGGGAGACACTTTTTTTATAATGTACTGGTAGATGAGACGGGGATGTGGCTTTATGGGGTACCAGTCTCTCTTTGCTGTGAATTTGCTAAAGATACTCTTCCTCTTTACCTCAAATAAGGACGTGAGGAAGAAACAAGTTAAGGTTTATCGGGATTGCCTGTTTCTTCTCTCCACTCTCTCTTCTTCGCTCCTCCTCCTTCACCTTCTACTTTCCTCGGTCTCTCACTTTCTCTGACTTTTATAACTTTCTTCCTCTCTCTCTACTTCCTCTCTTTCTCTATTTTCTCTCTGGTTACTCATATGACGTCAGGGGAGAGGCTCCAATTCTCTCTCCCTCTCAAAAATTCCTGCCCCCCTTCTCCTCGCACTCTCCTCCTCTCCCTCCCCCCTCTTCCACAGAACACCCAGTCTGGTTTTTAAAGGAAGGTATGAGAGAGAGATGGCACTCTCTGCCCTGACTACTAGAAAGACAGCTGGGCTACTAGCGACCAGCACTCACTAGCCACCCTGGGCCCAGACATGCTGCTTATCACAGGTACCTGGTTAGCTCTCCTTCTTCTCTCTCTCTGCGTTTCTTTGCTGTTCCTCATCTGGTTGGGCCGTCATCAGGACACTTTTTTTTCTGACTTAGCTCACTGCATCCTTTCTTGGAATATCAATCCCACTTTGGTCAGCGGTCTCTTACACACCAAAGGTTATCATGTGTGGTCTTCTAAGAAACATTTTTGTTTTCATTGTTACTATTACATCACTGTTTTGAAAAACTTTTTACCTATTTTGTTTTTGTCTGCCTGTCATACCCTGCCCCTTCTTCTGCTTTTCCTGTTTCTTTTGCAGCGTATTGTCTCCCAATGTGCCTTTCCACCCTGTGTCTCTCTATGTTTTATTTTTTTTTCTTGATCCCACTACATCTCTCTAATAAAAGGCAAGAACGCATGATGGACTATTGACAAGACACAAGGGGAATCAGTGGTAGGGAAGAGAGAAATGGGAGTTAAAGGGGAGGGGAGGTATGTGTCATATGAGGCTGAAACTTGAGAGCAGCCCTTGAGACAGACACTTGTAAGAGACTGTCAATATCAAAGACAGATTGTGACATCTCTAAAAACTCTCCTCCCAGAACAGCAAAAGGACAATAGTGCAGGGCCTCTCTGACAAGAAGTGTTGATTACTTCTTATGTACTTTTTGTGTCTCCATCTTCATCAGTCTTTGCTTCCATTCATCTCGCCTATCACATCTTCATGCTCCTCCATCTCTTTGGCATCTCCTTATTTTATACTCTGAAGCATACATTCCGGTCTTCTCAATTTATTGCACTCTGCCCAACTTTCACCCTTAAAATCCTCTCTAACTCACACTATTGATCTCTGTCATTCAGCATTTTTGTTTTGCTCCTTTATCCCCTTTTCTTCTCTTTAGCTTCTAGTTATTCTTTTAATTTGTTCTTACTTCCTCTCCTTTGCCTTCTGTCTTCTCCACTTCCACGTGCTTTATAATCTTCTATAATTCATCTATCTACTGTCCTCCCTGTCTCTGCCTCTGTTGGTTGTGGGGCTTATTTTCTAAACAATGAGCTGCACAATGATGCATTATAAAGGACCAACCCCTGTGGGCTCCACCTGCCAGCAGACTTGAGTTGACACTACATAATATATGGTTGATAAAATAGTACGTCACTGCAAATAGACTACAACTAAGTGGTGGAAAAATCTTAGAGTGTCGGGGATTTTTACTTTACTGAGAGGGTGGTAGATAACTGGAACAGCCTACCAGGAGAAAATGTAGAGATTAAAATGGTAAGGGAAGTAAATCATACATGGAATAGGCATATGTCTATCCTCCATCTAAGATGAGATCAAGGACTGATTAAGGTTTGAGTCTTTAGAGCAAGAACAAATGGGAAGTCTAGATGGACCAAAAAGGCTTCTCTGCTTTCATACTCTACGGCCCTATGTTTTTATGCTCTTTTTATGTCCAATATCAAATCAATTAACATTTAACGCATTTTGATCCCTTTAAATGGAAATGATAAACATTTTATATCGGCAATTTGTACCTGCACTTGATATCTTACGCTCACCGAATCTACTACACCTCCTTACTTTACTTCACAATGATACCCATCAGCTACTGACAGAATTTTCTTGTCTTCTCCAAATGCCATTTATTAATCATTATCCATTCATTTTTTTTTCTTAAATTGCATCTTTTTGTTACCCACTTCTTCAGAGAAGCTGCTAGACCTTCCCTGTCACTGATACAACCCCAAACCACCTCTCACCTTTCTCTCTGCCTTATGTTTGTCCTCACGTAAGCAGGGCTCTCTCCACCTAATGTATCAGTTTGTGTTACTCTGTCCATTCTCGTCTTGTCATACCCCTTGAATAAATGTATTGTAAGAAGTGCTATATAAATAAAAGACGATAATAATAATAGTGTTAACTCTTTTACTTGTCATATTTGTCTGTAGCTATTAATTTCTTTTTTTTGTCGAACCTTGTGCCTCATCAACTCCTGTCTTTCTCATTTCCCTCTCTTTCCTCTCACTCTTAAAAAGCCCACATGTGCTTCCTATTACATGTAAAAACAGAAAGAGAGAGAGAAACAGAAACACAGAGATTCAGGGCAACCAGCGAGAGAACGGGATAGATTTCATTATATATATGCGAGTGTGTGTGTGTTCTTAATCACAAAATAGATTTTCAGTACTAATTGCGTGTGTCACCATGTAACCCAGGAACTTCTGATTCCAAAGTAACTCAACGTCAATAAGAAAATGCCAATGACTAAAAAATGTGTGTGCTACGTTTGCTGTGTAAAATAGCTTCAGATGTGAAGAAAAACATTTCCCAATGAACCCAAGAAATAATGACTTTAATGACCTCATATAGTATCATAGGTTATTTGAAGGGCTATGCATAAGGGAAAAATGTAGAAATCGTTTGTGTTTTTTTTTTATTGCTGAAAATAATAATCTATAATAAATGACTATGGGGTGGCCATATTTCTGTAGCAGTAAAGTACTCCTTTGACCACAGTCAATAGGTAATTTTTAAGCCTGACGTAGTGTACGTTTGTGCGCACCTGTATAAGGTGCCCTTACACCTTGCATTCAGGGGTGACTGATTTATCTATTTGTCTGTATTCTTATATATATCAATCATGTGTGGTAAAATGTTTGAATATAAACCATCAATGAAAACAAAAACTATCCGCCAATTTGTAATGACCAATTTCTGCATATTTTTCCCTCTTGTTTATCTCTTTCTTTCTCGGGCCCCAAACTCTCCGTCTCTCTCTGAAGTGGGCTCCTACAGAGTCCTGTGTGCAATGCTGGTGTCCATCCTGCACATGGCTTCTCTTAATGCTCTAAATGTGACAGACCCTCTTGCTCGAACCTCCATTCAAAAAAGCTACGATCTAACCAAGTACTTGGAGCATCAGTTGCGCTCCCTGGCTGGTCCATATGTAAGTATTAACTTTTTTCAGGGGGGGGCAGATTTTGAAATCTTGACAATGCCTTACAGTTATAATCCTCTTTGTGACCTTAGTAGCCAAAAAGTCTCCGTCATATGTAAGTTCTTCTGCTTTTACAAGCCACTTGCTTCCTCAGCTTATCAGTAGTAGCCCTGCTACTTAGCAAACGTGAACAAACAGGTATCAGATGAAGAGGAAACAAAATTAATACTTACAAGCAGAAAAGTCATGTGAAAAAATAATGTCTACAGATAGGAAACAATGCACCATATGACATTATTGGAGGTGGCAGCCGGGTCATGGAACTATGTGTAACCAACGAAAATAAACTTCGAAGCATGTGCCGCTGGGTAGAGAATGATCATGTTGTCGCATAGGATGGATACTGGTTTATCATGTCACTGCCTTCCAAGGTGTGACATCTGCTAGTATTTATGGTCTTTTAGGAAGGTCTTGTATTGTAGAAGTTTCATAACATAATTCTAGGTTGTCTGGAAAGCTGGTAGTGTCAGCTATATTACTTAATGCTTCCAGAACATGACAAGATTTTGTCTTACTGAATTCCAGCGCGAGGGACAATGTCCTGGCACCTTTTTGGTGGGATATAATTTGGCTTGAAAAACCGATAAGGATGTATAAGACTGAGATGCATTTACTATAATCAAAATAATGATTTTTGGATGAAGTTCAAGAGCCAGGTAGCCGTGTTTTCTGGCTCCTCGAATTTCTGGCATGGTATACGTCATTTCCTTGTTCAAAAGTTTGGGATTTACTGATTGACCTGCCAGTGCCATTGAAATCTTGAAGTGTGAGAGGGTGGTCAGTAAGGGCAGGAGTTCATGACTTCCAGTGTGGTCCTTGTAAACCAGTAGATGGTTAAGATCCTTTTGGTCTCTATGAGTATTTATCAGAGAGGGCTGTGCTCTGTGACAATGAATCATCGGCTGGGCCTAATCTATTTGAAAATCCGTTGATAAACCAGAAACTTTACAATTTCAAAAATTCGATATGCATGCTTGTCTTTATTGTGAATGTGTTTCTTGTTTGTTTAAAATAGTGGCGCACAAAGACAATTCTTATTTTGGAACAGCTAATGAGGACATTTTCTTACATTAAAGGGCCACGTTTGAGTGAAGGCAATTGATTAGGTATGTCGGTTAATTCTCGTCTGCCACCAAATACTATACTTTAGTGTCTGATTACTGACAGGATGTTGTATGTAGGAGGTATTCACGGGAGTGTTGCAGTCAAATTGCTCAACACATAAATTCTTCAACACACACAACCTCACTGGTGTATACACATAAACACAGGTGCAGCGTTGTATACGTTGGTTTATAAGACCCTCTCGTCTCCACACATTTCACTCTCTCCAGTTCTCAAGATGTTTGGCTCAATGCTGTCTAAAATGAGACCGCTTCCGTTATACCGAGCCAGAAGAGGGCGAGAAAAAAGAGACAGATGTACACAACAAAATGATTACTGGAAAAAATGAGCCATTCGGAGATATTACAAATGAGAGACATGAAAGTTTTGAGTGTCCCAGCACTGAACAATGTCGGGGTAACAGTCAGAGATAAATACTGCTATAGTGAAAATGAGACAGGATTGAACTGAAGTGAGAGGCAGTGATGTTTTGACTGTGAGAGGGCCTGGTTAAAATATGAGAGATGGCAGCGGTCTCGCTTTCTACACACTGTGTAAACTTTGAGTGATTAAAGGCAGCGCTCCTTGTCTGTCTCTCCTCAGACCACTCCAACTTGGCTCTCTGTCTTTCCATCCTCCCCCTTCGCTCACTTCCCTCCGTCTGTTTCTTTCTATCATGCCTTCTTCATTTTCATAGTAATGCTCACACATTATCTGCATTCTTATTCTAATGTACCTTCCCTTTTTATAGAAAATTCAGACCATGGTTATAATTTTATTCCACTTCTTGTCATTTGAACTCTCCCATCATTCTACTTCACTTTTTTCTTGTTTACTTATCTTCATTGCCTTAGCATTTGGTACAAATAATAGAAATATTGTGCATTTGGAGACCTGTCTCATAATATTGAGTCAGGAACTGACATCAAACTCACAGGAATTATCATGTCTATAGGCTTAATGATGTCTCTTTTTATGTTCACTATTATTAAAGGGGCACCATTATGCATCCCGGTCAATATTTAAGCATATACCTTTCCCTATATCATGCATTAAAATAGTAGCATGGTCTCACCATACATTAACTCTATAAAGGGACACTTCAGCCAATACGTGCATAAAATAGCCGATTGGTCCATTGAAATTTTTGTGGCGTCTTCTTTCAGGGGATTCTGCAGAATTTTCCATATGCATTTGCCGCTTCCCTTTCCCAAGCTATTTGCCATGCAAGAGATGTGTTCTTCTGGGACATAGGAGAAATTCATGTTTGTCAAAAAAATAGTTTATTAGTCTTTATCAACCAATGTATGCTACTGATTTACATTTTTGTCATTGGTGCTTAATATCATCTTAGAAGCTATATAAAAAGTTATATTGTTGTAAAATTGATAATTTTTGTATAGTGTTGCGTTACTGACGTCTTGAATTGTATACAGGCTTGGTGTTATAAAAAAGGAATCCACATATTTTTATTGTTTCTTGGGCAAAGGGACTTACAGTATTAACTAAATTGTAAAGTGTGCAGTATTAAGGCCAACTCTCCCAAGATTATCACGCAGAATGGGACAATCTGGTTTTCTGTAATGCATGGCTAATACTTTGAAGGCATCTTACCAATGTAAGTGTGCTCTAAGCCACTGATGAGCTGAAATAAACTCAACTGGTTTCATGGGTGAACTCCCAACTACTGGACAGTCTACCTCAAAACTAGACACCTGGAAACCCTGCACACTGTACACCGTGAACAGGCCCTTTATTCTGTCAAAGAGTTGATACGTTGATTTATAAAACAGTGATGTTATCAAACACATCATACACTGAAGTGCAGTCAGAGTAAGGCAAGTCATAGACATCAATAAAAGATGATTCTGTATACTATGTTCTGTGCTATGAAAGAACTCATGAGAGTAAATATTATAAGTCAAACTAAAGTAAAATAACATTTTAGTTTGGTCACAGGTTTTTAATATTTCCTAAACTTTTGCCCTGAATGAAGCTATGATGTTTTTCCATTGTCTCTGAAGAAAGGTGAAGGCAATTGTGCCATGTGCATAACCAAGACCCGATCCTTATCTTCCTGATGTGCACTCCCCTGAGGAATATGTTGCCCCGTCAGAAAGCTAGGTCTTCATGGTCCACCCTTCATAGGAAAAACACTGAAGTCTTCAGATGGAGGTGGTGGCAAAAGGTCTTTTTGGAACCTAGCTCCAATGGGGCCAAACCATCAAGCCTTGTGTCTCATGTGCTCAAGACAAAAAGCTGCAGTGAGAATACAAAATTAAAAATTACCAGATTGCCCCAGCACATGGGGCACTGGCGTTGTAAAAATATACATATCCATTACATACCAACCCAATCAAAGTGAGTGTTCAAGCGTACCCCTTTACAAACGCATGACAGATAGGCCAAGAACCTATACAGTATTATCAGACTGCCAGATTACTGGGAAATTCATTGTGACAGCAATGTCGCTAGGTACGTTTCTAGACTTTTACTTTGTTAGACTCTTGTGAAACAACACAAGGTTCTCTGTGCAGAACTTTATATGAGAGTATGTTTGACAGTCTTCATTGGTGTAGAGTAAAAGTGTGCAGGTCTTTGATGAGATGAAGTTCTGTGTTTATTTGAGGAATGTCTGCATATAAACATATGTGATCAGAATGCAGATCCACTTATACCTTCTGTGTACACAAGCAGATAAACTTACCCATGTATAGTTGGTAATCTACCCCAGAGGCAAAAATCAGCAGTGTTTTCATAAAAGATATACACAAGGTATCACTAGATCTGCATATCTATGTGTACACTCACATAAACACTCTTTGCTTTTATATACACACATTCACAAATAATTATCGTTTCAAGGTCTCCTCCTTACTCTCTGGTTTTCTAGATTTTTTTTTCTGAAACTAGTTAAATAGCCGGGATATCCAGAGCCACAGTATATATATAATTAGTGTGTGATATATATATAAACTTCAACAATAATAGTATTTTATTTCAGACAAAGCTCGACTAAGACAGCCAGGTATATAGTTTGGTTCCAGTTTTACATAAAGGGTGAGATTTACTGGTGAGAAGACTGATTTTTACAGTTATATAATGTTATGTGAGCCATGATTTGCCATAGACAAATTTTACATAGCTTAGCGCTTGTCCAGGCTCCAGGCATTTAAATGGCCACCATAAAGATTCTGTTGGAATGACTTGCCAGTGGTGGCAGTGTTCATCTTAAAGGGGAACTGACACTATTTCTATGGTGCCATATTGGCTTTATATGATGCTCATGTTTCCATTGCTAGCCTCCAGACAACTTCCATGTTGCTTCTGAAGTGCTGAACATAAATTAAGGAAGTTTGTATTTGCTTCAGACTGCCCCTTCCAATATCCTTACATCCCATGACTTTATAACTTTAATTAAATACAATTGGACATGAAACCTCTGCACATTCTAGCACTTTCTCCCACTTCTCACACCTGACAGTGTTTTTTCATATGACCTTGACCCTTTACCCTGGTGTTTCTTGTCCATTCTAATACCTACCTACCTTAACTAACATCTCCAATTTCTATGTCTCCACTTGATCATCCCCATATGCAACCATAAATTCCAAATTGAAAAAGTCCACCCTGGACTCTGCCAGCCTGTAAAACTGCGTCCATAATATCTCTACTTCCTCTGTCCTCTAAACGTCTTGTATATATTGTTTGTATATACCTGACTGATTAACTTGATGCCAACTCTTGACATGAGAGACCTGTATCTGGATGTTGCTCCTCTGAGACCATTCTTTACTTACTGCAAGTTTGAACACTGTGGACCATCCTCTTATTTTTCAAAGGCTTCACGTTCTCTGTGACAGTCTATTTTCCTGGTTCTCATTGTACCTGAATGATCACACTTACATTATCAAAGGATGTGAGAGGAGTGAAGCACAAATCATTATTTAATGTATATCACTACAATATCAGTACAATATTTTTAAATATACTACCCTGAAGTATTATTCTTATTTGTTTATGTATACGTATGCATTTTTTTTTTAGTTTGGTCATCTAAATCATTTTGCTTAGGGGCTGTAAAAACGTAGGGCGACTCCAGCAGCTAAATCTGTGATAGGGATTTAGGTCATAGACACAATTTATCAGTTATCAGTTCAGGAAAGTTATTTTTCGCTGGTGAGATGTACTGAATTGTAGTTAATACTCATATACTTTAGTTTACCCAGTAGTTCTAGATTATACAGGAATATTATATATTAAATGCGCATCAGACTACGTACATCTGATACGTTCAGACAAACATAATAACTCACAATCTGGTTTCAGTTTGGCATAAAGAGGGGGGATTTAATAAGCCAAACCATGTTTTATAGGCACTGTGCCTTTATAACTATAATAGCAGGCTTTTCATATTTACTGGTGCAGCTGCTAACACTGTGGTGTATACACAAGTGCATTCTAAATTGCTTCATAGTATTGAATCTTATGAAGGAGCTGAATATATGTATGTGTTCTTTAGTTTTGTTTATATGTGTACACACTTAACCATTTCAGTGGTGGCATATTATTCAGAGTTACATATTATTTAGTCCTCAGCCACTAACAGGATTAATATGGAAGCAGCACCAGGGTGTTTTTTTTTTTAACTGTTAAGTACCTTGTAAGATATGGACATCCTATCTTTCTCCCCCCACATTTATCACCTTAATTAAGTTTCTTAGGCACCCCCCTATGCATGCCACATGCACATATGTAAAAGAGGACAGAATGAGCCATGCGATCAGATTTGAATGCACAGCTCAAACCTCACAGAGAGTTAAAGTAATATTATAAGGAATGCTCCATGTTATACACCGTGGCAGTTGTTCTCTGCTATTCACGTTTTAGAGTTCGGAAATGAGCTTGTAAAAACCCCCCAAAACGTCAGTTAACGTTAAGTTCTTTACAAGTTAGATTTAAAGAGCTTTTGTGAGTCACTAAATTTGCAGCAGGGTGGAACCTTCAAGTTGTGCTTATCTATCGGGCCACAGCTTGGTGAAGTAACACATCTGGCTAAATAGAATCTAGATGATGTGCTATTAAAGGGTTATTATTTCAAGAGTCTTATGGGCACCTTATTTAGAAAGTTCCTAGGTATGACCATTGGCCTGATGGGGAGGTCCTCTGATATCCCCTTACTTACAAATACAGCTGTAAAATCTGTGTCAGGCTCATCATATAGCAGCCCTTAACTGGATGTTGGAGTCCAGAGCGCAGGAGTGTAAGAACACAGTGATTGAAACAAACTTCACAAATGACACAAGTGGAATGTTTGGTTATAGGTTATATTACACAAAGCAAAGCAAGAAATCTCAAGAGAAGCAGCAGAGTAGGAGGCATATCATGCATACAGACTGCTGGGGAGTATGAGGGTAGAAAAGTCCAGGTAAGTATTCAAAAGGGTCTGGGACAGGTATAAGCAAAAAGGGGAAATCCAGTAGGCAGTCCGGGTCAAACAGGTAACAGGCTGGCAAAAGGGTAAATCCAAAAGGCAGTCCGGGTTAAAGAGGTAACAGGCAGGTAGGTAGGTAGGTGTAACAGACAGATCCAGCATCTGGCAAGAACTATGGCTCCAAAGAAGTTAATGAACTCACACCTCTGTTACTGGGAGGCAGGGATATAAAGCCTGTTCATTAGATCAAGTGAGTCTAGGCTTCAGGTGAGGGAGGCAGGGTAATGGTTTAACAAAACACAGCTGAACATAAATACACAGCTGAACATAAATACACAGAACATTGATTATATACATAGCCAGATAATACAAACATGGTACAGGATGCCACAAAGGACAGGGAACAAGGCAAGGAATACAGGGGATGGAGTGAGGAGCTGAGATTCTCAGATGTATAAGGGAAAGAGGGCAAAGGTACATAAAATACAGACACAGTTAAACAAGACAGCAAGCTGTGGAGAGGAGTTCAACTCCAGACAGACCTCTTAAAGGGGCGGCCACGCCTGGCAGTTTCCAGGGCTGGGGCTGATCCCTGACAATCAGTGTAAATCTTTGTTTTGAGGGTCCTCAAAAAAAATATAAACCCCTTAATGACAAAGCCCATATATGTACGGGCTCAAAATGCATTGTTTTCAATGGGTTTAGGGACCGCCCATTGTCCTTAAGGGGTTAATTATGCATCTTTTTTATTTAGACTTTAAATAAAGGTTACTGTGTAAAACAGAGCTATAGCTAGCACCTTTTGCAGCTGAGGCAAGAATGGAAAATTGTGCCCCCCAGCTATATATATATATATATATATATATATTTTTTTTTTTACAGAGGTTATTTTATTTACACTGCCCTTACACACAGCTGCACAGAAACACACATATACACATACACTGCCATTACACACAACTGCCCATACACGCTGCCTTTACACACACCTATACACAGAAGGGAGAAGGACATGCACTTGAAGCTTCAATGTGCTGTGTCTTTGCTGTGACAATTACAGCTATCGTGTACACAAGTATTTTCCAAGCTTCATCTTGTTTCAAAGCATTTTTCTATTCGAAACTGTGGCCTGTGAGACCATACAGAAAAATAACATACACATGTACCCCCAGCAACTGGTGTAGATAAAGCAAAGGTGCTGTTCTATAATGGCACAATTAATTGTTGGCCCTATGGTACACAGACAGCAAGCATGTGCACTTGTTATCCACGATACACAAATCCACTGTGTCAGTTTGTGCTCAAGGAGAAAACCAGTATATATTTAAGCCTAAGTCCTTAGTTGAGCCTAATAGGCCCCTGGGAAGACATGGGTGCCTGAAATCATATTAAATTCATTGCAAAACCAAAAGTATACAACATTTGTTTAATATACATGGTACATAGTATTTGGGAAAAGTGGAAGATCCATTTTTAGTATGTTTGCTTATAACAAAGTTATGATATGATCCACTTCTAATTATATGAGTATATTCATAAGTGTGGTAGTGATTTTGGGGTATGGGTTGGCAGGAAATCTAAGATTACATGGGTAGCAAAGCTTTGTGATGTTCCAGTATTCAGTGGTGTATGTGAGATCGTTATGTCTCCCATACAGGTTGGCTGAATCTGACGTCGAGGTAGAGGCTAGTCTGAGGTGGATAGATGTATGACAAAAAAGGGTGAGAAAACTTTTTAGATATTTAAGTGAGAGAAAAAAATCTAAATCAAGAATAATTAAATAAAGAAAAGTGATTAGAATTATATAAATGAGGTTAAAGATGGATGCATGTGGGGGACCCTTGTTAGCCAAGAGAAATAGGGTGACATGTGAAACACCTGTGTTTACAGAGGAAGGCGTTCTACTGGAACTCTACAAAGTAAAAACAGACAAATCCTAGACCTGATGGGATACACCCAGAGATATTAAAAGAGCTTTGATGTGTCCTGGTAAAACCTCTAGCACACCTATTTAACCAGTCACTAATGACAGGAGTAGTTCCAGAAGACTGAAAGTTGGCAACCGTAGTACTGCTGCACAAAAAAGGTGGTAGGGAAGACTTGGCCGACTATAGACCAGTAAGCCTTATATCGGTAGTTGGCAAATTAACAGAAACCATACTAAAGGATATTAAATATCTGGAAGTAAATGTTTGCATGATCAGTAACAGCACAGGTTTACTACAGGAAGATGCTTTTTAACTTAATTTATTTTTTTAGACTGGGAACTAACATAATAGACCAGGGAGGAGCTGTTGATACAGCCTATCTAGATTTCAGTAAGGCATTTAACACTTTCCCCAATTAAAGACATAAATACATTGCAGTCTTTGGGTTTGTATGCCGGAGTAGTTGAATGGATAAGGTAATGGTTGAGTGATAGGAGGCAGAAGGTTAATAGTGTATATTCAGAGGAAAGGCTTACTAGTGGGGTACCATAGGGATCAGTATTGGGAGCTGTACTTTTAATATTTTATTAGTAATATTACAGAAGGTCTTAATGGTATGGTATCTCTTTTTGCAGATGATGCAAAGGTCTGCAACAGGGTAGACATTCTGGGTGGAACAACTCAAATGGAAAATGATTTAAGTATGTTAGAAGAACGGTCGAGAGTGTGGCAGCTGCATTTTAATGTGGATACATGTGAATCAATGCACTTGGGACGTAAAAACCCCAAGGCAGAAAATAGCTGTGGGGGCACTGTTCTGTCAGTGACAATGGGGAAAAAAAGGGACTTAGGAGTAATTATTTCTGATGAATTAAAGGTAAGCAGACAATGCAATAAAGCATCTGAAAAATCAAGCAGGAAGGTGGGTTGGATAGGGAGAGGCATTAGTATCAGGATGAGGGAGGCCACTTTACAGATCTATCATCAGGCCTCACCAAGATTATTGTGTACAGTTCTGGAGACCCCCACCTCCAGAAGAGTATTGACGCATAGAGTTCAGAGGTGAGCTACAAAAATGGTAAGTAGTTTGCAGGAGAGAAGTTATCATTAAGATAAAGGGATCTTAATATGTATAGCTTGGAGGAAAGAAGAGAGAGGGCAGATACAATAGAAACATTTAAATACCTAAAGGAATTTTACAAAGTACAGGAGGGAAGTTTACTTGAAAAGACTAATAGAGGTTTAAACACCTTACATCAGGAAAAAATGGTAGACTAAATGGGCCAAATTGTTCTTATATGCCATCAAAGTCAGAAAATTTGTATATTGAAGATTGTTCATACTGTTTTGTGAAGGATGTTGTGATATAGGGTTAAGTTCTTCTCCTGGCTGAGTGATATACTAATCCTTATACTTCTTACATTTGCAGTTAAATTATCTTGGCCCTCCGTTTAATGACCCAGACTTCAATCCACCACGTGCTGGGGGGCCAGAAACAATACCTAGTGCCTCTGTGGACTTTCACATGTGGAGGAATCTAAATGATGGATTACGTTTGGCAGAAAATCACCGGGCATATAGCCTTCTTCTCTGTTATCTACGGTCCATTGATGGTGAGGTGGCACGTGCAGAACTGCGACGGAGCCTTGGCCGATTTTGCACCAGTTTACAAGGCCTGGTGGTTAGCATTGCTGGAGTGATGTCTTCGCTGGGGTATCAGCCCCCACAAGAACTTGCTACTTCCTCTCCACTCCCAGCCATGGGCTATGGTAGAGGTAATGACTTTCTACGTAAAATGGAGGACTTCTGGTTGTTAAAGGAGCTGCAGATCTGGCTATGGAGGTCCGCTAAAGACTTCAACAGGCTCAAGCGGAAAGTTCCAGCTGTTGTCTCCCTCAGAGTGGAATCCCGTGGGTACTGATGTGGTGGTTTGGAGAAGATAAGTTCCCACTCACGCAATTTCTGAGAGTTTAGTGATAAACATGAAAAGCAGACCATGTAGGAATAATTGAATGTTCAATGGCTCAGGACAAGGAGAGCAGGTTGAAGAACATGACATGCATCTGGATTTTTAAGAGCACTGACCTCTGAAATACAAAAACATGGAGAGAAGTCATAAAAGCATTTTAATATGATAAAAAAAACAATTCAGATAAATAACCACCAGAGTAGATTAGAGAGTGTGGTTGGGAGAGAAGTGAGGTATACTAATAGATAGTATAACATTTGATGGAAAATATCTGCCTTCCCTTATTTGTGTCATCGGTGATACTGGGAACCTTGCTTGTCATATAAAGCAGACAGGGCGCATGGGAAGTAAGGAACAGTGAAACACAAGCAGGCTATACTGACCCTACAGGGAAGATGGCTATAATTATCAGGCCCAGCGGCACATACAAGGTAGTTATTGGTGAATTTTCATCAACAGTGGTATATATAAGAGGCAAACATTTTTTTAGCACATCTGGAAGTGCTTATAAATATTGGACACTAACAATACAGCAGAGGGAGTTTAATCTCAGGAGATTATTATTTTGTAGGAACAGCTCGAAAAGCGAAAATGGTCACTTCTTCAAAGGGCATGAAAAGAAAAGTATAACAAAAAAGAATTACTTATTTATATAATATTTCCTTATTTGTTTCCAGCTGGAAATGAACCCCAAAAAGAGCCAATATATAAACTATAAACACTCCACATATACATTTTACATTACCACAGTTTGCTTAAATCATGCTGCCTTTGTTGGTACATACAGAAGAAGGTATTTCTGTATATCTGAAAAAATATTGCATAGATAGTGTGTGTGTTTACGTATGTGTAATATATATATATATATATATATATATATATATATATATATATATATATATATATATATATAATGACTTTTTTGTGTATTTCTGCTCTTTTTGTTAGGTTATTTCCCCTTTATCAGTGTGAGTGTTTGTGTAGGTCTGCCCCTTGTTTACTTGACCAAGAGCATGTATATTTATTTATTGCTATTTGAAATGTTATTTATTTTATGTTGTATTTATTTTTGAATTCCCCGAAGGTAAATGTATTTCCTTAGAGGTCCACATACTATTACTTAACCCCCTGAATGGTGAGTGGGCTTGCAAACTGATGCTCCTCCATGCATTTTTCACCGCTCTGACACTCAGTGGGTTAAATATTCTTAAATAGTCACGGACTTGAGATTCAGATAAGACTGAGTAATATATACTTTATATTCTGTGCATACACTTGGAGTTATAAGACTGCTTGTATATACATAAGTTTCCCATATATACCAAATATTCTACAGATTATAATATAAACCCTTCCATATACACTCTGCTTAACTGAAATTCAAAACCAAAATCATCTTAATGAGTTTATGTGCTAATGGGATATAATTGGGTAAAAATGGCTAAGAATGTGGTCTTGTAATTAGTAGCACCTTTGTGCTTTTCTATAGGCGCCCTTTTTAAAGAAAAAAAAGTGTTTGTATATATATATATATATGTATATTTTTCAACTGAATAAACATTAGCCTTATAAGCCCTGTAGTATCCACATATTAGTAAATTCTTCTCATTAAAGTACACCATATGGCCCACACAAACTCAGTTCAGCATATATATATCCTTGCATTCTTGAGGTACGAAATAATTCTATGTATATACACCACAGATTATGTAAACCATGTACACAACAGTCTTAATGGTATGCATACGAGACAGGCACTATATGTGCCTCAGCCTAAATGTCTAATAAACATTTTATTCATTATTCTTGTTGCATTTGTCCGGTACCGAAGAAATCACTTCATTTATCAATATGAAACTAGACTGCATTAGAGTACATAATGGCAAAAATGTACAGTGTAGACATGGTATTTATGCCTACATATATTTGCAGGCAGTGCTCCACATTTATGGTGTATATTGGTACACGCTACACTATACATGTCACTTCTACATGCTTTGCCCTACCACTTTCAGAGATTTTGTTTCAATCTGTTCCACAAATGCTACTAGAATGATGATGGCAATACTCAAAATAAGGCTAAGTATTTTTGGCTGAGGAAGTACAAATATAATAGTATCATTTCTTAATTACATTACATACATTTTTTACACATAATATATACACAAAATGTTTAAAAAAACACAAACATATAGTAGGGAAAAATATACAAATAAATGTCCAGATGTTGTGGATAATCTTTTGAAGCCACTCATGGTGTCCACCAAACATCACAGTTCTATAAAATGCTTATCCAGGAAATTAAATGATCACATTGCATTTTGTGTGCCAAAACAAACAAAGGGAACTCCGAAAAAAATCCTTCTTGACAAAAAAATGACATGCATAGTATAGTGATATAGTTTGTCATCTTTCTTGATAAGTGTGTAAATCCTACCATTGGATGTTTGGACCAGCTGCCAAATGTTTCTGCGGGGCTCCAACCAAGAGCCGATATTCCAAGTCAACATGATGTGGTGACTGAGACCGCGGCAATAGACTAAAAAAAACATCAACACAGAATCTTGCACTGGAACCACAGGTAACTGGAGCAAGTCGCAGAGTAAAATCTGTCTGCAACAGAAACAAGGCCAGGTGACCATGAATCACACTCCATAGAGAAGAACCAGCGCTTTGTGTGAAAGATCGAGGTAAGTGTCATGGAAGCCTCTGTGGCCTGGGCTCCTGAGGGCCAGCCTCCTTCCTACAGATTATTGTATGTAAATTACTGCCTTGTACTGTTTTATAGGGCTGCAACAACTAATCGATAAAATCGATAATAATCCATAATGATTTTAATTATTGTTTAGTTAAATCGATTTTATCGAACATAAGATGAGGGGTTTTCTCAGAAAAAATGCTCTGAAAAAGACCCCTTGTCTTATGATCCAACCTCAAATAGAGGTCGGACTATAATATTAAGATCCAGATCCTGGCCTGGATCCTCCTCTCTGGCAGCCAGTGGATGTCTGTGCAATGTGCGCATCCTCCGCTACTGCCCTCCACTTCCACCGGGGCTTCTATGATGGAGCACTGGCGTGACATGACCTTCTGATGCTCCACCATAGAAGCACCAGCAGAAGTACCGTCCAGCAGCAGCAGCAGCTGTCTGCTCGCATCGCGCCACGTTCACCGGCTGCCAGAGAGGACGATCCGCCGCAGGGGACCTTGTGGTAGTGGTGCAATTCAATGTTGCCATGGGGGGTCGTGATGGTACTTTTTAGTCCCGGCTGGGCAAGGTGGTCAGGTCACCTTGTTTTGCCAGAGGGAAGTGATGCCCCCTTGGCTCCTAACACCAGCTCCCCCACCTCAGATTCACAGCTAGGCTGGCACTGTGGACCACGCTTCCTCAGGCCCAACATGCTGACTCTGAGTGCCGGAATATGACATCAGTATGTGACTGTGTAAGTACATTAGTTTAGGTGTGTGTTAGTATGTTTTATGTGATTGTGTATGTGTGCAAGTGTGTGTGAAAATATGTTACTGCATGTGTGTGTGTGTGGGACATTTCCCCAAATCCTGGTCCTCCTTTGTTCTCTATGCTCAAAACATTCAAGAAACTTCAATAACCTTGTCCACATACCCTGCCGCTCCTCCTACCCCCCTTTTACCTTTGCACTCTGGAATACATGTTCAGTTCTCTGTATAACAAATTAACAGCCTTACACGACCACTTTGCCTCTAGTTCCCTGCACCTTCTTGCTCTAACTGAAACCTGGCAAACTTCTTGTAACACTGCTTCTCCCGCTGCTCTTTCCTCACTCACACTCCGAGACCTGATGACAGGAAGGGTGGGTGGGTAGGCTTCCTACTCTCCTCAACTTTTACATTTCAACCTATTCCATCTGCTCCATCGATTTATTTTTCCTAATTTGAAGTCCATCCTATCCGACTATTTAATCTCATCTCCTTACACATTGCTGTTATACACCATCCTCCTGGCCCGGCTAACATCTTTCTCGATCACTTCTTCTTATGGCTTTCTCTCTTTCTCTTTTCTGATGTTCCTTCTGTCATTCTTGGGGACTTCAAAATCCCAGTTGACGCCTTTGAGTCCCATGGCTTCAAAATTTCTTTCTATTACCTGCTCTTTTGATCTCACACAACATATTAACTCCCCTACTAACAATGATGGTCACAACCTGGACCTTATTTTTTCTAGCATGTGCTACAGTATCTCACAAAATCCTCTAATTCCCTTGTCCCCCTCTCTAACCACCACTTCCTGTCTTGCTCTCTAACCTTGTCTAGTACTCGCTCCCTTGCACCCCAACCTCACCTAACCAGAGACCTTAGCTCTACAAACCTTCAGAAATTCTCAACCGATTTACTCCCCTTCCTCTCTCCTATCTGAAACATGTTGTGCCCTAACAATGCTACCTCTCGCTATAACTCCACCCTCACATCTGCTCTTGAGGATGTAGCCCGTTACTACTCACTCTTCACAACGTGTACGTTTACAACCCTGGCACACAACTGTAACCCTACACCTTGGACATTGTTCCCACACTGCTGAACGTAGCTGACAAAAGTCTCATTCCAAGTGTGACTTTCTGCATAAATTAATGCTACGTTCCTACTACTCTGCTCTCAACCTTTCTAAGGAAACCTACTTCACCTCCCTCATCTCCTCCCTGTCTCATAACCCTAAACCACTCAATTTCCTTATTCTACCTATCCCAACTACCCCTTCCACTAACCTTAATGCCTCTAGCTTTGCCATATACTTTAATAATAAAATCAAATCTATCAGATATGAAATATCTGCACAATCACCACCCTGACTTACTCTTCCTCTTACTATATGCCTTCCTACCCACTGACCTCTTCTTCCTTCAGTGCATTAAAGCATTTCTCTGCTGTCACTGAAGAGGAGGTACATACAAGCTTCTTGAAATAATTGTTTATACCCAATTAATGAAGTTTCTTGATTCCAGATCCTTAGTTGACCCTCTTCAATCTGCTTTTCATCCCCAACACTCTACTCAGATTGCCCTTACTATAGTTACTAATGACCTACTCACTTCTAAATCCAAGGGCCGTTTTGACATTGTGGACCACCCTCTTCTCCTTCAAATTCTTCATGCTCTTGGTCTCTGTGACACTGCTCTCTCCTGATTTACTTCCTAACTCTCTGATCGTACATTCAGCATCTCTGTCTCCAGTAACACTTCCCCTCCCCTCTCAGTCGAGATACCCCAAGGCTCAGTTCTAGGACCCCTTCTGTTATCTCTTAACACTACCTTACTTGGCAAACTAATCTCATCATTTGGCTTTTAATACCACCTGTATGCAGATGACACCCAGATCTATCTATCGATCTATCTATCCTACATTGTGTAAGTAACTGCCTCACATCTGTCTCTACCTAGATATCTGGATGTTTCATAAAACTATCTCCACTACCGAACTTCTCATCTTCCCGCCCTCCAATGCTAAGATTCCCTCATCATTTTCCCTGACTGTTAATTGTGCTATCATCTCCCTGTCACCTCATGCTCGCTGTCTTGGTATCACCCTTGACTCTGACCTTTCAATCACCCCCACATTATGTCTGTCTCTAAAAACTGCCGTCTGCATCTTAAAAACATTGCCGGAAAAGGGAAGGAGAGATATCAAGGGAAGAAAGATAGATCTGATACAGGTGATATTGTAAGCCAAATTACAAAAATAGTTTGCCCAAGAGGATGTGTGACTGTTTATTACAGTAGCAGGAAGAGGGCAGTGGTATTTCAGACCTCACCTAGAGTATGTGTAGAGTTCAGAGGAGCGATATTAAAATGGTGAAACGTTTAGTAATTATAACGAAAGAATAAGGGATAAGATCTATATGTATAGCTTGGAGGAAAGAAGAGAGAATGGATATGTGAAACAGTTTAATACATAAAGGGATTTAATGAAGTATAGGAGTGAACAACTTCCCATCAGAAGTGGTAGAGGCTAATGAGGGAATTTAAACATACTTTGGGATAGGCATAAAGCTAGGCATAAAGCTATCCTGAATATAAGACAACACCAATGACTGATTATGGTCTGGGTCTGTACGTCAAGAAAATCAGGAAGGCTAGATGGGCCAAAGAGTTCTTATCTACCCTCAAATTCTATATTTCTAAGTGTAAAAGAAGCAAAAAGGTCAAGAAGTATTAACAAGCAGTGACTGACTTTAGTAATGAGTAAATTGTTGGTCACTTTAATAAGAGTGGTCTCCGTTGAGGCGTGAGAGCAGAATCCAGATTAAATAGGTTAAGTAAAAAGTTAGAATTGGGTCTTGTGGTGGCATCCTTAAAGGAAGATGGGGAAGATCCAGTGGATAACATGGGTCCCAGTTGGCACTTAGTGGGCGGTGGCATTGCTGGGGGAGAAAATAAACTGAGAATTATCTCAGGGATACCAACACTGCCAATGCAATACAGTGGTCACTCAAAATAACAATAAAATAAGCTGTCACTAATCCTGGCCTCATCAGCTACTCTACGGTTCCGCAGGTATCCCCCATGAGCCCATCATTCCTCTGCTCAGGTAGAGAAGAGCACAAGGGGTTCTCTCATTGGCTGATACCGCAGCTGATCAGCAATCACTGCGCCAGTGTGCCCCAGCTCACTATTGAGCAGTGCTTGGTGAATCACCGGACACTAGTCTTAGAAAAATATATATGCTGTAATATTAGTTATGGACGTGGTTTTGTTGGAGGGGTTTGGAAAGGATTTTTTCTTTTATTTTGGCAGTGGGAGGTATTTCATTCTCTGTCCTAGGCAGCACAATGTTTTGGGCCAGCCATGAGAGCGACAAGTGTTGACAAGATATTGGGTACCATGAAGGGGCAGGAACATGTGTGTTGGGTTAAAGGAAAGCGGAAAATAAGAAAACACCCTTCATATATCTATGCACATTTGCTCTTTGTGCGTATTTAGTTGGATGTTAATTCCATTCAATAAGCCAAAATGAAACACTGCACCCTTTGCATTTAAGGAACTGAAGCAAGTATTCTCATGGGCTACATGATTGTTTATACAGGACATCTCCCACAAATTCATGTTTTTTTATATACAGACAGGTCCACAGATGATATCATACAAACTTGTTCAGACATGTTTAAACTTCTCTTTTCTTCCATTAGATGGAGCAGTTTGTTTACAAGTAAAACCCTATGAGATACCAAGTAACACCCGCAGAGAAACCAAACAAGGAAGAGAGACAGAGGGAGAAAAAGACTGAGCAGACTGCGATACTCAGCAGTAGTGATCATGGACAAAAAGCAACGAGTGACAGACTGCTTTCAGGTAGTCAGAGATGGCAAAAAGAGGATGACAACCCCTAACAGAGGAAAACCAGCTGTGCATGCTAAAGGAAAGCCAGGGGAGCCACCAACCAAGCAAAAGTCAGAGACAAACAGTGAGACATTTCTACCACTCTTTATACACAGTAATTAATCACTGATTTGGGGTTGTTGTTGTTGCCTTGTGTCATGTTACCAAAAGTTCTCAAAAATAAACTCCGGCTTCTTTTACCCTTAGGGGGTTACAATGTTCCAACCTAGTCTTGTGATATTCCTAGTCTTGAGGAAAGAAGGAGCCAATGCTCACCACACTAGTACTTTTATACTTTTTTGTATTATACTTTTAAAAGGAATAGTTGCCAAGTGCCCCAAGTAAGTGGTTTTTTAGATGTTGGTCTACTCTAGACCAGTGGTTGTCAACCTTCCTAATGCCGCGACCCTTTAATACAGTTCCTCATGTTGTGGTGACCCCCAACCATAAAATTATTTTCGTTTCATAACTGTAATTTTGCTACTGGTATGAATCGTAATGTAAATATCTGATATGCAGGATGTATTTTCATTGTTACAAACTGAACATAATTAAAGCATAGTGATTAATCACAAAAACACTATGTAATTATATAAATATGTGAAATATGTGTTTTCCGAAGGTCTAAGGCAACCCCTGTGAAAGGGTCGTTCGACCCCCAAAAGGGTCGCGACCCACAGGTTGAGAACCACTGGTCTAGACACATGCTCAGTAGTACATAACAGGCCATTGCACAGGTGGAAGGCCTGCTTCAGAATGGGTAGAAACATTGTGTCATATGGGTGGAGTGTGATATGACAGTAATAGGTGCAGACAGTGATACAATATTGCAGCTGCATTAGATTTAAACTATGAACTATGAAGCACAGGGCCAAGGCGGGTGCCACTTGCAAGAGAGCTCGGATACAAACATATATTGTCATACCATATTGTGGCACTCCATACCGTGCAGCACCTAGATATTTCAAATCAAGGCGATAAGCTCTACTTTAACATGCTAGACAGCTCACAGAACTATATGGTTTCAGGTGGTTGCCAGAGGTAGACAGGAAGAGCATCATAACTTTCATGATCAGTCTATAATTTTAATGGTAGGTTTATTTGAACAGCGAGAGACAGAATAACAACAAAAATCCAGAATAACGCATTTCAAATAAGTTATACATTTATTTGCATTTTACTCAGTGAAAGCTTTTGGGATGATTCATGCCCTTCGTTTTATAACATGACAGTGTCTGGACAGTTTGGTTAGTTTGGTTCAATGAGGCTGGCAGGGTCAGAGTGTACGGAGAACCCTGGTAAGTACTGGTCCTTCAAACATTTTAATAAATACTATAAGATAAACATAACTTTTGGAGTAACAAGAGCCTTAGTGAATCCACCTCAAACACTGGCATTGAGCGCCTATCATTCTTTGTTGTCCAGTATTAAACTGAGGGATTGGCATCCTGTAAACCATTATAATGTTTCACACATTTTGTTCCTGCAAAATGGTCAGTTTACATGAGGCAGTCTCAACATCTGGAAACACTTCTGGAGAGCCAAAAGCCCTCCTGAATGGCCTTGAATGCTAATCCTGTGAGGCCCTGAAACATCAGTTACAACAGTTGTCATAGAAACAGCTGTGCAATACAACATAACACTTGGAGCTTGATTGGGCAGGTAATTTATCTGACCATAACAACTAATTTGCTGTAACACCCTGCTTGCCTGTGTATTTGCACACACAACATAGTTTAGTGGAGAGCACACTGTGGGTATAGTATTCTTTTTTTTTAATAGGCAGTATAGACAGTCCGTATGGGTCAAACACAGACCCACTTTTACTGAGGCTGAGGTCAAGAAATAGACTACAAATATACATTCCGCAGCTAATACTGGTACATTTTTTTCTGGAAATGTATTAGAAATGTTTTATTTAACCCTTGGAGTATCAGCTATATACAGAGTATGTGGCTGGCCCACTAAGGCTAGAGTGTCAGCTATATACCATATATGTAGCGGCACTGTAGGGGACCTTCTAGATCAGCGGTTCTCAACCTCTGGGTCGCGACGCCTTTGGGGGGTCAAACCACCCTTTCACAGGGGTCGCCTAAGACCATCGGAAAACACATATTTCACAATATAATATAATATATTATAATATAATTACATAATTTTATGGTTGGGGGTAACCACAACATGAAGAACTGTATTAAAGGGTGGCGGCATTAGGAAGGTTGAGAACCACTGTTCTAGATCACATAGAAGACTTTTATGTAGTACAGGGGCGACTGCCAGTGGCTCTTGAACCTCTGTTTCTTCTTTTAGCCATACAGTTATATTCAAATGTGCCGGTAAATGACGATAAAAATATAGATAGGTACCCCTATATTGCTGCTGCATACCAGGGCGCAATATGTATTGTGCGGGGGGGGGATTTAAAGTGCCAACATGCTGCCAGTTTATCTATGTTTTTACAACATCCCAATCCCTGCTACCATGCAAGGATCTTTGCCGACGACGAGGCCACAGGTGTCCCTACCTAAACCCATCTGCCCAAATAAAAAAGCATATGTATTTTCTAACTAGAGCTTGTGTCCACTGCTCTATTAGGGACTTTAACTCCTTCCTATACCCTGCAGTCTACTTGTGTATACAAGGATATCTATTGCATACAATTACTAAGGGACTGTGGGCTTTTTAAGAAAATTGTTTTACTTACATCACTTATACTAGTTGGTTTGGTGGTCATGGGGATTTAACAGGGGAAAATGCATTTTTTGTTTTCTTTTTTGGCTATTTTTAGCAGTATATCAGGTAATAGCTAGTTTAGACTAATCCGTTTATCCTGTGAATAGCGCAACTAATGCTCAAAGAAAAACAAATTACCGTATATATGGTTTCCCCTAGTTAAGTGTAAGTGGTGTATAGGATTGTCACCTAAATGTAACTATAGCAAATAAAAGATTGTGCCCTGACGCCAGGCCCTCAAAGGGTTAAAGTAGAATCCACATAGTATAAAAGCTGCCAGCATTAGTTATGTATAAATAACAAGTTATCCAGCAATATTTTAGTACCAGGACACAATTGCCCAATACTGTAAATACCCTATTCTATGCCAACATTCTTTATTCAACCTCTTATTCTCAAACTCATAAAGGGTGCTATACTTTATTAAGGGCAGACTAGAAGGGTTGAATAATTCTTGTCTGTCTTCAATTTGTGTTTCTATGGTTCTAACACTCAAGAAGAGATTGACAACATTTAAAATAAAGTATGTAAATTAAAATATTATGACAGATTTTTAATACAAATAAAATAACTGAATGAATCATGGCAAAGTTCAAAGCAGATAATTACTTCACAAACATAATTACATTTATTACATTTCCTTTAGCATCAAGCTTTTTTCCAAGCTTTTTAGCATCAAGCTTATTTCCAAATCAAAAAATAACCAACATGAGAAATAACTGTGCCAGAGCCCTAAAGTATAAAAAAAACTGGAATTATGTCAAATAAGTAAACCCTAAAGAGTCACCTTTGTAAAGGCCAAACATCTTTGTATAAACCAAGTGCAGAAGCAAAAATAAGAGTTTTGACTCATAACTCATGTATATAGTTATGAGTACTATCTTTATACATCTTTCTTGTGCTATATAGGTTAAACATACATTCAGAATCGCCATGCATGAAAGTAGTAGTGCATAATTTAAGTGAATAAACAAAACGAGAATCTTAAGGTCTTTTCAGCCAAAACTAAATTCATTCCCGTCAAAAAGTATAAATAATATATAAAACCACACATATCATACGCAGGCACACATACTCCACATGATCAGCTTATCTCTCTCTGGAAGCACTCTTTATTTCAAACAGTTCAAACTACTACACAACCGGTGCAAAGTGAGGTGGCAACACATTTCATGGCATTGCTGAGCTTCTAATGGCACTAATTTCAGGCCATGCATCAGGTAGATGCGGCCCACACAGTGCACCCAAGCCAGATTCCAATCCTATCCCTATCCTAATAAGCAATATACACTCACTGGCCACTTTATTAGGTACATCTGCTCAATTGCTTGTTAACACAAAAAGCTAATCAGCCAATCACATGGCAGCAACTCAATGCATTTAGGCATGTAGACATAGTCAACACAACTTGCTGAAGTTCAAACCAAGAATCAGAATGGGGAAGAAAGGGGATTTAAGTGACTTTGAACGTGGCATGGTTTTTGGGGCCAGACAGGCTGGTCTGAGTAGTTCAAAAACTGCTGATCTACTGGGATCCTACTTGTGCGCGATGCGCGTAGGCAACCTCACTGCCGGCACTTCCACCGGTGCTTTTCCGCCATAGAAGCCCTGGCGGAAGTGCCGGCAGCGGAGGTTGTCTGCATCGCACAGACGTCCAGTGGCTGGCCCTGCTAGACCCCAGGAAGTCTGGGAGTGCATTGGTGAGTCTGGGGGGGGGGGTGGCATATCTAGGGAGCAGAGTTGCATATCAGGGGGGCAGATTGGCATTTCTAGGGGGCATAAAATATATCTGGGGGACAGAAGGGCATATCTATAAGTAAGGTGCATTTTGAATTAAGGAGGGGACCTTAAAATGGCTATAGGTTTACTCTTTGTATATAACATATGCTGACTAACTGCATAATAGATACCAAAAATGTTAAAATATATGTATTCCTGTGTATTAGGTAAAATACTGTTTTACCATTCCACTGTGTATTTTTTCTTTAAAAATATTTTTTTTTATTTAAAATAGCACCGAACTTTTAGGGTGCAGCCTATATTAGAGCCAATGTGATATTACACTATTCTTACTTGAATGAATCCCCCCTGATTTTTAGTCTTTCTTACTAATGTGATGACATTTCATCAGGTTTGTCTGCCTTGGAAAAATTGAGAGAGTTTGACCTGAACTGGCACTTTGGACCATGCTCAGGTAAGTAATCTCAGAATTATATTTTTTCATAGCAGTGTGTTCCATGAATGTATAGCCAGCAGGCTAGCATTATATACAGACATATAATTGTGCGAAAGTATGTCACATGTATACACATATATAAAATTTACATGTGTCTCAGGTATAACCAGACTGGAGAGGTGGCAGAGGGCACAGGAACTCAAGCTTTCACCACCTGAAACTATTAGGCAAATACTCCTGAATCACCCATCTGACCCTGCCTATCAATACAGGTATATAATGTTTTGATGTTTTGTACATAATGGTTGACATATACAGCACACAGCAATAACTGGTCTTGATTATATGAAGTAGAGACCCTGTCACACAACTTTTATAGGCAGGGATGTGTGATAATCAGGAATGATTAGTCTGCCAGAAGATATTATGGCAGATTATTACTCAATGTAATTTATCTTCTCACTGTCTTACAGTTTGTGGCATGCATATAACCTTTAAGAACGGACAATGACATCATCAGGACTTCATTGCTCTAACATATATCACAGACATCCATTTTGCTCTACAAGTTTTTTGTTTCTTTATTTTCTTCCATATCCAAAAGAGACCAGTAAATCTTTAATTAACTACCAGCGCCAAGTGCTAACCCAACAAACTTGGACACTGCAGGCAGACAGGCGTAACCATAAAATTGGCGCATTATGGCTACTTGGATGCAAGGCCGCAAGACCTAGCTTTTGAATTGACCATCATCTTCACGCTGTATAACAAACAATAATTCGTCAGGATTTCATGGCTCCAGGACACAACCCAAGACATCCATTTTGCTCTGCATTACAAGGATACTGGTATCCCTTGCCAGGAGTTCAGAAGAATAAGCAATATGACATTCGTATGGCTGAATGGAAATGTCGTGATAATGGTTTGTCTATTATACTGGATATTTATTGCAAGTCTATAGTTTGACTCCATAGACCGAACATAGAACCGACTGGAAATAAGAGGTCACTATTTTACCCTTTGTTTTAAGTTTGCTCCAGGATACACCAGGGTTAGTTTTTCAGTTGCTGTTAAAACTACAAATTGTCACAGCCCTCAGCTAGCTAGTGCTTATCCACCTTGACCCCAAGTGTAACAAGAAATACTAACCTACAAAGCAAAAATAGTGGTGTGGGACAAGTGAGGTAATTTGCAAGGAAAATACATGCACATGTATGAATTTTCTGTTTTGATATTACCCCAGCAGCATCAAAGGGCTGTTTAACAAAGCTCAGAGTGAAATTATGCTCTTAGATAGTATTTAAGTACTAGGTGTGCACTGATTTCCTGCCACGGTTGAATACCTTTGTAAAATTACCTGTTCTAACTGCTCTATGTTAGTTGTTATATCAGAGTTTGTTTATTAGTTTTTTGTTTATTTCTAGATTTTAAGCTTGTTTGAACAGGTAAAAATTAGTGGAAAAGGGATAACATTACATTACATTTATTTATAAAGCGCCGGCAGATTCCGCAGCGCTGTTACAGTAAGAAAAAAAAAAAAAAAACATACAAAAAAATAAAAAAGTGACATATATCAAAAAAAGTTATTTGCTTATAATTGCTTGAAGATCTTATACATTTGTAGTTGTACCTGGGAAAAAATAAACAAAAATAATATAGTGCTGTCTCTCATAAAGCACAAATAAAAAATGATTAACGCACTCACAATTTTAAGAGCAATGCACAGCTCTATTAATAAGGATTATTTTATATTGGTCTGCTGACTCTAAAAGACACAATGTAGCTTGACTCCAATTACATCAAAGGACAGAAAATAAAAGTTTTGTTCTTCTGTAAGTAATGAAAACAAAAAAAAAACAAAGCATTGTGTGTCAAGTTAAAAAAATTGACATTTAATAGCCAACCAAGGCTTAATTACGGTTTTGCAAATGTAACAATCCAACAGAACCCTTTAAAATATAGACACTCCCCTCCAGGCCTCCTTCCGTCTTGAAACGCTGAATCCTATTTTACAGCAGCAGTTTCTTCTGAGCAGGAGCAGAGCAGGAACACGCGTAAAATAACCAACAAGAACAAAAAAAGATGAGGTTGCCTCCCAGTGCACGCCCTCTATCTCCTACAGATGGGCAGGGGAAGAGTTTCAATTAAGACCTTGGAGACTATAAAAGAATGATACAGCAGAAAGGGGGTGTGCACTTGAAGAAGCCCTGGGAGGCAAAAAGCATCTGACATGCCTTCAGACTCTGTTTGAACAAGGCCTTCTTCATCAGTTTATATATACAGTGGCAGGAAGAAGTACCAGCATTTAGGTATACATTTGTCTCAAACTACAATGTGATCTAAGATACAATAATGAACAAACACAATCTGTCTGAACTAATAACACACAAATTATTGTATTCTTTATGTCCATATTGAATACATCATTCAATCATTCACGGTGTGAGTTTGAAAAAGTATGTAAACCCATAGGCTATCCACTTCAACAAAAGCTAATTGGAGTCAGGAGTTAGCAAACCTGTAGTCCAATCAGTGTTTTATTGATACTTTAAAATTAAAATCACTCAAACATTTTTGTTTGCCATTCTTAAGAAGCATCTGATGTTAACCATGCCAAATAAAAAAGAAATCTCAGAAAACCTACAATCAATAAGTATCGATTTTCCACGAATATTTGACCGTTTCTGTGTTCGGTCCGGATGAATATTAGTGTTAGGGCTGAACCAACTAATCGATAAAATCGATAATAAACCATAATGAAAATTGTCAACGAATTTCATTATTGATTAGTTGAATCGATTTTATCGACTGTAAGATGAGGGTTTTGTTCAGAGCAAATGATAATAACACTAAGATCCAGATCCCCCGCACCGCTGCAGACATCCTCCGCTTCTGCCCTCCACTTCTGCCGGGGCTTCTATGACTGAGTGCCGGCATCACATGACTTACCGGTGCTCCATCATAGAAGAACCGGCGTAAGTGGAGGGCAGAAGTGGTGGTTGTCTGTGCACATCGCAGACACCCACCAGCTGCCAGGGAGGAGGATCCAGGTCCCCTTCAGCGCTGCGGAGGATACACCTGTCTGGCAGCCGGTGGGCGTCTGCGCGCAGACAACCTCTGCTACTGCCCTTCACTTCCGCTGGGGCTTCTATGATGGAGCACCGGAAAGTCATGTGATGCCAGCACTCAGTACATGTACGGGCTTTGTCATTAAGGGGTTAAAATAAAGCTTTTATCATTATGTCAGTAAAATAAGAAGGGAATTAGGGAAATGTCATTGAGATAAAAGGGTTGATGACACGTTAACGTAAATTTTAAGTTTTTTATTCAGATGTTTGTTCTTTAACTCCTGACGCAGAAACTAGGCCTGGCGAGGTTCCAGGAGTTAAAGGTCTGTGCGAGTGACTAGATTGATCGCCGGCAGGGGCCTCCTTTTGCATCAACCAATAAAGGGCAGCTGCTCTTCATTGATTGATGCCAGAGGAGCTCCCTGCTGGCGATCAATAGAGTCGCTGGCACAGACCTTTAACTCCTTGCGCAATCCTACATATTCCTGCTGCTGTTAACCCCTGCAATGCTGCATAGACAAGGTAGGCTAGAGAGGGAAGGGACCAGGGAAATTAGTTAGGATATTAACGAAGAAAAACATGAAGATTCTTCACGTGTCTTCGTGTACGTTTTGCCACCCCCATGTTTGTTTCTTCTGTATTCAGGCTGAACAACGAAAATGCACCCTTCATGTTCATTATCATGTTTGCCCAAATACGAATGCTCAAGTCTAGTATTAACATAATGCCAAGGAGGAAAGACATCAGCAATGATCTTAGAGAAGCAATTGTTGCTGTCCATCAATCTGGGAAGGATTATAAGGCCGTACCGTACAATGCTCAGAGAAATTTAAAAAAAAACCCCAACAGACTCTACAGGTCTCAGTTAGCATGTTACATGTTAAAATGCATGACAGTACAATTAGAAAAAGACTGAACACATATGGTTGGTTTGGAAGGGTTGCCAGGAGAAAGCCTCTTCTCTCTAAAAAAAGAAGATGGCAGCACGGCTTAGGTTTGCAAAGTTGCATCTGAACAAACCAAAGATTTCTGGAACAATATCTTATGAACAGACAAGATGTTTGACCATAATGCAAAACGCAACATTTGGTGAAAACCAAACACAGCATATCAGCACAAACATATATCCCATGATATGCTTTTTAATCCCCTATATGCAGAGTGGCATATGGGGGTATAAGGCATTTCTGGAGGCAGAGTGGCATATAGGGTGTTAAAAGGCATATCAGGGAGGCGGAGTGGCATATAGGGGGGTATAATGCATTTCTGGGGCAGAGTGGCAAGCCTGGGGCAGATGTGCATAACGAGGGGGGGGGCAGGTTGGCAAATAAAATGAAATAAAAGCAAAAAAAATATATTAATATTCAGATTTTGGGGGGTTATCTTATAATCGAGCAAATACGTTATTATGACATTACTGTCCATTTAATCAACTGTTAAAAGGTACCTTTTATGACCATAAATAATTCATATTAGGACTCAACCCCACAAGAGAAGGGGGTTTTAATAAAAGCCAAAAAGCTCAGGCTTTAATATCTTGTTAATGCTAACCTATATCAATGTATACATTACTGTATTTTATGCTTTACTTTAAAATAATTTTTTTCCCCATAACAGGGAACTACTTTTTTACGTATTGGTGTGCATTCTGAGTGTGTTTTGAAGGGAGAGCTCATGTCTTCTTGTAGGAGAAACTCACTTATGTTGGTCTTTCACGATGTATAGCGGAGTTAAATATTCAGCACTACTATGTATTGTGTGATTTAATGAGTGCACATACTAACAGACAGAAACAACTGCATTTTACAAAGCTGCACAACTTCTTGAATAATGCCTGAACCATGACAGGCAGGGTTTTTTCCTAAATGCCCTGCAGCAGAGAGGCAAGAAAAAGAGCTAAAGAAATAAGGAAAAAGTGTTGGGAAAGGCGCACCTGCTGCAGAACCTTTTGGGCATATATAGGTCTCTGAAGCAGATTTGCACTCATTCTGAATTATCTACTAAAGGGATCAATCAAAAATGTCTGACAGCTAAGTGACTTTGTTGGCAGTGCAGTGGCAGTGCAGTGCATTTTTTTCATGTTTTTTCAGTTAAAAGAGGTTGGAAAACATTACAGCAGTATCATAGAATTTTCACCCAACAAACATTACACCTCCCTTTTCTTTCTAAATACTTTGTGCACTTAGAACCAAATCACTATTAGGTTCTTAATACTAATTCTCAAATAAAGAATTCCAAGTTGTGTCTTGCTAATATTGGCAGCTAAGATTTTATATATTTGGTGTTACTTGCAGTTTGACCTTATGTCCTTTGTGACACTTGTCTTTTCTCTGCACTCAGTATTACTCGGTTCATGGACCTGACTCTTTAAGGAGCTGTTTGATGTGATTAGCAGTGGATTGACAAAGGAAGACATTCAGAGACAGTGGGTAGAGCATTGGATGGTAGTAGAGGTCTAAGAAATGATGATGATATTTATATGTGGTTAGGAGCAGAAAAAGAAGAAATAGGAACAAACTCAGAGGGAAGGGCAAAACTGATATGTTTTGCCATTTTAATGTAAAGTTTTAGTACATTTAGTATATGTATCGGTTACATGTCTCTTAAATTATCCAATGCATGTTTAGAAATATTCTCTGGCATTTCTCTGCTGCATTGCACATTGCATCATATTATGGTAAATGCTACATCACTGCTCCTCTTTATATACTTTATTATTATAGAGTGCATATAATTAAAAAGGAAAACAATGCATTTTGTTTAAAATACAAAAAAAATATGTCTGCCAGAATTTTGGGTCCCCTCTGCAGCGGCATGGCATTCTCCAGGTTTATTGTGGAGAAAAGAATGCAGAATAAAAACTTAGAAAAATAAAATATGCGTCTCTCTTTGAATAAACTGTACTGTTTTTGTAGGACTATATATCTTCTGAAGTCTCAGCAATGTTGCTCTGTCGAACAATCCTTGCCCTGCGCTCATTCTGCAGACGCTTGGACACTATGCCTGCCCCCTCTAGATCTGACACAGATGGTGACTTGACTGAAAAGCCATGCTGAGAGTGGTCTGAAGACTGCTGGGCCAGGTGTTTCCTTCTGCGCCGTGACCTTCTACGAGCAGAAGAGGATGCTGCACGTGGGGACTGAGAAGAAGGAGAACGGTTTCCAAATACCTGTTAGAGACACAAACATCTATTGTGGCTAATAATTGCAACATATCTACTCTCCAGCAATTTCTGCACTTATTTTCATAACCAACATAGTTCACTGCTGTTAAAATGATCCATCACTGAGCTATGTGTTATGTTGTATTTGTGACCCTTAAAGATAGTGGAGATGATGCAGACTGAGCAATGACTACACAACCGCTACGTGTCCCACACAGTCTATCAACTTCCAGCATTACAATTACAACAGTTCAAAGGGAAAACAATATAACTGAGGGTCTACTACTCATATTAGACATAAAATATTTCGAAAACTATAGCTCTTACCTCATCTACAGAAGTGTTGTCTTCATCGCATTGCATTGGAATACTGTCTTGGGATGGGTTGTGGCTCTGTTGTATAAAAGGCTCTCTGATCTCCTTTTCCTCCAACATCGTCTCATTTTGCACTTCATTGACTGTTGCTTCCGTCACATCCTCTACACTACCTTCTTTTATACTGTCCTTGTTCATCTCTGTTATGCTGTCTTCCCTCTCAGATGCAGTATCCACTTTCTCCAACACACTTTCATCCCTCTCTGACATGGTCTTCCTTTGTGCTATGTCTATGATTTCCTCCTGTGATGTAACATTTTCTGTGCCCTCCATTTCACTGATAGAGCGCATAAGAGTACGCAAGCTTATCTTCAATGCTCGTGGAACACGGGCAGTGGCTTTTGTGCCATGCAATGTTTCAAGAGGACTTATCACCTGAGAGATGGGTGGAGTTGAGCTGGGATCCCAAAGATAGCAATGTCTTTGCTTGCTGTATGTAATATTAGGGAAGGAAAAATATAAACTATTATCAATTAGTTACCTACATAGTTTTGTTGTTGCTGACATCATCATCCTCCCCAAGCATTAACAGTTCCATTCCTCTACAATACTACAGCACCCTCTCTGAAGCCACAGTAGTCCGCCATGCACACGAGTCCATCAACACCTATCGAACAATTTTCTCCCACCTTTTTAATTCCCTTCCTCAAGTCATGTTACGCCCTCATCTAAAGTCTTTTATTAACAGATTTGGCCTACTTCTTCCCCCCATATTGTTGCCATTCTGCCACCACTCCCCTCTCCCTATTTGCCCAAATGGCCCCCATATTCCCAGACCAACCATCACTTCTACCAGGCCTATGGTTTAATTAAATTAATTCCAAAGGTGTTTAGTGAGGTTAAGGTCAGGGCTCTTTGCAGGCCACATTAATATCGTTTGTGCACTGAGGCACAGTCATGCTTGAACAGGAAGGGGCCTTCCCCAAACTGGTGCCACAAAGTTGGAAGCATACAATTATCTAAATGTGTTTGTATGCTGTAGCATTAAAATTACCATTGACAGAAACTAAGGGACCAAGCCGAAACCCTGATAATACGCCCCAGACCATTATCTTTCCTTCACAAACTTTTGCATAACTTTCAAATGAAATCCTTTGACTGTGGCTCCATATTATTGGCCATGTGTAAGAAAAGTATACCCAGAAAAAAGCAGGCATCATCAATAAAACTCTCAGAGGATTTGTGGCCCCCTTAACAAAAACATAAAAACTAAGGCTCTGAGGTGGGCGAAAAAGGCCCATTGAGAGAATCAGGGTCTGGACCCGAGGCTCAAACATTTACTGACAAAATAAAATAAATGTCCACTACATCTTTGCTCCTTAGCCAAATCCTAGCAGCTGATTTGGTGGTACAACTTTGATAGATGCAGCTAATTTCACTTTCATTCCACCAGTGCCTACTACCATATTTGCTCGATTATAAGATGACCCTCCAAAATTTGAATATTAATTCAGGAAAAAAAGAAAAAGCCTGAATGTAAGACAACCCTATAAGAAAAAGTTTTACTAGTAAATATTTATTCATGTAAACTATTTTTTCAGAAATGCCTTATACCAGAGTGGCATATAGGGGGTTAAAGGGCATATTATGGGACAGAGTGACACATAGGGGGGATATAAAGCATTTCTGGAGGCAGAGCGGCATATAGGGGGTTCAAGGGCGTTTCTGGAGGCAGAGTGGCAAATAGGGGGTTAAAGGGCATTTCTGGAGGCAGAGTGGCATAAAGGGGGTAAAAGGCATATCATGGGGCACTCTGCCTCAAGAAAAGCCTTATGCCCCCCATATAACAGTCCTTCCGCCGACTTACCAGTGCTTCTGACTCCCTGGTGTCTGGTGGGGGCAGCGGGTGGAGGTCGCCGTTAGTTCTGCCGGAGCTTCTATGACTGAGCACTGGAAGGTCATGTGACGCCGGTGCTCCGTCATAGAAGCCCCGGCGGAAGTGCCAGCAGTAGCGTGGGTTGTATGCGTTCATCGAGCAGACGTTCACTGGCTGCCAGAGAAGAGAATTCCCTGCAGCGCTGCAGGGAATTCTCCTCTCTGGCAGCTGGGGAAGGTATGCGCGATGCGCGTAGATAACCTCCGCTGCTGCACGTGCTTTCACCGGCGCTCGGTGCAGGGAGCTGGATCTTAGTCTCATAGTCAGACCTCTATTTGAGGTCTGATTAGAAGACAATCTCCATTATAAGACGAGGGGTGAAAAACCTTGCCTTATAATTGAGCAAATACGGTAATTTGCTTGTAAACTATTTTTTCCATATTTAATAATGATGAGAAAAATGCATTTTTTGTTTTAATTTCCTTTTATTTGCCAACCAGCCCCCAGATATGCCTTATACCCCCTTATATGCCACTCTGTCCCCCACAAATACCTTATACCCCCTGCTTCCCTGATATGCCACTTTGCTGCCAGATATGCCTTATACCCCCTATATGCCACTCTGCCTCCCATATATGTCTTTTAACCCCCTATATCCCACTCTGCCTCCCTGATATTCTTTTTAACCCTCTATATGCCACTCTGCCTCCAGAAAGCCCTTATAGCCCCCCATATGCCACTCTTACCCTCCCCCCAAATTTACCAGTGCTTCCCTACACTTCTCCCCATGCTTCAGATTCCTCAGTGTCTAGTGGGGCAGCCGGTGAAGGTCTGTGCGATGCACGCAGACAACTTCCGCTGCTGCACGCAGACAACTTCCGCCGTGAATTCTATGATTGAGCACCGGAAGGTCATGTGATGCCGGCGCTACATCACAGAAGCATCGCACAGACTTCCATAGGCTGCCGGAGAGGAGGATCAATGTCCCCTGCAGCGCTGCGGGGGATCTGGATCTTAGTCTTGTAGTTAGACCTCTATCTGAGGTCCGATTAGAGACTACCTCGAATATAAGACGATGTTATTTTTCTGTATTTGTTCTTATAATCGAGCAAATACGGTATTTCTTTTTCCAGTTGCTTCTCACATATTGTATATCTCACAGTGATACTCTCACCTGGCTCCTAGAATGCCCTGATATATTTGAAGTTGTCTCAGAAACCCAGAATTTGGCTGGACAATGCTCCGTCTCTCCTTCACATATTTCAGAGCTTCCTCCAAAGTCCATTCATATTCCTTCATAGCATAAGCAATGACCGTGGAGGCTGAGCGAGAGACTCCCATCTTGCAGTGGACAAGCACAGAGGATCCTTGTCGCCTTTGAATGATGGCAGAATAACATATTTTAACAATTTTACTGCAATGATATTTCACATTGGAAAAATTAGAGTTATACACAGAAGGAGGTGTTCGATTAGGGTTTGTGTGCAATATTTTTGGTGCCCCCATAACACACATGCACAATAAAACATCCACAGTACACTTATATGCATATACACATTCTTTATCCTACCAGTCATAAGCTGACACCCACCCACATACACATGGTAACACCAAATACAAACAGACTTACATATTCTAACACCATTTAGTAACAGACTCACACATGCTAACACCATATTCTCACAAACACTCTAAAACAATATGTCGACATACACACTCATGCTAATGCCATACAGCACACCACCGTATGCTCACTATACTCATACTCCCTCTCTGTCTCTTACCCCATGGAGACCTGTCTCCACTGCAGTTCATACTCTCTGTACACCATACTACCATCGGGTCACATAATGCATTGGTTACCGCGTGCCTGGGAGCCGTGCACCTTTGGCACCTGCCTCAGCATGCCCCCTGCTGATGCCAGACTCTTTAATAATCCAATATTCACATATTCTTCTTTATATTGGTTAAGTGAGAGGCTAATTGTTTGATGAAGGCTCAGTATTAAAGTTCCATACTGCACATATACATATAAAGCACTATTCTGTATTATATAAAAGCTGAATACATTCAAAATATAACCTGCATGCTACAACATACATGTTAATGAACCATTTAAATACATGTGGTATCTCTGGGTATCTACTAAGCTGTGCAGTGTTTTTGTAGCTGCTTGAGGCACAAGCTGATGCTGTCAGTGTGCTTTCAGCTATAAAAGCTTTACAGTAAGTAGTGGGTGGAACAATTCCGATTAGGAACTGCTACATTGGCACTGAGCAAAGTTATCATTAGAATAATACCGTTTCATGTTATTAATCCAATAAAGATCTGCAATTTACAGACATCATGGCACATATATCCTGCGTTTTGTAGCTCAGTAACAAACCAGAATGCCATATGCAGGAGGGAAGGTAAAAAAAAAAAAGTTTAATTATTAAATATATATATTAACTATAGTTAACTATATTATTTACTATACTAAATTCTGACATTTTGTAGAAGAACAAGTCCTCCTCTTCATGAACTCAGTACACTGCTGGCATGGAAACATGACATTGTCAAAGAGTATTCAGCAAGCAGTATGCCCGCACCAAAGGGTAGCATATAGTCCTGAGGTCTTTAACATGGCTCACCTGGCAGAGGAGATGAAGCGGTGAGTCTCCTTCCAGTGCTGCATGAGGTCTGTACTATCTTCATCCAAAACTCGGATATTAAGATACGTAAAGATATCAGGAAAAAAGTTATCAATCTCCCGGGTAACATTCAGGATGTGAGTGACCCTAGCAACAGAAATAGATAACATGAAGCAAAAGAAAACCAAAAGTGTGATATATGCTGCATACTAGCAATGTCAATGGAGCTTTCTAAGATCCTTAAAATGTGTTGCTCCACCTTCTCTGCTACACTGTAACTAAATCCAGCAGTAGAAACATCATCCCTTGTACTATTAAATCGTAAGACTTTCCCCAGAAATAATTATTTGATCAAGTAAAATGTTGCCTTATTCATAGTTTTTACTGAGAATGGTTTAATGTAAATGTCATTAAAGATGTCTCATCAAAAAACAAAAGGCAAAAGAAACAAATTTAGAAGCAGACAGAAAAAAACATTTCGTACTTATTCTTCTGAAGCTCTTCAAGATTCGATGCATTCCACTCAGATCCCTTTCAAAGACAGAAAAAACACTTTAAACATATGAACATAGACCGAGATCATTGGAAAGCGTGAACGATTTGAAATTGATTGTACCAAGTAAAGATAGGGAAAGATCTCTGAAGGTCTGTCCATCTGTGCGAGGATCATCATCATTTCGTTGTCTATAAACTCCATGTAATCCTGCAGATTACATAGCGTGTGCTGTTCTAAAGCCCGCCGTACCTACAGAAACACAAAAACAACCAACAGAAATTGAGATTTCCGAGGGGAAAAAATAGGTGCAGGGGTGCAAGTGACAGAGAGAGGGTATTTAGTATACGCAGAAAGCATGGACATTCTCTGGAGCCCCCCCCATTCACCTCTTTGGATGTTATGTTCTCCAGGTCACTCGCCCTCAGGATATCTCTTAATTTATTTCTGATGATTCTTTCCGTCTCTTCTCTGTGTGATAGATGCATAAAACATTACCCTTAGCGCTAGCAACATTGTGACAGTGCCATGGTTCTTTCTCCCTTTTTTAGCTTCACCTGCCACAAGAGTGACAGCTAAGAACAGACAGAAAATGCTTTACCTATTTTACGACTACATTTATGATAATGCTTGCCTGATAAAACCACGTATTTTGAACATAAGGCATCCATTTCCATAAATTCTCTCAACCCCTTTATATTCATATATCAACATTGAACGCATGTTTTTACTCTAACCTCTCCGGTGTGGTGGGGTCCCTACGGGTGGAAACGATGTCAGAGGTGGACATCCATGCATTTAGGCAACCCTGGGGTGACCCACGATGTCCCTGATAGTAGGTAACCCCAGAATGGAGGATACTTTCTGGGATGACATTACTAGACTCAGCAGCTTCACAGGCTTTATGGAGCATCTGAAGGAGCGACCTATAGTAAGGACAATTGCCAGAAAAGCCTGTCAGGATTAAGAACATAATCATTGCACCTCGAAAACTCCAATTTTAAGTTGTGAAACTCACCACATTGTTTGCACTGATATGGGCTTAAATGCCCTGACATCCTTTCCCGAAGTGACGCTGAAACCACTAGAGAGAAGGAACAAGGGTTTTAAAAACACTAAACTAAAAAAACTAAAAACAACGATCTTATTTATTACATCCTCTGGTAACTCACCCATCACCATCTAGAAAAACTTGTGTGTTGCTCCACACAGGTAGAACAGTGCCAATTGTGCAGTCCTGGGACCTGTGGACAGGACAAATAATATTTAGATGCCGTTTTAAAATATTAGTATCACCCTTGATGTCTATTTCTGTTATATGCCAACTATATCTGAGTTTACAATCAGTTTGCATTTATTGGCGAGAGGCACATTTCATTTTCCTGACTGCACCTTGTATCATGAAGGACCTACCATGCAGCCCAGGTTATATCTAATATATCTTTGATATTACAATTTCCCACATTAACTCGATATAATGCTGCATAAACTCTGCCCTTCTTGCAGTGGATACGTAGCAAAAGATGAAAATTGTATCAACGAGGCTTAGTTTCATATTTAGCTAAGTTGTAGTCTTTTCTTGAAAAAGTATCATGTGGGAACCATATTATTTTCCTGCAGTAATAGGGACAGCATGCGATTTTAGTACAGTAGTTATACTGCTGCAAATCCTCATCTTACTAGAAGTATTCAGTTGGAATAAAAGTGAGAAAAAAACCTCCCCCACCATTTGGTTCCAAAGAGATAGCAAAAACAAATATTTCTCTAAACTATGACACCTGGGTAAAAGTAGCGATTGGCCAAAAGAATTCAGACAAAAAATTGGCAATTTCTTTTGATGTAGCAATAACCATAAAAACATAAAAAGCCTCAAGACCACAACTTTGCCAAAACAGGAAAAAGAATTTGGTGGCTGATACCTCCCTCACGGTGCCAGGACCTTCTATATCTGTACTTTGGTTGTATAATACCAGGATCTTTTAGTCACGCCTTTTTTATGTTTTTTTTTCCCTTCTCTCTTTCTACACGCCTTAGTATATACTGTATACACTGACAAAGTAATGTATGGATTTATTTTATGCCAAATAATTACATTCCCTGGGGAAAAAATTGTTATTTGTTTTGGGTCATTTCTCCTTTCCCTCTTCATCTTAACCACTTGGAACCTCACCAAGATTCTAATTATAACTACAATAAAATTTAACAAGTGGTAATTAACTGTGAGTTTCCAGAATATCTGGGCAAGGTTCCAAGTGGTTAAGTTAAGGCGAGGATTGGGGAAGTGAGCAAATTGAGCAAAAGCAGACAAATCTACCGTATTGGCCCAAATATATATATATATATTCGCGGTTTAGCCCCGGGACATGCAGTTCCGGGCACCGGGTGGGTGTTTTTTTTTCTTTTTCATTAAGCCCTGCTGCGAGTAAGTATGTTCACTTGTCTCACTAACTACCACCCTATCTCTCTGCTTCCTTTAACCTCTAAGTTGCTTGAACGGATTATGTACAAACACCTTCCTAACTTCCTGTCCTCTAATTCCCCCCTTGACCCTCTACAGTCTGGTTTCAAACCCATTTTCTCTACTGAAACAGCTGTAACAAAAGTCTCCAATGACTTGCTCTCTGCCAAAGCAAAATGTCATTTCTCCAGTCTAATACTCTTGGATCTCTCTGAAGCTTTTGATACTGTTGATCATCACTTTAATTTTTGACTCACTTTTACAGGCATTCAAGATACAGCTCTCTCCTGGATCTCCTCATATCTGTCTAACCATTCCTTCTCTGTAAGCTTCTCTGGCAAGACATCATCACTTCTTCCACTTCCGATTGGTGTCCCCCAAGATTCAGTCCTTGGCCCTCTGCTGTTTTCTCTTTATACTTCATCTCTTGGCAAACTAATCAACTCAATTGGCCTCCAGTATCATCTATATGCAGATGATACCCAAATCTACCTGTCTTCTCATGATCTCTCTCATGTCCTGTATTACCAATTGCTTGTCTGCTATTTCTTCATGGATGTCACAACACTACTTGAAACTTAATCTTTCTAAAACTGAACTCATTATTTCCCCTCCTTCCATCTCCACCCCACAACCTGAACTTTCTATCTCCATTAACAACATGACTATCCAGGCTCAAAGCCTCTTTTGCCTTCCCACCCTCCACTGGCTCCTTATTACTTTAGAATTACATTTAAAATCCTGGTACTAACATATAAGGCCTTCATAACACTGTTCCTCCATACATTTCTGCACTCATAAACAAATATTCCCCTACTTGATCTTTACGTTCTTCCCATGGGGCTACGGCTCTCCTCCTCACTTATCGCCTTTTTCCCCGTCTACAAGATTTCACTCTGGCTGCCCCATATCTCTGTAACCTACTTCCACCGAACCTTCAGCTTTCACCCACCCTCCATAGCTGTGAGAACTTCCTTGTCATTGATACAACCACCACACTACCTCTCACCATTCTCTGTGCCTTATGTTTGTCACCCCATTCCCTCAAGATTGTAAACTTGCACATAGGGCTCTCGCCACCTAATGTATCAGTTTTTCTTAGTCTGTTAATTCTATAATCATAATAATAATTTTAATGGTGCACAATGTAGATTTAAAAATGTGTGCCAGATGTGCTGGGAGTTAACTATCCCTTTATTGTTTTCATGAATTGGTTAGTCTGCAGAGAGGAACAAGATCAGAAAGGCTCAGATGCCAGTGATAGCATCATACTTTTTATATAATGACCCAAATCCTTAGATCCTCTGAAATCCAGAGAGTTCCCAGGTATGGTTAGCATTTTCTCTCTTTTCTTTTTTTCCCCTTCTCCTCGTTTCCTCTCTCTCTTTGTACTCACTACACCCACTCCTGGTGCAGGCCTACACACGTTATCGTATTGACACCAGGCAGAAGTGTTAGTCCCCTAAGACACCACAGTGATGGTATTTTCCAGTTTTATTTTAAGTGTTGCTCTGATTTACAAGACAGTTATTAAAAAAACTGACTTAAGCCAGGTTTAATTCATTATAAAATAAAAGTGACTTCATGGCTCTGAGAAACAGAAAATTCATAAACAAAAAGGTTACTGCATCTACCAAAGGATTATGAAACCATCAATGTCTGGGATTTGAATTAGGCTAATTCTCTAGTACTAAATGCCCTAATGTCAGATGCAGTGAAAGCAGAAAAAGACAAAATTAGAACAAAATAAATGGCACTCCCTTTTAAGTCTAGCTGCTTAATTACGTGACCATGAATGAAGGCCTTGTGGGCTAACCACAGGTTTTAAATAAAGAAAGTTTGCTGTGTCATTCAGCATGAATGATCCCTCAATGTTTCACTAAAAGTGGATTGTATGGATTGGGACAGAACCACATGCTCAGAAGTGGGTCACTGCCCGGTGCCAAACAATGTTTTGTGTTCTGTAATTATCAGGGCTACAAACAGATCAATTATTGTAGAGGATATCCTGACTACTAGTTCTCAGAAATATTATTTTCCAAGGGGATGATGGATACGACATGCATTAGAGACAGAATAGACTACCATCACTGGACCCATTTTGAGGACCTTCAAAACCTGAACTAACTATGGTGTTAGTCATCATACCAAATTTACAGAGAAATAAAAAAAAAAAATACCCTACAACCACCACGTATCCCTGTTATGAAACACTTGCCAAGACACTGGATGCAATAGTCCATTTATTTGCATTGGCTATTTGTCATGCAACAAGGTCAGTATGATAAAGTACATTTTTACCAGTGTATGGGACACGGTTTAGTAGAATGCTGCAAATTAGAGATTTTAATTCATGGCTAAAGAGATGGCACCCAGCACAAGGAATTACTTTTGTCTCCAACATGGGTCCTATGGGTGATATAAACTATATAAAATTTGATTCACTTACGTTGCTGGAGTTAATCCTATTAAGCAACTGAATCTGTATCATTGATCAAATATGCAATATGCATTTGTCTCACTGAGATATTACGCTTAAGTGGGTCAGCTTCTCTACATAAGGCTGTGAATGCTGTGAAGTGTCAAAGTTGTGCTTCTGAGGAATGCTATTGTAATAGCTGAATGAAAAAGTATTGTATAGAAGTAGTGTAGTTGCTACCCAAGATAAAGTTTAAAGATTTCAGAGAGCATCGGTCTACTATACGTATAATGCATGCTGTGCATTACAACCCAGGCCTTTTGTCAGATTTACCAGTGATGAAAAAGGGGTTGCCACAAGTTGAAAGGGTTTTTTTGGAAGACCAGAGTCCCTTTACCGTAAGGGAATTTAATATGTTTGTTTATGGACAAACCCCACCTGATCTGCATGTCTGAGCTTTAGAAGCAACCAGTATCCACTGTACCAGTATCTTCAAAAAACCTTGACATCTCTCTTAGGGAGTGAAATTGGCCTGGAGGAGACACAGTTATCATGATCCTTGCTTGGCTTTGGGAGTACAGTGATGTTTTCATGGTATGATAAGGTTTCTTCACAGCAATGGGGTCATCTAAAAAATGCTGCATATACGGTTGTGATCCTCTCGCTAAATTTAGGGAGCTACCTCACTGTTTGTGTTTACCCTCAAATAAGCATCCAACCAGGTTTGTAGGGCTTTATTAAGTTTTATCAGGTCTTTCCTCTAGGGCAAAATGTGATGGAGTCAATAGGGAGCAGGATAATGGTACATCCAAGTGGAAGGGGCTATGCAAAAGCCTTAGGGTGGTGTAAGATCAGATAATTGGCGAGTAGTACAGTCACAAACTTCAGGATGAAGGGCCTGTCACGCTGACTTGTGTAGTACATACATGGACTTGCTACCTGGTAGAGATGGTATGGCCAATTTCAGCATGAGAGGGGTTAATTTGATTGTATAGGAATGTGGTGCCAAAAAACCACGAATTTCTCTTTTGAAGCCTGGACTCCAACCAGATAAGGTGCCTCTAAATCTAGCCGTAATGTAAAGTGGCTGTGTAATCCACCATATGCCTGGATCCCCTCATAGCTAGTGGATTCTTTTGATATGTTAAGTGACCACTAGCAGTCAGGAAACCATTTATTCCAGGGTCATATCCAAGACATACATCAATAGCCCATAGATTCATAATCATATCTCCTTAAATCTAAAGGCCCCCCTACAAAAAAAGAATACAAATATGGCTAGTGCAACTTAAGCCGTTTAGAAGAAATTGTAACGTCCGTAGTACTGAGTCATAAGTAGCAAGTGTGATATATATATATATATGGACATCATGATTTACAAGAAATTACAAGATGCAAAAATTATCTCTGGCAAGCACACGAGAGAGAATAAAATCAAAATTCTCTATTTGGACTGGTATGGTTCCACAACACAAAGGGAAGTCACTTATCATTCCTATAGGTACAACCTTCCCTCCACTTATACCACCTCTGGGACGGCTTGGAAACACGAGACATACTGAAAAAGTATAAATTTAATGATAGGAAATTAGTCAGTGTGCTTACTAATGGCCAATATCCAAGTCTAAGTCGCCATCTTTCCTTGCCAGAGCCTTACAGACAGTAAAACTGTCACTTTACCCTCCAAATGCGTAGTTGGGTTTTCTGTTAATTTCCCCTTTTTATTTTCATTTGCTTGGTTTAAATAATCTGTTTATCATCTGTTTTTGTAAGCACTGTGACTATTATTTGTTCATAATAAATTCCTTTAAGTCCTGCCTTTGTCTGGTAAAGATGTGTCTGATATGCAGACCGTAAGGTTGAAAGAAGAAGGGGGAAAGCTTGTGTCTGTTGAGTGGATGGATGTTACCATTCCGTGGCCAACATCTCTTCACTTAAGGTAGATTCAGACATCCTAGTACCTGAGAGAGAATTTTGAACGTCGCCCCTTAGTCTATATCAAGTGTGGAACGAGCTTGGGTGGTGTAAGAGGAGTAGTGGATGTTCAGTGGCCTCGCGCAGAACTTCCTTAATTGATGGAATTTAAGTGAGCTGACTGTGTGGCTCAGATAAGTGTGCAAACTACAAGATTAAATCTGTCCCCTGTAACAGATGAAATAATCTGCAACAAGAAATCAAAGCTTAATAAAAAAACGTAGAACCCCTAAAAGACCATCTAATAATAACAGAACCAAACACGGGTGCACCATGACCGGCTAATAGTGGCTGGAAAGGCTAGTACCACAAGGTGGAGTTCTCCCTAGCACCTGGGTAATCCAGACTGGAGTACACACTCATAAGTAGAAAATGGCCTGTGCTGAAAACATGTGGCTTAAGCTTCTTTTTCCATATAGTACCATAATGCCTTTACACATCTTGGCTACATCATTCATCTACTTCTGGAGAAGGGCTCTTAAACGCTAAAAGCCAAATTGAACCCTCACATGACATCTCTCTTTTAACCTGTTTTAAGGACTACATTTACCATAATTTTAGAAAAATGGTAAGCAATGCTGCAGATAAAGTGAAAGAAACAATAGTAGATATGTCCAACATTCTAAATTTGTTAATACTTAGCATGGCATGGCAAAATGTCAAACAGGATTTCCTCTGCAATTAATAATAAAAAAGTAGAATGAAATGGCTAAGAAGTAAATGCTTTACATATTTTTGTTTTTAACGTCATCTGGCATTGAGAAAACATTTTCTAACATATGGCAGCATTAAAAAAACAAGAGCCGATTCCATAGTAATCTTTCATAGATAGACCTTACCCATCATGAGGGAAGTCAACACCCAGTAGGATAGTTTCCTCATCGCTTGAAGCTCCGGCGGAGGAAACCACAAGCAGATAACGTATAAGACATAAGCGTACAGGCTCCAGTCGCACTGCCTGATGAGAAGAGATAGCACCCAGTATTAGAATTAGGAATTTAAAATCCTAAAAGTTTCCTGACCCAATGCTAGCCATTGCTTGTACTTTTTTAATAGACTGCTGCTGGATCTCACAATCAGACTCAAACTCTTTCACCACCAATAAAGAGTCCTTCTCACACTCTGATTCAATTCATGTTATAAAAGTTACCTCTAGTTAATAAGTTTCAACCAACCAAGTTTTAACCAGCTTCCGTCTGAACTGCTAATGACCTCAGCAAAATCGACCGTCTCAAGTTTTACAGCTTTTAAAGATGTCCCCCATCTCCCCATTTCCTACTGGAAAATAACCCAAAATATTCATTCAATATGGGAAATGTGAAAGGTCAGAAAAATACAGGAGGGCACCGGGTGGGCTGGACATCCACTTGCCTAATTAAAATTGGTACCCAGAATAAGAGAGCTTCTTTTTAGCATCTGCTATGTGTTCTTTGTATGTAGGAAGTATTCTGTATATCCTACCCTTCACAATACTTGTATCTGCCAGTGGTACAGAAGTATTGAGAAGAATGAGAAAAGTTGGGGGATGAAAAAGATTAAGCATAAGAGGAAAAAGAAATACACAATAAAGGCATGCAAAAGATTTAGTTAAGAAATAGATATGTAGAAGTAGAGTTGGACAAAAAGGAGGGAACTATGCTTGACCACGCAGTCTGCCCAGGCTTGGGTTCAACAATACCTACTCCTCCTTAGGTCTCACACTTTGTCTCTTTTTTCCTCGAGTCATCTATAATGTTCACCTTAACAATAATCAACAATCATTTTCTATGTCTACGTTTACTCTTCTCTTTCATTAACAATGTTTTAATCATGTTAACTGCCCTCTGGCAACTCACCAGTTTTAGGATGTCTTCTGCCCGGAGTAGCCTCAGCATAGCTTGAAGATGAAGTTGTTGCTCACTGGGCCCTGATGTCGGAGGGAGCTCTGCAGCCTGTTCTTGGTCTCCTTCATCCTGCAGAAGAATTGCGGCCCCTTTAACCATAACAAAACTCTGCCTGTTTGAGCAGAAAATACGGGGAGAAGTATGTTAAAAAAGAGACAGACCACTCAGATAAGAAAAACAATACAAGCTTACGAGTATGGCTACTGGTTAATTTATACTCACGTACCTCCTTTGCATTCGTTTTCTACGGCTTTTCTCATCTTCCTGTTTAAAGAAAATGCAAAAATGTCAATCACTTGACATGTAAAACCTTAATGTAGTCTTTTCAATATGGAGTGTAGTTTTTGTCTCCGGTTACCAGTGTGCGCTGGGTGATTTGTCACCAACACTCCCTTCCTGCATCGCTATAGCAGGATCAATTCTGCTACCTTGGGTGCTAAAATTATAGGACTAACCCTGGGTTGACGCGGGTAACAATATTAACCCTCCCAGAAGAATTATAAAATGTAACAAAAAACAAAACAATTAAGTAGTGAAGTATAAGGGGCTTTGGGGCTGCCCCTGGCCAGTGGCATCAGCCACCCCCTCCCTGCCACCATCCTTACTGCTGAGCACCGGAAAAGGATGATGACTAGAAATGAACTATGGAGGTTGTGCTGACAGGACCAAGTCTTCTGTGCTTTAAATAGGCAGGTTAGGGAGATCTGTAATCTATTTATCGAAGAGTGGCATTGGCTGCCTGTTAAGCGGGAGAGGGGCTGCCGCCCATCTGATCTTGCCACCCTAGGCCCAGAATACGCCACTGGTTATATGTATTATGCATGTCTCAATTCTCTCACTGCGTTAGCCTCTACCAGTTCTGATGGAAATAAAGTAAACCTTCCTTACATTATTATTTAATGCCAAAAAAGTGATACCATATGATTTCTTCTTTCCCATTTAGAATGCATGAATTATGTTATTCTTACCACATAAATAGATGGCACATTTTAGATTGAGAAACAAGGGCCAAGTTGGCCGGATAGTATTTGACATAAGCTTTTTTTCAGCTTAATAACTAAACTATATAAGGTGGAATATTTCAACTCATTGATTTAACTATTCATTTTGAAGACCCATTCTTGCAGGAGGAACACACCAGGTTTGACCCTTTATAATGCAGATAAAAAGCGAATCTCACCTCAGGTCGCTGGCTAGTAAACCCCCCTGACACATTCAGATCGAGCTGTCAAGTTCTGTAAGTTCTCATCGAGTTCACATTATTAACTTTTTTTATTATTATCTTTTATTTATATAGCGCCAACAGTTTACGCAGTGCTTAATACAATACATACATTCAAGGGGTATGACAAGAGAAAAATTGACAGACTAAGACAAACCAATACATTAGGCGGAGAGAGCCCTACAACATGACAAAATAATGATGTTAGACCCAGCTACACCAATCTTTTCCATAGGTCATGACACATTCAACCTAGTGCTAGTGCTTTTGCGTATGTTTGAAAATTCCAGGACCACCCTTTAGGAAGGGTTAGTGTGACTCCTGCCCCAAAAAACTTTCAGTGCCACTGCTTACTACTCCTCCTCCTCGCTCACATGATCTCCAGGTGAGTCAACCAGATCACTGGGATATCATGTCAAATGACTGACATGAAGAGAGGGAATATGTCTGCCCCTGTTGGGAAAGGTGCTCTGATTGGGAAACTGGCATCAGGTGTCCATAAGTTTAGCTACTTTTGCTGAAGATTGGTCACTGTTCTCCATAATCCAACATGGAGAGAGTAGGCGCCACTCATCGGACGCTGTGAAGGTAGGCTCTTTCCCCGTTGGCTGCCCTATCTCGATCCCATAGGTGGTGTGTTAACACCCCTCCCCAGCTGTTCATTGGTTGTTTGGCATTAATAATTTTTCTTGATTACTTTTTCTTCCTGTCCAATTAGAATCCATATTTTGTTTTATTCTTTCGCTTTGATGATAAAAAGTCATGTGTTTTCCCCCAGATAAACGGTTCATTTTGTTATTTCTCCTTGCAACAAGCCTATCCTGGGACCCTAAAGGTTGAACCATGGTGACAGCGGACAGAGGCTTAATCCGTGCAGTGCGGATCCTTGTCACACCATGCTTTCCCTTTCCTAAATGCAAGTTCCTCTTGCCCAAGCCCCAATACCGTGAGGGCATCCCTGGTATTATTATTACTACAATGCAAAATAGAGGCTGAACATTCATTATTAGAAGCATCATAAGAATAGCCATAGGGTGGTATAATTATGAAAATTACTTGGTATAATTATATACGTATTAATAAAACTACGAGGAAGATGGCTTAGAGTCTGGGTTATTATGCATTACATAACTATAGAATACAGAAACAGTTATTCTAGCAGGGTTCGATAAATAAACATAGAAAAATAGAAACAATGCACCAAAGCAAAGGGAAGTTAGAAAATAATGAAAAAGATCATAATTATTAGACATTGCATAAAACAAAAAACAAGCATAAATAACATATATTATGTGTTATATATATAAAAAATGTCTATGAATATAAACCCAATCATATTTCATATACAAACATTACATTATAATATATGTATACAATATTTGTACTAGAACAGAAATACTGAATATTAAACTTTTCAGTTCTTACTACCCAGTGTCTTGGTACAATCAGTTAACCCTTTGATGCCAGTTGGACAACATATCATACCAAAACATGTGTGCACTAGTGCACACTGCGCCGCCCCTGGCAATGCAAGGGTAAAGTTCCCGCTCCGGTATGTAAAAGGTGAGTAAGCTTTGGGGATCACCCCGGAAATCGCAAGCTGGTTAGCACACCCCTCACCTGGGCAGGTGCGAAGTTGGGTGCCCCATCCACAGCTGAGAGCTGCAGGGTTACCAGGGACATGGTGGTGGTGTCAGTCCGCGCAGATGTCTCTCGCTAAGAGTTACTTATTTCTGTTTCTTGGCTTCAACTTGAAAAATCAGGAAGAAACAGAAAAAAAACCCCAAGAGACAGCCCCTTTAAGGAGTGGCCATCATAGCGACAGAGAGGTATGCAAGAGGAAGAGAGTGCTTCGGAGAAAGAGACATGCCCCTAGAAGGAGGGAAGTGTTTGGGTGGGAGAGTTGGGTGGACAGATTAGGCTTCCACAGGCGTAACTCGGGCCAGATAGAGAGAATGAGATAGAGATAGATAGACTGCTGTATCTCGCAGCCCGGATAAGAGATAAATTCTGTCAGATTTGTGACAGCCCGCCGCTTCGGTAATCCGGCGCGCTACGCCTCTGCAACATAACCGGGGTCATCAGAGGTGGCTTGCTGTTAGTTATTCATGCGCCACGGTCACATGGGGCACCACCATGAAATTTACTAAGGAAGACGTAAATACATTTCCTTTTATAGCATTAATAAAGGGGGGGGGGTAGAACTGCCTTGTGCATTATGGGGAAAATATATATCTGCGTGTTCTTATGGCGGGCGGGTTATTTCTTCGACAGAATTTAATTATTTGGCAGCTAGTTACACGCACGTTCATATACGCCTTGCTGGCTGAGGTGCGCTGTCACATATAGAAATGTCCTCCTGTGAGACGTATTCACTAAAGAGCGAGTAGACTAGAGTTTAATCAATTTATCTTAAAGCGTTAACCACGGAATCGGCTGCTGAGCCCACTGGCCACCGTGTTTTACCTCCCCCTGGCGTTGGTTTTTCGTGTTTAACCATTTCATGACCAGGGTTTTTGACACTATAGTGACCAGAGCTTTTTTGCCATTCTTAGCATATATTAATATTATATTATACATAAGGCTTTCTTTTCAATATCACATGTCTTACCTTTGTAGAGTTCTTACGCCCCAATTTTATTCCTTTTTTACATTTTAAATGTTGTTTCGCTGGCAATCCTTTTGTGAGCTTAATAGATGGGGTCTGTCTGGAAACAAGGTACCAGTCATGATGGCTGGAATGTCCAATTAGCTTGACGTATGAGACTTGTGATGTACAGCGCAGCTTTTCTAGATATATTAGACTAGCATCAGACCACCAACCCCCAAAATAAAAGTAAATAAAATCCTAAAGCAATAATATAAGTCGGTCACACTGGGCAGGGCTTAAAGCAAAGTGTACTATGATTCAACGCAGAATGCTCCTTCCAGCATGATGTACGGTTCACGCTAGCACTCAGATTGTGTTGTATGCAGGAATGGGGGAGGAACTGCCAGATTGTGTTGTGTGCAAAGATGAAGGGAAGACCTGCCTATCTGTGTTGTGCGAATGGACAGAAGAAGGGCCTCCTGGATCATGTTGTGTGCAGGAGGTGAAGAATGGAAGGCCTGCTGGATAGGGTTGTGTGATAGTATTGTGTGTGTGTGTGGGGGGTGCTGGGCAGTGTTGGAGTCTATTCGCTAAAGGAACAGGAGAGTCTGCAGGAAAGTTATGATCACTATACATTATGATAGCCTGCCTCACTGAGCGTCTGCTGCAGGATGCTATGCTGACCCATGTATAGGCAAATTAGTGAAAGAGAGATGAAAGAGGGAGGCTCAGGGCCGTCTGTAGTAGTGATTGTGACCATCCGATGTTATGTGTGGATATATTAAGTATTGGTGATTTATGTACTTTCCCCATATATGTGGTGTTTAGTTGTGTATAGTGTGTTCTCTTTCATGTCCTGCCCTATCCATGTGCTACATGTCCTGCCCCCAGACTTTTAACCCTGTATAACCCGGACACCATCGGCCCGACCACAGCACTTCATATGAAGACTTCTACCCTCCTGGAAAAGCTGGCATGGATTTTCCACAGAATGGGGAATGGAGCATTGGCCCACCCTGCTCTCCAATTGCTCCAACCCAGGGACCCATATTAAGATCTGAATAGCACCTGCACCCAAATGCCTCACATTGCCTCACCAGAACAGCCACCTAGCAAAAGACCTCCACTGGTCAAAGAAGATCAGAGGATTGACGCAACTTTATCTCAAAAGTTCAGCACTGGGATAATTCCTGGCAGAGCACAGGCATTTCTGATTTCCTGCCAGGCCCCAATCAATGAGCCATTTTAAGGCACAATGGGTTTATATCATTGTATGGCAGGTCGAATGCTTTTGTTTGGCAACCAAGACTTTATGGTTGCTAATAATAGACTCTAATGGGCCAATGAAGTGTAGCTAATTTTTTCTACTCCTCTACTACACATATTTTGTTCATTAGGGATTGAATGAAAGGACGTCAGACTGCTATCTCATTTTGCAGTTGTACAGTGATATCCTCCATATTACTTTGTCTTTGTTCCACTGTATGTATGTTTACTGTATTGTTTGCTATTTGCAGCATAGCATTGCACATTGTTTTGAGTTCTGTAAAATGTTAATTAGTGAACATAAAGACTTATAGACCTTTGTGGCCAAGTCAGCTAACTGGGGACCGCAGCAGTGGGAGCATTGGCCACCCTCTGCTACAGAAGCTAGTGATACAATATATGAAAATATATCATTGGGTACAAAAACCATTTATTTTTATTTTCCACAGAAAGATTAAAAGGAAGGCAGGGTACCACAGTATAGTGGTCCAAAAACAATAGGGGCAGCTGTTCAAAGTTTCCCCTGGACGGACCGCGAGAGAGGCACAGACGCTGCGATCTCTATGCACTCTTTATAAAAGAGTGACGAAAAGCCATCTGGGCCTGGTGCTTTCCCCGGTTTTAAATTGTTAATCGTTTCATCTATTTCTTGAATTGTTATAGGTTATTTAATATGTCTAAATCAAATTTAGATATTTTGGGTACGTTTAAAGTATCTAAGAAGTTATCAGTATCCCTTGTGTTATTAACTTTAGTGTCAGATAAATTATATAGTGTACTATAATAATCGCCAAATGCCTTTGCAATACCCACTGGGTCCAGGTATTGTTTATCGCCTACTACTATCTTTTTAATAATTTTTGCTCTTTTATTAAATTGTAATTTTTTGGTTAGTAGTTTACCAGTTCTATTATTTCCATAATACAATTTTTGTTTCAGCTTAGTAATTAATAACTTGGTGATTTTATCATAGGTTTTTATCTTTATTTCTGCTCTAATTTTAAGTATTTTCTGATGAAATCTTGCTTTATTTGTCATTTCAAGTTCAGATAACCTGATATATAGTTCATTAATAGTATTTTTTTTTCCTTTCTGCACCAAGCTTTATTATTAAACCTCTCATATAGCACTTAAAAGCACACCATATCGTCCCAGAGGATACTTCACCATTATCATTAGCAGCCATAAAGGTTTCTGCCTCAATGTGAAGATAGTCTAAATTAGTTTGAATAGTTATAATACTTTCATTAAGTTTCCATTTTGTTTTTAGTTTATATTGATCATTATTTTTTAATTCAAGAATAACGGGAGCATGATCAGACCAGGAAATTAAACCTATATGTATCTTAATAACTTTTTACTTAGAATCTGAGGTCTCAATAAAAATAAATCTATACGGGAATGTGTTTGGTGCACAGCTGAATAAAAAGAATAATATCTTTCTATCGGATGGAAACCCCTCCAGCAGTCATAGAGAGTATTGTGATAAAACTTTTTGAAAAGCTGAAGATGTATCTTCAAGATGTGGATCTAATTCCCTTTTCTGCCTATAGCTTTTATTAATTTTGGCATCCATTACACAATTAAAGTCACCTCCACACACAAGGATGCCAATTGTAAAGTTCTCTAGTTTCAAAAAGATTTCTTTCAAGAATGTTTTAAATGGAGAATAAACTTTAAAAAAAAAAGTATACAATACATTGTTTATTTTTATAATTACTATTTGGTATCTTTCATTTGGATCTGCTGTCTCATGTATTGGTTCTAATTTTAACTTATTCGAAAATACTAATGCAACTCCTCTTTTACTTTGACCCAAAAAGCACGCTGTATAAATTTCAATATATTTAGTAAATTTTCAATTTTTTTTTAGGATGTTCTTTCCAATGCGTCTCCTGTAAAAATATAACTTCTATTTTATTTTCTACTAAAAAATTATAAAGGCATCCTCTTTTTTTTAGGTGAATTCAATCCTTTAGCATTTTAAGTTGCTATCCTAAGGGACATTTGGAAACCTTGTATCGCCCCTATCCCTTCGGCATCTTAATACCGGCCCATATACCAAACACTCTTCTTATTCCACATATTCCTCAAGCATACTATTACATATGAGTTATAAAGCATATTATATAACGCTATTTATTCATCTCCTGCAGCCGCCGCAGGAAAGATGTTCGGGTGTATGAGATCTTTTCTTTTAAAGCTTCTGTGTCTTTTAGAAGATATGTGTTTTCTTTATTAGTATACCAGTACTCCAGTAGGAAATCTCCATCTATATCTGATTTCATTTTTTCTGAGAATTTGTGTTGAATTAAAGAATTTTCTTCTTAGTTGTCGGGCTGCGAACGAAAAATCTGGAAAAAAAAATGTGATTATATTGTTCTGGAACAGAATTCGGCGATTTCTTTTTGAAGCCTTGAATAATATTATTTTTTAAATCTAAATTTGCAAATCTTATTATCACGTCTCGGGGGAGGGAGACATCCACTTCTTTTGGTTTTTGTAATCTATGGAAGATTTCTATAAAGCGGGGTCCCAATTGTTCTAAAGGTATAATGGAACTAAAAAGACCTTCCAAATAGGCCTCCATCTGATCATTTCGGACGGATTCAGGAATTCCCCTGAGACGAATATTTTTACGCCTAGAACGGTCTTTTAATTCAATCACCTTATTCTCTAAGAAATGAACTCTTATCAATCAAGCCCTTTAAGAGCTGTAGATTCATATTTTCATCTTGCATCTTATTGAGTTGATTCGCCTGCAGCTCAGCTACTTCTGCTAAGTGTTCCATTTCTTTCCTTAATTCAGATGAGTTTTTATCCATATCTTGTTTCAATTTGTTATATAGTACATCTAACATTTGACCTAGTGACTGATTAGTGATCCTTAAAGTGGAATTTCTTTCTCAGATATATTTGAAACATCAGCAGTCCTGAGTTCCTTTCAATCTAGGTGTTGGGCAGGTCCTGTGGATGCAATGCCAGGGCTGACATGATACTAAGGGGGCAATATGCAAGAGTGTGGGGACATTAATTCACAAGGGGTGCTGGCGGGGGGCATCACATAAATCAATACTAAAGGGGTGCTGGGTGGTGGGATAAATATACCATGTGGGGCTAGCTGGGGAAAATACACAAGAGTGTGGGGCTTTAGGGTGACCACATCAGCTATGTTTTCCAGAACACATATAACTTTTACATTTTGCTGTCCAGCCCAGATAAAATGCTGCCCTGCAGTATGGGTGATGCATAGGCTCATGGAGAGGAATAAATTCACATATACATCCCCCATACTGCAGGGCAGCATTTTATCTGGGCTGGCGGCATCAATACATAAGGGGTGTAGCTGGGGCCATTACATAAATCAATACTAAAGTGAGGGGCAGCTGGGGGCATAAATACACATAGTGCTGGCAGGAGGTGATACACAAGGGGGCAAAACCAAAAGGGGCGTCAACAACACTGTGGAAAATACTTTTTTACTGTGGTAGCTTAGCCTGTCCCGATGTGGGTGTCAGTGTGGTAGAGCCTGTCCTAATGTGTGTGTGTTTGGGTGTTGGTGGGGCAAAGACTATCCTGGTGTGTGTGTTTGGCTGTCAGTGTGGCGGAGCCTGTCCTGGTTTGTGTGTCTTGGTGTCGGTGTGGCAGAGTCTGTCTTGTGTGTGTTTGGGTGTTGGTGTGGCAGAGCCCATCCTGGTGTGTGTGTATCTGTTTTCTGGCACTTTACTTACTGTAGAAATAAATTGAACTATTTCATTTTTACTTATCCAGAGATAACACGCCCTCCTGAATTTGTCGCTTCAGAGGACAAAGCATTCTAGGCCCAGAAATCAGTGAGAGGAAAAGTAAATGTTTTGTGTTAGTTACTCTATTTCAATCTGCATATTTTATTAAACAGGATTAGCACTAAATTGTGGCTTCAGGTATCCCATTTATGATGACTTTTTTTGTATACTGATTTATTCCCAATCCTATCACATAAGATTCTATCATATATTATCTGATGTCATCTTTATCCAGTACACATGGATGCTGAGGAGTTAAGATTCTATTTATTTCCATAAAAAGGCCACCAAAATCCTCAGCACCAAGCCCATGATGTGCTTAATCTGGCTCTGCCCAAAAGATTCTAAGTATTTTTCTTTTTATCTCATGGACAAAATGCAACACATATATCATACAATCACTTCATAAACACATACCAAATACACTACATATATAGTTTGAAGAAAATATGCTTCTAAAATAGTTTTTCACCATTTGCTAATTTGAAAAAAATGTCCCCGGATTTCATTTTAACAGTCTGGCCACTTTACGGTACAAACTGGGAATGGCACACAGCAGGGGAATCCATATCCCCAACGGGTTCTTTGCCTCTTTGAGGTCTACTATAATCAAATTTGTTTGAGGCAATAAAAGCCCACGGCAGAAATTCTCCCAGCTTCCCTGGCCAAAGTCCAGGGGAGGACTAGCATTATCAGACATTAAAAATACTACTAGGCTACTCATTTGTTGAGCGTCATCAAGGGGAACATGGTGGATAAAAATACTAAGCCTTGGGTCTTTCCTTCCCCTTTTACTTCCTGTACACCTTACCTTCTCTAAAAAAACAAATAAACTTTGGATTTTGAAAAAAAAAGAAACCACAGGGCCCTGGTACAAAAATTGCCCTGAATCCCCCCAATTCACCAAGCAACATGCCCCAGAATGGCAACTTTGCCCTAAACAGCTTGTGAGTGCCTTTTGCCCCAAGCAGTTTATCAATGCCATCTTTGCCCCAAACAGCTGGTCTGCAACTCCTGTGACCCCTGTAGTTACACCAGTGACAAACACAATTACACATCCATACACACACAAATTTATACATACACATTCATGCTCACATACATACACCCCCCGCTTACCACTCACTGCTCCTGCAGCTTACTGTCCTGCTGAGACCCCTATAGTTATGCCACTGGACGCACACGCACCCGGCCATTCACATGATGTAAATTAAAACGAAATTCACCAGACTAGGCCACCTTCTTCCATTGCTCTGTGGCCATTGTAGGCATTTTCGGCAGTGAACAGGGGTCAGCATGGGCACCAAGACTGTCCTGCAGCTACGCACCCCCATATCCAACAAGCTGCTATGCGCTTTTATATTAGAAACAACATTAACCTTTTCAGCAATTTGAGATACAGTAGCTCGTCGGTTAGATTGGACCACGGAGACCCGCCTTCACCACTGACATGCATCAATGGACCTTGGCCGCCCGTGACCCTGTCGCCAGTTCACCCCTTCCTTGCAGGGACGTACCTAGAGTATGTGCCCCCATCCTACAAAAGAATTAATGTTCGCAAGAATATTTATTTCGCAAATTTGTAAACTGTAAGTCAACTGGAAAAAATCTGAAAAAATAAATTAACTTATAAATAAATTATATAAGTTTAAATAAATAAAATTTACTGAACAGATATGGTACAGCATAACTCCCATTACTATATACAGGGCCTAACATTGACAGTAGTGCAGCATAACCCCTATCACTATATGGTAAGCCAGACATTGACGTGGTAGGTTCTGCCCCTAAAACAGCCTGGCTGTGCCACACTTCTGCTCCTGAAACAGCCTGCCTGTGCCACCGCTGCCCCAAAACAGCCTGCCTGTGCCACCGCTGCCCCAAAACAGCCTGCCTGTGCCACTGAAGCATCCTGGCTGTGCCACACTTCTGCCCCTGAAGCAACCTGTCTGTGCCAAGTCTGCCCCTCTAAACAGCCTCCCTGTCCCACTTCTGCCCCTCAACACTCATTCATTCATTCTCCCGCATCCCCTTACCTCTCTTGCAGATCACTAGTCCGTGGGCCAGCCAATCATCACTGGGGCCGCGTAGCTGTCTATGTAACCCGACGGCCCCCTAACCCGAGCCTGCAGCTCACTGCTGTGGCACCCGTGCACTGTGTGAGGAAACGCTTTCCCACCCAGTTTCCTGCTCCACTTGGGCGGGCACCACAGAAGTGAGCTACACACCCGCGTTAGGCGGCCATCGCGGCAAACTCCTGATGAGTGGCACCCGGGGCGGACTGCCCTCCTTTAGGTACGCTACTGCTTCCTCGTAATGTGAAACTCAAGCTTAGGAAGGGAGAGGAAGTGCAAAGTCTACAGTACAAGGACACTTTCATGCACCTATACAAAACATGGTGTTATGTTGTCTACAAATGTAGAGAAGGTCCCAAGTGAACGTTTCACTAGCCATTTAGGGTTTCTAGAAAATAGTACTTCAAATTCCCTGTGACGGAACCCTCCATCACTGGGGCCCCTAGAGAGAAATGATGGCCAACCTCCTCCCTACCGACTATGGGCCCTGGCTTTGTAGACTTCTGTGTGTAGGCACAGGGGGTCAGTTTCCACTCATTTTCCCCCTGGTACAGGTTTTACCAAATTTCCTAAGCATTAGAGACTCTGAGGATGATGTTTTGCAATTACCTTTCCCTGTGTCCCCCCCCCCAAGTTCCATCACTACACATTTACCCCGGCCAAACCATCCGTTTCCCTGGGACCCCATTGTATTGTTAATCTATAGTCTCTGGGAGGCAGATTAAGAGGGCAGTTACTTGGTTAGTGACTGGGAAACCGGGGAAAGAGTGCGTTGTCCCAGACTTAGGGAGCACAAGTCGGTGGAGGTAGTCGGTCGGACTATCCACTATCCAGCTCCGTGACAGGGATAATGGTTTAAGGCTGTTTTTTTTTTTTTTTTTTTTTTCAGGGGTTGGACTAGGCGCCTTACTTCCAGCGAAAGGAAATCTTAATGCTTTTGCATACCAAGACATTTTGGACAATGCTGTTTCCAGTTTTGTGGGAACAGTTTGGGGAAGGCCATTTTCTACTACAGCATGACTGTGACCCACAACAAGGTCCATAAATACATGGTTATATGAGTTTGGTGTGAAAGAACTTTCAGAGCCCTGATCTCCACCCCATAAAATACCTTTGAGATGAACTGGAATAGAGATTATGAGCCAGACCTTCTTGTCTAACACCAGTGCCTCACTTGATGATGAATAGGCAAAAATTCCCACAGCAACATTCCAAAATCTCGTGGAAAGTCTTACTAGAATAGTGGAAGCTGTTATAGTTGGAAAGGGCAAGCCAACTAAATATGAATGTCTATGTACTGTATACAGAATGCAATATCATAAAAGCCCCTGTTGGTGTAATGGTCAGGTGTCCCAATACTTTTGTCCACACAGTATAACTCAAGGAGATCACATGGGTAGCAAAATTCTGGATTACCCTGTTATTTTCATGGCCTTGGTTGTCTATGCATTTAAGGTGATTTCCCATAATATTGGTCTGTGGTCTCAAACTGAACTGAGTGATACAAGGTGTCCAGACAAGCCGCAATTTTCTTCATGCGTTAGGCTATGGAGTTCAACGTGCAGGCCAGAAATGCTTTCTTTCACAGTTTGTTTAACCTCTTTTGCAGTGGGTCAGCCCTTGTAGGAGACTGGAATATTTGACGTAGGGAGTCCCTGATGGATGTCAGAGGCATAAAAACCCCTAACAAAGCGTTGCAATCTGAGGGGAAACATGACAGCAAGACTGACATCTTGTCTTCTGAGCGAGTAGCGAGGATTACCGACATCCCAAAAGAAAAACGCCAGCAGGGTAGATAAACGCCTCTTGGCAGTAACCCTTGGAATCACCTGATCATTAGTGGTCTTGTTCTGCTTCCCAATCATGGCTGGGTTGTTTCAGTAGAGGGAAAAATCGGCTAGGGCAGCTGCTCCATTGTGCGGCTTTCAGGTAGATTGACAATGTCACAAAACACAAAGTTCAGGGCTGGTCTTAGATGTCCTAGCAAGCTAGACAAACCATGTCTCTGCTAGCACCCCCGGGCATACCTGCTACATGATACAAGGCTAGAAACTGCCGTTGGGGGGGTCTGCCGATAGCAGTCTATATGTTAGGCCAGTCTTGGAAACACACACATACACATACACAGTAATTTGGCGAAAGGAGGAAATGCAATAAGTGGTTAGTAAATGTAATGTCCCCGATCATGTACTTCCGAAACTTCTACAGTAAGATCTTCCTTTCTGATCAGGAATGTAGACACACAGTTGTACAGCATAACTTTGCGTATTGTTTAGGCATTGGTGAGGGATTTTTTTTTTTTTTTACAAGGAAATGCAAATAAAAGGACTGGATTCTAAAATAAGTGTTTTTTCTGCACTGTGCATATCAGTTCATAGTAGCCTGCAGTCATGAGCGTATGTAGTATTGCCAGATTTGTAACCCCCCCCAAAATAAAACCTTTCAAAGGGGAAAAGGGTTTTCATATCAGAGAGCTTTTTTAGCCGTTATGAGTCCTACATTAAGTGTACTCATACAATTTATACATGGTTTCTGGTGTTTCTTTGATTCGCTGGTGTTCCGTATAGGATTATGCCTGTCCCATTTATGCTTATATTCACTTATTGCATTAACCTCTACCGCTTATGATTGAAGGCTTTTTCACATATCTATCATATGTTCCACATTGGATCGGCATCACAAGGTTTACTATGCTCATTACTGCACTTGACATCTACAGATTACGTTCGCTCAGACCTCCTCTTAATCTCAAGAGCAATTTACCACTCAGTGAAGCATCACAAGTGTTCAAGAATTAGAAACTGAATGTCCAAGCAGGAGTCAACATGAAAAGGTAAAACCACCAAGAAAATCACTGAAATGTATACACCTTTCTATTGTTTAAATGTTCACCTGTGAAATTTGAAAAGTGACCATTTTAAAACATTTTGCTAAGTGTTCATGATATATTGGTTATCTGTACATACTTGCCACTTCCCAAGCCTAGTGGTCGTATGTATCTTCTTGTGGTCATTTAGATAATCTCCCATAATAAAGTACTCTTTCACAGTGTGCACATTCCACAAACAAAAACCAAACGTTTATCATAAACTTTTTTATTGCAAAAGAAATAAAGGGTAAGCGAAACCGCCTCCGCAGAGAAAAATATTATCCAGGCTCTTTTTATACAATCTAGCCCCCAGGCAAGGGGAAGAAAAACAGTCGACACACATACTTTCTGTGTGCACAACATTAGCGCATATATATATATATATATACATATATGTATGTATATATCCACAAATGTCTTTCCCCATGTGGATGAAAAAAATGCAATGAGAGCTTGCATTCTACATGGAGAGGGGTGGGCACAAAAACAACCCAAATTAAGTTAACAATCAAAAAATATAATATTAAACCTATTTATCAAGATGCCTCTTCCCTCTCCCACTTTCACACAAACACTCTCCCCCCCAACAACAAACACCCACAGAAATAACCTTAACTGAGCAGTTGCCCGTTTTAATGCTACACAGGAACAAAAACAAGATGGAACATGGGGGTGGAGCTGTTCTCAAAATAAAATACCAATAATTATAAAAAAAAATATATATATATAAAAAAAAAAATCCAATCCACACCCCAGTAACCTCTCCTTTGACCAGCTTGGAGGAGAGACTATGTTTTGCATTAAGGAGCCAAAACAAAAAGTAAGAAAATAGAACGTGTTCTTTTGCTCTGTTAGAATAGAGATCCAGTTCTAGAATTCTAGACTTTTCAGCCCTAGTAAGTGACCCCCACCACTAGGGCCGCTAGAACTGGTTAAATACCCGTTTCAGATTTAGCCCACTTCCTTTCCTCAGATCATCACTCCACCGCAGGCAGGTAAGGCTGATTATTGCTCCTTGATTATCTCTGCTGACAGAGGGAGCAGGAAGAAAGCACGCGAGAGGGAGCAGCCATTTGAGGAAGTTTCCTCACGCACTCTTCCTGCCCCATGGCTGGCCACTGTTCTAGCTGATCCTCTGTATGAGTTTGTCTTCTGACAGACAATACAAGGTGCTCACAGAAAGGTCTGAGATAAATCCCTCACATGCCCCTCGTGACACCTGTTTACAGACTCGGAGATCAATAAGAGAAAGGTTGGAGGCACGTCGCAGGTAGACAAGGGACTCGTCAGTCACCCCTTTGCACCCTAGGAGAGAGCACAAATTTGAATCTTTAAACTTCTTTTTTAAAATAATAATCCTTGTATTTACACAGTGACAGAATTTTAGAATATCAAACAAATTAAAGATGCAGAATAAAAAACACAAACTAAGCACTGTACATTTGCATTATTTGCTTTTGGGAAAATGCTTCTGTCTTCTAGGATCATGGCTGGATTAGTATGATTCCAGGAGGCTGCTTGCTCTGAGGTCTGCTGGAAGCCAGCCAACTCCAGTATGTGGCCATGAAGACCTGGGGGGGGGTGTACTTTATTGGGCATATAGAAGTGTCTGGAGGGTGGGAGCCCGGTGGGGTCGTGTAACCCCAAACTACTACAGTGAGCGTGGGTATGTCAGAATGTGATTTTAGAGAACCCCCAAACAGTGCTTTCCTATGTAGTGTCGGTGCTCAGCAGTAGCATGTCTCCTCTTTGTTCAATAAGTTAGTAGATGATGATGTTCATGATTTTTAAAGTACCGAAAATTAAGCAAAGCTGACGTTATTTTTTCAATGACCCTAATAACACCAGCAACGCCTACTTGCAGACAGAGATTCAAAAGCAGACGCTCACTTCTCCTGCAGAAGTGATGACGTTCTTAATCAAAATTGACAGAAGGGACAAAATTAGCGATAATTGCTGCAGGTGCATTGAGAGAGAATAATTCTGTCAGCACCTGGCGTCAGGTGGTCAGTTATGACGTACGCTAGCATTATCTGAATGCTTCTGAACCCCATCAGCTCTCAGTCTGACAGCTACAAAAAGTAAGGTTTTTAAAAAAAGAAATTAAAAAGAACCTTGGCCTTTATCAAATAAGCCAGTGTAACTTTTACTGGAATGTGCCACACAACCTTTTTTTCGCATCACACATCTGTGATCAAAGAAACCAAAGGAGAGTAAAGATTTAACGTGTAGAAAATATTACCGTCTATAAGAGGGACAGTCTACTTTGTTAGATAATACAAAACCAGTTATTAATGAGAAGAAAAACTTGGTAGAGACAATAATAAGTGTGTATGGTTCGACTGTGTATCCAAATGTTTGTGTATGTCGTTTGAAGATATTGTGTTTCCCTGACATTGTTTTGAGTTTACATCAATTCTATCTAGGGCATTTCTTCAGTGGGGATATGATGACCTTGGGGGCTATGATGGGTGTGAGGAGTTATTAAAAAAGGTATATAGGACCTCACAGACTTTTTAAAGTGCGTTAATGTGCGGACAGTACATACTGGGCTGGTATTTTATTATTTCCAGGGCATGTTTATAGTACAGGTCTGGCCCTGTCTAGGATAAATATCTGCAATAAAACAGGATTAAAATGTACAAATTATATAAATAATTACCTGCAAGGTGGATGTCTGTGAGGGAAGCACGGGTAGAGGAGCCCACAGCAGTCAACAGGTTAACAGACTGATCAGATATAAGAGGGCAGTAGCTGAGGTCAAGTTTAGACAGAAGAGGGCAATGACGGATGATCAACCGCAGGGTGACATCTGTGATGTCCAAACCCGAAAGGCGCAGGTCAATCAGGAGACGGAGCTTGCTGCGACAGTCATTACCTAAAGGGACAAACAGAAAGCGGACACAAGATAGTCAGAGGACGCTGCAGATGAGAAGGTATTAAAAACAATTAAAACTAAGTAAACTTCTAACCTCTCAAGCAGTTACCTAGATTGTTAGAAGGTGGTATAAGTAGATCACGGATCTGGGTGTCTTTTATGCCTACTGTCCATCGAAGGTCCAGAGTGCGCAAAAGAGGACAACTCGAGCTACTAAGTGCAGAAACGGCAGACCATGAGCAACCAGCAAGAAATAAATCCTTCAGACCTGTTAAGAAATAACGGATAACATGCATGGATAAATTGCTGAAGGGGTGAGGCATTGTATAGATACAGATAAGGCACCCAAAATGACATACAAATGTTTCTTTTGCCTAATGTTGTTGTATACATACAACTATGAATAAGTAAAGCCATATTATTCATCACTGCATAAACATAACCAGCTGTAGGTGTCTGTATACGCAACAGCAAACAAAACTCCTTGGGATGAAACTATTGGCGACCCACTTGCTAGACAGGAATCGTTGCCGAGAAGCATTGCATAAAAAGGTACACACATCACTTTTGCTGAGAAAAACAATGCTTTTCAGACTAATATACGACACATCAATATGATGTTTATTTCAGGTACAAAGATATTATAGCAAAGCATTTCCTAATTAGGTAGTCACGGGCCTTTAAGGGTTAATCAAGCCTGCGTACATTCCTTTAGCGTATCTAATTACAGGTTAGAGGGCTAGTGGTCACTCTGTATGATCCCGCCCACACTTGCCACTTTTCTAGTATATTCTTCGGTACCATTGGTTACTTTCTGTGTCTTGTAACTAGTTTGTTTGCTCTTTAAGTGCCATAATTGGTTCCCCATTTTCTTTTGATTTTCTCATTAGCCCCTATTTAGAATGTTTATCTATTAACCCCTTAAGGATCTCTGACTTTTCTTTCAAAAATATTTTATGCCTCTGCAAATACTAATGGAAAAACCTGCTAAATAGATTCTAATATTTGTCCTGAGTTTAGAAATACCCAATGTTTTTTGCAAGTTATGGGGCAATAAGTAAAAGTAGAGTATTGTTATTTCAAAACCATTTTTCCAAACCTTGTCATCCTGCCCCTATGTCCTATTTGGGACACCTTTGAAGCCTTATTCAATTTACCCCATCAAACCATATATTTCTAAAAACAAGGACACCCAAGGGTATTTCAAATTCTTATAGTTATATAGCTATATAGTTATATAGCATAGGTTATTTTGGGGCCAAAAGGCCATATTTGGAAATGTACATGTCAATGTTTCAACTTGGACTTTTTATATCTGGTCATCCTGAGTTGGTCTCCTTTAAATTACTCACTAAAAATTACTTCCACAACTTTAGGCTGATGGTAGAAAGCGCATGGAAAGTGTTAAAATCCCACCAACTGAAATAATATAAACAAACAGGTGCTGGTAAGCGCCGTGATAGTGTATGTAACAATTGACCGAGTGCTGCTAAAAACCAATAGACACAGACTACAATAAATCCACATTTACACTAAAAACCGGATCCGAAGTCCCAAAATGTGCTCTTTAGTCCGAATCCCCGGATTGCAGCAGCGCTACTGCAACGACTGGCTTTCGTTCTGAAAGCGTAGACATCTTCTGGCTCCTCCCCCGCGTAATGTCAATACGCAAGTTTCAGGACGAAAGCCCGTGATAATATCCAGCGTGGATATTTTATTTATTTAAGGTATATTATCGTATAACCCCCCCCTGTATTTTGCCTAACTCTGACTATATATGACCACATTAACCACCGATGGGATCTTGAAAGCAGATGCTTTCCATTTAACGTAATCATATAGGAGCATTTGATGCTCCATAAAGTGTAAGAGTCTCTATATTTCTTCATACCGTTTCCACATTTATTGGATTATTACACTATACTATTTTATATGTGTTTTTTCTTTTCTGCTGGGTTATTGGGTTCTGGAATTGACCTTAACTGAATCATAACAATAAGGGAAAGCCTTCTATTTCTAATGTGCACTACTACTTTTTCTTCGCCATTTGAAATACCCTAGGATGTGTAGATTTCATAATTATATAGTTTGATGGGGGTAATTTATTTGGCCTGCGTGAAGGATGTCCCAAATAGGAAAAACTGAAAGGTGCACCTGAAATTATTTAATTAAAAATGTATTTTTTTTTTAATTTAGTTATAATATACCAGATAAGTTATTTAAATTAAAATGTAGTAATTTAATTTGTGGATTAAATAAACATAAACCCTTTAAAAAATGCACACATGGCAAAAAAAGTGCTACTGTGCAAGATCACTGCAATGAATCTACCAAGAAACAGCATTGGATGCACATGACTGGATGCTGGAGATGCAGCAACGCACCCCGAGCAACGGAAGCAGTCATTGATCGCTTGTGAAGCCCTTGCCAGAAGGGAAGAGCCATATTGAAGACACTATGCCTTTTATATACGAAGGTGCCCTGCCGCTGGACAGAGTGCTTACGAAGTGATCAACGATCAATATCGAGGCATTCCAGCAACACCAGCTGAGCGAGGGTTTGTTCCAAGGAATGGCAGGATATAGTTTTTTTCTTGTGTTAGTGGAAAGAGGGTTAGGGGCATAAAAGCGAAGAGGAAAAGACATTAAAAGAAGAAATCAGATTTATGGTTGCTCCAAAAAATTTTCTCTTAACCCCTTCATAGCCAAGATATGTTTCACCGGCAAATCATTCCTAAATAATAGGAATAATAAATGGAATTCACGGAAAACCATGCATTTTCGCAGTTTCAACTGTGACATTTTACCCCCCAAAACAGCAGGTGAAGAAAATAGGGGCAAGAGCAACTAAGCATTGTTCTTAGCCGGATGAGCATGTATACAGATTTTGATTGAAGGATCTGTTTTTGTTTTTTTTGAAGGCTCCAGTTATCCCCACTATAAAATCCAGCATTTCTAGCGAGGACTGAAGAGGCTGTGTCAAAGTCAGTGTTAATTTCATTTCTGCATTTGTACATTAGAGACAGTTTAATGGTATGGGCTATAAAGTGGTTAAGCCTGGTCTCCCAAATGAGTGGATACTCAGAGGAACATGGCTGCAGTGGGTGACAGCGAATGCAGATTGCTGGAGATCAAAACCAGCGAGCTGTGGCTTTCTGTGTAGGCTCAAAAAGCCGATTCACTGGAGTTCTGATTACATGTGCTCGCAGCCACAACCTCTGCTAAATGTCTGGATCTCTTGCCTGGTAGGGAAAGGCTGTTAGACGGTACTTTAGTTCTGGTATCGCCTCTGGCTTGGATCAGACATGTATAGTAATAGCAGTTGACGTTTCAGCCAAATCTTACAGCATTTAACACCTGTGTGTGAACAAAAACTAAACTAGAAAATTCCCAGAAAATGTGTAGATCTAAAATGTTTGCCGTTACATCTAGGATTTACAGAGGTACATTTATATTCTCAACAAGAAATGCAGACTTTAGTTAGCAATACAGATTGCACAATGCACATGAGCAATACTTTTCTGTACATCTACTCAGGCACTCATATAAAGGTGTAGATATACATAGGAAGAAAAAGTGAGGCACCGGTGATGAAGGAGGGTGCAGACTCAGTAAAGTTTTTTTGTCACTAGCAATCACAAGTCTCTTCAAAGCCGACACCAACTCTAAATTTTCAGACCATGACATCCTGACAGCTAGACTTGCAACCCCGAGCCCCAAAAGGTAACTGGTTCAACAACCTATGTAATTATACAGAAAATCAGCACTAACCACTTCCATACACACCTACAATTTTTCCATTACTAGTATGGGATTACAAATACATTTTCAAAAATACTGTTCTGTTACATTTTTTCCCCTTTAAAACGGTGCTAGTTTTTGCATAGTTTTTTTTTTTTTTTTTTTAGAAAGGGGAGTATTAGCCATATGAAGAAATTAACGCTCAGCTATATGAACTACCACATTTCCCAATACACCATGTAAGGATATTTTAAGTCTTGATAGCTTGTGTCCTGTTATTTTAAGCAATAGAAACATTTCTATACACACGCACACACCACATACCTGGCAGTCTGTTCACTAGCCATGTGAGCTGCTTCTTGGAAACATTTGTCCAGCTTAGGTCAAGATGAACCGGCTGTCGTTTAATGATACCGCTAAGAGCCTGCGGAACCAAAGACTTGCAGCGGCTGACATCTATCCTGGCCCACAGGCGCTTATCACATCCCCTGCAAAAGACCACAATACATTTTTAGGGGGGTGAGGAGGTTGTCAAATGCCAAGACTTACTACTCTCCTTTCCAGTACATTTGTTTATAGTGGAGCATTATCTCTGCATTGAGGATGTAAATAGGCTTGCAATATGAATTAACCTGAGGTCATGGATATTACAAAGTCCACCATTTTTTATTTATATAACATAACTATACATACAAAATATCACAGCTTTTTTTCGACGGTTACTTGTTCACTTTGTTTTTGAGAAGAAAAAAAAAATGCTTTACTGCAATATATTATGATGTATAACCTACAGAGGATTACCATATATAAATTACATGACTATGTGTAAGATTACATTAAATGAAATAAATATATACACACACAATAAACAACAAATACTTAGATACAAATATTCTAATGGGAGAAAAACAAGAGAGGGAGGCATCAATATACAGCAATCTTTTCCCAGGGGTCCACGTTATATGACTTTACGCACGCCCTGCCACCGCATTGAGGCAAACGCATGCTCTCTTTTTGCAAAACGAATGCAAACTCAAAAGCAGGACTATTCCTAATAACACACAACACCCGGCGAAATGCATGATAGCCGAGTGTCCGCTTGACGTTAGTTTTCCCCTTCTTGTAAATGCACTTGACTTCGCCCCCACCCTCTGGCTCCTAGGCCTGGAGGAGTTGTGTTTGGCTACAGAGCTGGCTCCAGAGGATCTATCGAGGCCACCCACATCCATCCAAGCGGCCAAGAGTGGGGCGAAAATCACAACCATGGAGGGGTCTGTGCACTGTAGCTCTGGAGATGCTGCTTTTCCTGACTAGAAGTCATATCTTCTACTACGGATACATAATGTGTACTTAAGTAAAACACTAAGTAGTACAGTAGTAAAATGAAAAATTAAAGTGCAGAAATCTTTTTACTAGGGCTGCAACAACGAATATCGTTGTCAATGATTTTCATTATCGATTAGTTGAATGGATTTTAATCGATTTATAAAATGATTTTTTTTTCAGAGCAAATGCTCGGAAAAACTCCCCTCCTTCTATAATCCGACCTCAAACAGAGATCGGATTATTACACTAGAATCCGGATCCCACGCAAAGCTGCAGCAGACCTGGATTCTCTTCTCGGTCAGCCAGTGGGTGTCCGTGCAAAACGCGCAGACATCCTCCGCTTCTCCCCGAGTCCCCTTCACTTCCGCCGGGGATTCTATTACTGAACGCCGGCGTCACGTGACCTTCCGGTGCTCCATCATGGAAGCCCCAACGGAAGTGGAGGGGAGAAGCGGAGGTTGTCTGCATGCATTGCACAGACCCCCACCGGCTGCCAGAGAGGATCCAGGTCCCCTGCAGCTCTGCGGGGGATTTGGATTTTAGTGCGCAATGTGCACAACCTCCGCTACTTCCCTTCCACCTGCCCCACCAGGGGTTAATATATCAACAGAAGAAAAACAGGGCAAATAAGCACCACTGGGTAAGCTAAGCCTGGAGTATTATCTCTATTTTTATGCTCATTTGCCCCGTGTTTCTTCTGTTGATATATTTACCCCTGGTGGGGCAGGTAGAATTTTTTCGGGATCTATTAATTATATGCATTCTTTAGTTTGTGTTTTTTATTTTTTGATTGTTGTAATATTTGATTTATTGTTTGTATTGTCCATATATTTATATTGTATTGTGTATTATCTATTCTTTTTTGTCTATATTTATTAAAGCATATATTTTTATACCTATCTTAGCGATGTCAGTTTTTCTTATATCAGGGGGGGCATAAGACATATCAGGGGGGCACAGTGGCATAAAGGGGCTATAAGGTATATCAGGGGGCACAGTGGCATATAGGTGGGGGAAAGCATATCAGGGGGCATGGTGGCATATCAGTGGCATATTGAGAGTAAAAGGAATATAGGGGGCTATAAGGCATATTGGGGGACAGAGTGGCATATCAGTAGCATATAGGGGCTATAAGGCATATCGGGGGTAAAAGGCATATAGGAGGTATAAGGGATATAAGGGGGCACATTGGCATCTGTGGTATATAGGGGGTATAAGGCATTTCTGCGGCAGAGTGGCAAGCTGGGGGTGAGCTGTGCATAACTGGGGGGCAGGTTGGCAAATAAAAGAAAATAAACAAGAGGCATTTTTCATTAAATATGAAAAAATAGTTTACATGAATTAATATTTACTAGTAAAACCTTCTTTGGTATTTTGGGGGTTCTTGTACCTTTTAAAATATAGCTTTAATTATGTCAGTAAAATAAGAAGGCGAATAGAGAAATGCCATTGTGATAAAGAGATAAGTGTTAATGACACATCTTAATGTAAATTATTAGTTTTTATTTTAAATAAACGAAAAATTTGCATATTTTTTTAACCCGATTAATCTAAAAAAAAAAAATGTTTCTGTATATTTGATAACTAATAATAATAATAAAAAAAACAGCAAAAAAGCAAACAAAGCAGAAAAAAAAGATTCTATCGAATTAAAATAAAATGGACACGTCAGCCTCCACGTGCACTTTAATGTATATTATAGCTGTGTGGGCCCTGTCACTTTTTGTGGAATCCCTCCATATACATTTGCCCATTCCCCACCACCCAGCTATAGGCCATGTAAGAGACGCGTTTGCCTGGACACCTGTGTTTAGTAGCACTCGCTCTGAACACCGAGGCAGGTATTGTGCAATTGGAGGTTTTTTTTTTTCCCCACCGACGGCTGCTTTTTTATTCTTTTTTTTCCCAGTACATAATAAAGTACACAGAGTAATCTAAACACTTTGTGACTAATGAAATACCAAGTACATCATGAAAAGATGTCCCTATGTGATGTCACCTGTGACCAAGCAGGAAGACTATAGCAGATCTATAACTAGCACTAAAGTGGCCCGTGTAGAACTTCTCCCTACTGCATCAAAACATGAAACATATTGCCCTTATAGCACACAAATTAATACATTAGTGCCAGACAATATCCTCTTCATTGGTCCAACAGATAAGATCCTTTAAAACCCTAAAAAAGACTGATGGAAATTTATAGAAAATCAATGCTCAAAGTAATTACTTCTCCAAAAGACCTAATTTTTGCGAAATTGAAAAATCTCTTTGCTGTTGTTGGCTTTAGTATAAAAGGCAATGGGTCATGTGTAGGGCTGCAACAACTAATCCATAATCGATAATGAAAATCGTAGAAGATTTTATTGAATATAAGATGGTCGGATGGGCGCTGCGGGGGAACTGGATCCTCCTCTTTGGCAGCCGGTGGGGGTCGGTGCGATCCTCCGCCACTGCCCTCCACTTCCACCGGGGCTTCTATGATGGAGCTCCAGCGTGACATGACTTTCCAGTGCTCCACCATAGAAGTACCGGCCAGCAGCAGCGGAGGTTGTTTGCGCGCATTGCGCAACGTTCGCCAGCTGCCACAGAGGAGCATCCCCTGCAGTGCTGCAGGAGACCAGGATCCGCTTCCACTAGGGCTTCTATGATGGAGCACCCGCATCACATGACCTTCCAGTTCTCAGTCATAGGAGCTCCAGCGAAAGTGCCGGCCAGCAGCAGAGGTTGTTTACACGCATCGTCCAGACGTTCATCGGCTGCTCCTACTAGACACCAAGGAGTCTGGAGCATGGGGGGGGGCAGAGTGGCATATCAGAGGGGTGTATGGAGCATATCTGGGGGTGGCAGAGTGGCATATCTGGGGGTATAAGGCATATCTGGGAGGCAGTGTGGCAAGCCTGGGCTCAGATGTGCATAACTGGGGGGGCAGGTTGGGAAATAAAAACAAGAAATGCTATTTTATTATTCTGCTGTTTGTTTTTAACACCCAGTTTGGTCATTAAATTATTTTAAATAAACGAAAAATGTACATTATTTTTATATCCGATTAATCGATAAAATAAATTGGTCAACTAATCGATTATGAAAATAATCATTAGTTGCAGCCCTAGTCATGTGGCATTTATTCTATAAAGTGAGACGCATTTGAATCCCGATATCTGATCATCCACTGATTTATTTTCAGCAACACCCCCCACACAGAATACCCGGCATGCATAGATTTTTGTAATTGTAGAACAGAACAAAGTGCTCCCCTTACATACACTAGTTTTTGTTATTTTTGGTTCGGGTGCAGGTAAGGTTATATATATATGTTATATATATGTATTGGCATGGAAACGTTCCTGCCAGTTGAAACCCCCCCCCAAAAAAACATAGGATGGATTATGTCGAGGTGGCCATCTAGACCTTTTTGTACAAAATGTGCGAGGTTAAGAGTTGAAACAAAAATATCCCTCTAGAAAAGTAAAGCTACAAGGGTTACGTGAAACGTGGATGAAGTGTGGAAGGATGATTCCAAAGGAGAGCGGAAATTACAATACAATATACTAGCCAAGGACAATCTCTGTATTAGAATGCGGAGGAAATGCATATTTTACTATACAGTGATACAAAATGTAACAGTTATGTTTTGCAAACACTGGAGAATTGGTGTACACGAATAAAAAAAATATATCAAACTTACCATTTATACCAAGCCTTGCAGACTCTCATGCATACACACAGTTCCTTGCGTGTAAGGTACCGGAAAACAGACAGCCAGACTTCTTTCTGCATCGCCGTATGTGCTGTCTTATGTTCTGACATGGAGCCATTTTCTGTTTCTTCCTCATCGTCCTCTTCCTCGTCGTCATCTTCATCATCGTCATCATCATAATAATAATCAGGAGCTTGCGGAGATGAGCAAAAAAGCTGCCGATTTGATGTAATAGCTTGCAACTTGGGTACGATAGAGGAGGAGCTCAGCTCTTTGGGGGGTCTCTGAAGAGTAACTGTGTGGTAGGAACTCCGATGCCGTAATCGGTCTCCCTCAGACTCTCGTCCGCTAGGGTGGTTTTCTTTTTCACGGGCTAGCTGGCGTCTCTTAGCTCGTTCTTCGCGGCTTGCAAATGTAATCTGCGGTGTGGCAGAAGGCGGTGTGGGAGGTCCAGAAGACGGAGAAGGAGGTAGGAGGAGAAGAGGTGGGGATGGAGGACTCTGCCCCAGGGGAGGTCGGAGAACCTTGGCTGGAAAGTATGATTCAGTCTCATAGTTCTCTACAGCCTTACGTTTCTGTGGGGAGAAGCACGATTGCTTTATATAAAAGTGAAACTATAAAATCAGTTCTTATGGTGTACATAGGCTTTTGTTTTGTACTTGTTTAATGTACACATATATATCTACATCTGCCTATATGTACACATACATTTTTGTGATGAAATGTGTAAAAACGAAGCCAAATCAACAATAACTTTAACACATGTTAAGACCTACTGATACAGATGTAGAGGGTCCCGCTCTTGAGAACTTACACACACAAACATGCATCTATGTATTTAGCCATTTGACCATTTCATCCTTAAAACCAACTTCCGCCCTTCACTGTAGGTCCTGTTTCGATGATTACATATATAGCTAATTTACTATTCTCTTATTTTAGCTAAACCAGTTTTGTTGTGCGAACATTCTTCTAAAGTTAATGCAAACATAACAAGCAGCAGGTTTAAGATACTACTCTTATTGCCAAGTACAAAAGAACGAGTCAATTTGTCCAGACAGGGCATAACCCCCACTTTTCAACTTACATTATGCAGTCTGTCTTGCTCTGTTCCCACCTAAAAAGTGAAAACGTAAAATGATAAATTCCCTTAGCCACATTATAAATGTGTAAAACAATAAAACAAACATTTAATCATATTGCATGTATACTTTGGCATTATGTGATATTTTAGATGACTTTCACTACTCAAACACCACGGTGAGATGTGCTAAAGCAGTATATTCCTCTGCCGACTTTCATTAGCCAGTGTCAGGCTAACGAATGAGCCACTGTATTGTTTGCCACGGGCAATATGATAAGGAGTAAGGATTTTTTGCTTAGTAGATAACAGAACTAGAAAAAGGGACCAATACAGGGCTTGACAAAAGTGAAAAACGCCAGGTCACTATGGTGACTAGAAACTACTTCCTGGCATCTAGGGTATTGCAGGGTCGCCATCATGAATCTGGCTTCCTATCCCTTCCCGCGGTGCCACGAGGCTCTCAGTAGGGTTGGTAACGCACAGCACTCACCTCACTGCGAAAGCCAGATTCATGATGGCGAAAGATAGGAAGAGACGTGGCTGATCTCAATAAGGTGAGAGGGAGAGTAGTGTATGTGTATACTATAGAGTCTGTGTGTGTATGTATAGTCAGTGGATGTATACTGTCGTGCCAGAGTCAGTGTATATTGTAGTGTGAGTATGTCTACTGTAGAGTAGTCCCACATTCAGTGTTTGTGTGTGTGTGTGTGTGTTTCCATAATTGTAGAGTGTCATTTTATATATGTATAGTGTTTGCCAGTGTATGTATGCGTATAGAGTGTGGTGCTAGAGTGTATGGTGTTTGTTACACTATGGCATTAGCATGAGTGTGTATGTCAGCATATAGTGTTGTGTATATTAATGTATGGTGTCAGCGTGTGTGTACATGAGTGTAGCATGCATGACGAGTGTACATGATGTTACTTTAAGATGTTAGCGTGTGTCTGTTAGTGTATGGTGTTAATGTATGACAAGGCTCGACAAACATCAGAACCCAGGAAAATAAAAACATTAAAAAAAAAAAAGAAAAACAACAAGAGGGAAAAAAAGAAAGAAAAAAGGGCTCCTAACTTTTTTGGCTAGCTCCTAGATCCAAGCCAAATTTGTGGACCCCTGGACAAACATACAGCTAGCTGAAACCATTATGCAAAAATTACTTTTGAACACTTATTTTTAATCTGATACTATAAACCCCTTCAGTCCCAGGGGTTTTTGGTACCTCAAAATATATCAGGGGTATTCGGGCACTCTTCATGCAACTATTTGGCTACCAATCACTGTCAAAGGTGGCACTCCTGATTATGGCGATACCCCACATCCTTATTTTTTTTTTTCTTTCTAGAGGGCCATATCCATCCCTTACATATAGTACCCTATACATACGTACGTCCATAAGGGTTTCTTGGGATGCGTTTTATGGACGTCCATGGGGGACTGAAGGGGTTAATAAAAATAGTATTTTTTTCTCCTGGATGTCCATTCTCAGTTGGCATTGTGAATTTATCGGAATCATGAAGTCATTCCATGAGCAACCCTCGCCATTACACTTAATGTACGTGTTAGCAAAGAAGCATATCAAGATCACTCCCGTGTGAAGTAAGCAAGAATATTGCTCATAACATATATAATGCTCATTAAGGTAAAAGTTTACAGCAGAATTGTGTTCTGCGCTTGCCGATACACAGTACCTTGTAAAGGGAACGGAAATGCCAGGAGCTTAACATTTGACACCGACATGGTAACACTTCCTAACTCTAGGCGGGGGGGGGGGGATATTTCAATGGGAAATGAGCCAAGACACTAGTTTGATCTTTTTTTACCATGTATTTCTGTTCCTCGTAACATTTAGGACATTCCCAGTAGTTGGGGAGCTCATCACTCAGCAGGCCTTCGCCATCCATCTAACAGACAAACAGACAAGAGTATTATGGGGTGTACAGGTAGAACAGTGGATAAATTCCCTACGCTTTTTAAACATGGCTTACGTTTAGGCATCCTGGGTGCACAATTTCATTGCACGTTGAACATTCCATGAGCTTTTTCTCAAAGTCTTGGGACTCACTTGTCTGATCCACTTCCCCACACAGGGCACAGGTCACAGAGTGTGGCAGCCTGGGCTGGAGAAGAAAGAAGACTATGAGAGTCTGACCCAGCAGAAGAGTATACAATGTCAGCAGAAGAAAAACTAAAAAAAAAACCCCAAAGGTTCTGAAACTCACTGCTAGGCACTGCCTTAACATGCAGGACTGCTTCATTCGGCCTGGACCCCCAAATTTCTTCATGTCCTTGCAGTAGTGGCAGGTGCCACACTCTCTCTGGAGACATGCTTGGCACTTTCTACATCTAACCCTTCGCCTACGCGCCCCAGAAGAGGCAGCAGTAGCAGGTGGATTGCTCGAAGGTCGTGGAGGAGCAGGGATATGGCGTGAAGCTGGCCGCATCGTGTGAGGTTTGGTAAACTGGATCTTAGGTTGAAGATGTACCTTGTACTGACAGAAATTAAACATGAATGTTGCAGCTACCACGACAAGCCAAAACAACAAAAGCAATTTCGGAAAATGGCACAAAAAAAAAAGCCTCATACCAAACTCCATTATCAGCACATTTAAATATCACAGATTCAAGTAATATCAGTTATACAAGGAATAGTCTTGCAGGCTCACCTGATTTCTCTTGGGCCACTGAACAATCGGTACTCCGGTCAGTGCAAGCTCAGGTGGATCTTGTGCGTGTTCTTCTAAGAGTTTCTGTTACCCATAGGAGGTGGAGATGGGATACGAGGGAAAGGTTAGAGAAGGTGCAAATACACACTAATGGCATTTAAAAACAAAATCTGCCAAAAAGACAGCAATTGAATACATGCCCAGTCAAGCTAGAAACTACAGCCTTCAGGCTTGGGAAAAATCATCCCTGCACAAAACCGGAAATCAAACTAGCAGCAATCCACTCTCAGGTGCCTACCAAGGAGAAACAGCAACAGAGTAAACGAGAGACAGAGGGAGGGTAGATCTTTTAAGACACCAAATCAAAGAAATACAAAAACATGAAAAGCAAATATTTAATTATGGAGAAGCCATATAACAGACCAGCAAAAGGCTAGAACTCCTAATAAACCATAAAGGAAATCTAGAGATGTAATCAGACAAGAGGCATGGCTAGTGGGTAAGCTGAGGCAAGACTTTCAGTGATCAAGAAAATGTAGCCAAGGAGAAATAACAGACAAGCAACCAAGAAGTTACATATACAGGAAACTGCTAACATAGGCACAGGAAGACAACCAAAGCTGTCAAGGCAAAAAAACACAAACAAAAAAAAAATGCACGGAGGCAAAGATGAAGTGACATGCACAAACCACTCCCATCTCACCTCACTTGATTCTTGTCGCAGTCCTGGCTGAATCTAATATAAATAAAGGAGTCTCCACCAGCCTGCACAAGACTAACACATCTCCTAACGGTCTCGTGCGTTCTGCCAGCTCACTCTGTGGGAGGGACTGGGTGAGTGTGGGAGCTCTGCAGTCTTTATGCGCCTCTTCTGCACAAAAACACTGCTGTGTGTGACTTTAACTCGCTGCCGCTTCGCATGGCTTCTTTACTTCCTGTCTGTAGGTGTCAGCCGGACATGTAGCATTGCCCCCTTTGGAAAAATTCTTTCCGTCTTAAACATATTGTCTAATTCTCTTGTATTTTTTTTTCTTTGCCCGCATTTCCTACTGGTTAAGGCAGATGCAACATTACCCTCTCGCCTGCAACTCCCTCTTGGCTGTCTGTAGTTGCTTACACACTCTTCCCAGCAGTGCTTTGCAGCAGGCGGGGAGGAGAAGTCACACACAAAGAAGAGGGGGGAAGGGGGAAAACCCTTGCAGAGAGGGAAAAAGGAAGGAAGGAGGAGGAGGGGGAATGGGTGGGGTAGACACAAGGGCTGTTGCCATTGGCTAAAATATGACACTCCTCCCTCTGCACAACTGCTCTCTTCCTGACTCTCTCCCTATGGGAGTCCACGTCAGGACAGAGGTGGGAGGACATGTCAAGCTCTGCTGCCTGCAGTACTGGCAGGCACTGCTCCACAGACATGGGCTGCTGGGGGTTTTCTCTCCTGCACAACCGCCGACATTAAAAGCTGGCCATTGCTAATCTAACCAGCGGAACAAAGATGGATTCGCTGATATCTCTACATGCAGTACTACGAACCACAAAACCGAATAAGGCTAATTTTCTTTGCTTTGCAAAAAAAAAAAAAAATACACAGCGAGCGTGCAAGAAAATAATTTTTGCTGTGGACCAGAAACACAAACAGAACGGTCCGGTAACCTGGAATATATATCACTGTTTCATGATATAGTGACCACTTTTAAAAACGGCACCAGAATAAAATGTATGCAGCCCATCCAGTGGCCGTATTTGTAGTGTTTATCCCAATGCCAGCTTAGTGTGAGCATAGAGGTAATAGGGTAAAATTTTAAATTATTATTTTCGTCTATACAATTTCCTGGCGTATCGGCTAGCAAGATGTATAGGTGAAATGTTACCCGCTAAAATGGGACACCTTATCATAAAATTGTACCCAGGATTGAAAAATGACCTAACTGTATCAATGCACCTACATTCTGCTTTTAACGGGAAGGATAATCAGTACAGGTTACCAAATACATCTGGCCAGCATGTTCACTTTGCCTGTAAGTGTTTAAATTATTTTACGTGGCGATCATTATGATTTCTAATAATAAAAAAAATCCTACAGGAGTAAGGGGTTGAGTCCTGTGGATCAATATTAAAAGGTTGCCAGCTAGCACCATGCCCCCTGCCTGACAAGCATTTACATACAAAAAGGTATGTAAAGTGATGAGCAGAAGTAAATGCATGTGCTCACAGCAGGAACCGGCCACCTATATGGTAAACTAAACCACTCTGCATCTGACTACACTATATGGCCAAAAGTATGTAGACACTTGATTGTGACCCCTATAGGAGATTGTTGGACATCCCATTGCTAAACCATGGGCTTTATTATGGAGTTGCAACCCCTCCTTCCAGCATTAATAATACCTCCGACCAGTGACAGCCCCAGACCATTAGCCCTCCTCCACCAAACCTTACAGCAGGCGCTATGCATTTCAGTAGGTAGAGTTCTCCTGGCATCTGCCAAACCCCAATTCACCCATCAGACCTCCTGATAACAAACATTATTCATCACTCCAAGTACTATACTTCACTCCTGCTGATGCTTGGCCACAGAAATGTAATGAAGCTTCGGAGGCACCGCCCTTGTTTTTGATTTCAGAGGCACTCTGTAGTGAGTGATGCTTCAGTGGACAGGTGACTTTTTAAATGAATTTTTATTTATTTTTTTTTATACACACTTCAGTGGCCTCGCTCTATGCATGGGCTCCTGCTTTATGGCTGAGCTCTTTGATGCTTCCACTTCAATCTACCGGCACTTACAAGTCAGAAATTTTGGAAAACTGTGTACAGCAAGGGGGGGGGGTCTATCACCGTTCCATGTTTAAAGTCCCTGAGCTCTTCAGTATAAACCATTCTTGATCTGTGAGCACGGCATGCCTCTGTGCTTTTTTATATACCCGTTAGCAATGAATGTGGCTGAAAGATCTAAACTCAATAATTGGAGTGGTAGTCCACATACTTTTGGTCCTATAACTTGTCAGCAGTGCACAGCAATCTGTATTTTGGCAACCTTATAAAAACAACTCAAAAAGATGAAGTGGGGCCAAATACTAGTGATACATATTTGGGTTTTTTCTTTGGAACTCTGTCATCTGTATAGTAGGCTTATATCGGGTCACACCATTCTCTTGAATTTTCTAAAACTGCATTCAATTTTTTATAGCTATGATATATAGTTAATTATTGTTATTATTGGACACTCCGGCCATCACATGCGCTTTCATGCATACGGCAGTTGTGTCGTTCTTATAAATTGTTGTGTCCCCGTTGCAAATCCATGGGGAATTTCTGCATTATATGTATTCTTGTGTTCTTTCATTGGAAAGCACTGTATCATAAAGCATTGCCATCTAGGGTACCAGCTTCAGGACAGTCATTGTAAGCAGAGGCACAGAAAGCAACAGGGAACAAACAGCTAGAATTAAATTATATTATATTATATATATATATATATATATATAAAAATTTACACACACAAACAAATGGGGGGGCACTAATTCTCAAGAGAAATACCAACCCATCACAACTGAATTATTGCCAATTAAAGGAATGCAAAGTTTTTTTTCTATGTTTTCCATAGAAGACTGAAAATCAGGCACTAAGAACAGCAATATAGTCGCCGTCATGTCCAAATTACAAAGATATTTATGATGTCTCACATTTATGAAGTCACGTTATGAGGTAATGTACTTTTTTTTTTTTTTTTAAATGTTATCATGCGGCCTGCATCCAAGAAAAACCATTACCGTAGATTTAACATCTCATTCCTCCCAAGCCATTCACTAAAATGTTATCTGGCACTCCTCACAGAAGGCGCCCCGCTGAGGGCAAACAACAAACATGCAAAACATATGGAACTGCTGAACCACAAATCATATATTTCTACCAGCCCACTGCTGCAGACATTTCCAACACCTTTTACCCAACATGATTGTATACATAAGTATATTTCAAGAACCAACTGATTTTCAGTTTTTAGGAAAGTGACTAGATATAAAATCAATTGATCACGGTAGATTGTATGCTACATTTTCATTGTTAGTCAGAAGCCAGAGCACATCCCACCCCTCTATAAATTTGTATACAAACACACACTAATACACATATTTGAAACACTCACTTTGATGTCGGAGATGAGTGCATCTGGGTCATGTATCCCATATGGCAGGCACTTTTTCTGTGGTGGCAGAGATTCAAGCTTTTTCACCAGGCATCGCAAGCCTTCCATCTCAAACCATGTCAGGTAGATAGGGTTGTTGAGTGATGGCTGAGGTGTAGACAGTGGAAGGAAGGGTGGTGGTGTAAGAGGTCGAAGCGAGGCAGGGAGAGGGGGGATGATTATCCCCTCGGTGTGATGTTGGTGCTCTCTTTCTCGCTCTCTGTGTCGCCTCTCCTTTTCCCTCCTCCTCTGCAGTTCTCGCTCCACTCTCCGACGGTCTCTTTCCCTTTTCCTTAATCCCTCTTCTTCCTCCCAGTCTTGATCCGAGGAGTCATCATAATCAGTGGAGGAAGAGGATGATGATGATGATGATGATGAAGAGGACAAAGAACATGAGGAAGAAGAGGGTGTCTCTAGCCTCCTGCGTTCGTTCAATTCCAAATCTAAAAGTAGAAAAGAGAAAAAAAAAAAAAAAAAGTAAAAAAGTCAGTGAATTACTTAAATACACATATATACATCTTGCATGTACTTTATAGACGAAATGCCTCACTGGTTTCTTGGAAAAATGACTGCCTCTTTAACAGCTTGTTGAATGTCTTCTTCTAATACAGGCAATGTGAAAAGCTGACAAACTTTTTGGTTAAAGCTAGCAATCACTGCAGTGCTTTGTGTATAAAGACACCATAACACGAGCCAACAGCTGAAGCTACATCACTAGTGTGGGCTACAGGATTACTTAATGGATGATTTTAGCTGAGATGAAAAGTTTTCTATTACTGGTCTTTAACCGTTTTCAGTGTGAACCTGATTTTGACTTCTTTCGGCTTAGAAGATAACCACCTGATGCAAAATGGACTGTGTGCACCTTAGACCCATAAATGCTTTTTACTGACTAGTTAATATGGGCTTCACTAATTTTATCATTCAACTTATCTTTCACGTGGAACTGGGGGCTTACACCTTAAAAAAAATATTTTAATGCAGTGTGGCAGGTCAAATTTAAATGTAGTTAGAAGCGTTGCTTTTTTTGCCCATTTTCAGGAGACTACAACATTAGGAGGCATCCTGGGTACAATTTACCAATCATACGTACAGTGAAAGGGTGTAACCGGTTTCACATAAAGTAGACAACAGACAGGAAACTCACCAATGCTCAAAGACTCGCGCTGGAACTCCTTTGTGAGATGAGAACGCTTGGTGATACAGTACACATATCGCTCAAGCACATACCAGCACATTTCATAATAAAATGGGTAGCGAAACTTTGTGGGCACCTAAAAGGTTAATAAAAACAAACAAAAAAACAACACCACATTAGAATGTAGACATCATTGATTTCAATATTTAAGGTGCTTTGAATATCCTTTAGACTCACCCTTGTCCTATCTTCAATGCTGTATATGCGCAATTGCATTGGGATGTTAAAACTGTGCAGGAAATTTCCCCCAAAAACCAAGGTATCCTGTGGCGTATACACAGCATGAATCCATCCTAGAACACAGAGTTAAAATATAATCAATGCACCATCATAAATCCCAATCTGTTGCTCTCAGAGCGCACTAAAAATGCTCCTTTCATGACAGTCTTAATTCTTACAAATGAAACGACTAGAAATGTACCGTATTGTCCTGAATATAGGCCACACTCCTAAAGTTTGATATTAATTCATTTACAAAAAATACTAGAAAGCTTACTCATGTTCTCTATTGCAGACAAATTTGCAAAGAAACAGGGGTGCAGAAACTAGTCTTTCTCTGCGAATCTGTTTGCAATATTCAAGTATCTTAGGGTATTTCTGCAAAAGAGCAGAGTCACAGTGGCAGCCTGTCCCCCTTTCCTCCCGTTGTGTGCCCGGAAGCTTCGCCCTTTTGCTGAGCATGTTGGCAGTGAAGACCGAACACCCAGGGACAAGCGGACAACAGAAGAAAGAAGACAGAACAAGATAGGAAGAGAAGTAGTCAAGTCAGGTGAAAGGAGACAGGGCGACAAGAAAAAGCGGTATGTGAAACATTGAAAATATCTAAACCCCGAGACAATACGGTATTAAATGTTTTCTAATATTTGATGGATGCATTTTAATAGTAAAGATCCACCAAGTCAACAGGCAAGACCAAAGTACCAAATAAGGTTAGATGCTTTTACAGCAGGAACAAGTGGCTAGACCACACTGGTTGTCAAACACTGTATTTCTATTAATTTTGATAACACAAAACACATATATATGAACGCATTGACGTGCTGAATACCTGAGGGGATGACAAAGGTATAACCCTGCTTTAGCTCAACACGCTGACATTCTGTCACTCTGTCGCCCAGGAAAACGTCACCCTGCTTTCCTGACAGGAGCCAGTTCTCATACATTTCTAGGTTCTGATCTGTAGGGGGTATCAGCCAAAACACCTGTGAAGTGCAAAGAAAACATAATGGAGTAAAAAAGAAAGAAAACTCACAACAAATCCGCAAAGCAATAGGTGCCTAGGATTGTTTCTCTAATGTTAAAAGGGAATACCTTGCCTCCTCTCAGAATATGGTACCACACAGACGTACCACCAAAATCTACATGGAAATCAGTGTAACACCCTCGTACACTCATGAGGCAGTACCTATGGACAAAAGAAATTCAAGCACAATGTTTTTGTTAGTGTCAGACACTGGACTCCAAATATACAGAAACCTATACGCATACAGTTATTTATTCTTGCTAAATTTGCGGAAAGCATGCTGTATTCTAAAAACAATGGACATGTATATGTATGTATGTATGTATGTATGTATGTATAAACACATACATACATACATATACACATACACACAGTAAATGTGCAATGCATGTTTAATTCTTATAGTTATCTCTGATGTGCAGTTTTCACTCCCAGGCCCATCATTTATTACACCCCACTCACTCCAAACTTCACTTTTTCAAGTAGGAACCTTGTTGATTTGTTTGGCTTCATACCTGAAGAGCGTAAAACTCTCAAAAGCTTGTCGTAAATAGCAATAAAAAAAAAAAGAACGGATCACTGTTCAACACCCAAACACACACCAGGACAGGCTCTGCCACACCGACACCCAAACACACACACACACACACCGGGACAGGCTTTGCCACACAGACAGCCAAACACACAACACCAGGACAGGCTCTGCCACACCGATATCCAAACACACACACACCAGGACAGGCTCTGCCACACTGACACCCACGTCCAAAATGCTTTCCACACTGGTTTGCTGTTTGTTTGTTTTTCCCCCTTGTGTATTGATGCCCCAGCCAGCCCCCCCCTTTGGTTTTAATGTATTCCCTCCCACACCCTTGTGTATTGCCCCATGTGGATATGTGCACCCAGCCAGCTCCACTTTGTACATTATGCCCTTTTTGTATTGCCCCATGTGGATTTGCGCCCCCAGCCAGCCCCCTTTGTACATTATGTCCCAACACCCTTGTGTATTGATTTATGTGATGTTCCCCGACCCACCCCCACCTTTGTGTATTGATTTATGTGGTGCCCCAACCACCCTGTTGTGTACTTATACCCCCTAGCCACCCCCATTTTGTATTTAATTGTTGACCCATGCAGACCCCCCCTTTGAATATGGCTCCCCTTCTGCCTATTACCCCAACTATTTTTTTATTCTTTTTAATACTTACGTTTTTGCTGTCATCCTTCACTGCTGCTGTCCTCCAGCATGCTCCTCTAGCTGTCACGAGGAGCTGTTCCGTGCGACTCCGCCCCCTTGAGCGGCCCATCACATTGACAATGTGACGCGTCTCTCAAGGGGGCGGAGTCACATCGAACAGGACAATGTGAGGCACTGTGCAGGCAGGCTGGCCGCTTAATGATTTTAAAGCGGCCAGCGTGTCTTACCGCTGCTTTAAGACTCGCAGCCACATTGGCTGCAGTGGCATCTCGGTGTGCCGGCCAGTTCGGCCGGTCCACCGCGGATGCTGCGTGCATTAAAGACGGCCCTGGGGTGGCCGAATCGGCCACTTAAATGGGTGGCCGCGCGGCCGTTTAATGTAGATTCAGGGCGGCCTGGGGGGCAATTGCCCCTGTAAGAGAGTGTATATATATATATATATATATATATATATATATATATATATATATATATATATCATACACACACACACACACACAAATATACACGCGCAAGCAACGCGTGTGACAAGAAAGTAACATTTTACAGTACACTTACTGGTTCTACTGAATTCATATATACAATACAACACACTTTTTATGCCAGCATAACAGAATATCTGATGTTTAGGTTTAGTTACTGTAGGTATGGCGTAAGTATCAGTAATAAAACATAGTGCTCTGCAACATCATAAGACTGTATTCAGTAATCACTCACTTCTGAACCTTGGGGTACTGCATCTCTTGAATGACATTGGTAGACTCTGTCTGTCTGTCTTTAAGGTGCCTTGGCCAAATATTGTCAACCCAATCTATCTGATCCACCTGCGACAAGAATAACAACAAAAGAAAAGCAAAGGCAGGATACGATAAGGTACCAGGTGATAAACATGCCAAATGTTTATATACAAGAGGTCCATAATAAGATGATGAGCACATGGCCAACTATTATTACAGGACTGATATTACAGATGCAATTATCGATTTCCTATTATACTTTTTTTGTTGCATTCTAACAAAAAGGAGAAAATTGAAAATTTTGCAGTGTGTGCATGTAATATGCAAATAGTATAGTATTTTACGCACCCTCCAGATTACGTGAATGGCTGATTATCGATCAACTGATCACTGACCATGGGTCATTAACCCCTTCAGTCCCCTATGGACATTTAAAATTAGAGTTGCATTCTCATCATACCTAATGTAAAAATTCTACGGCTTTGTAAAAAATAATGTACACCTATTCACCTATAAATGACGGGAAAGTATGGAAATTCTATATAAATTAGTTGTTTCTGAAATCAGGACACAAATTTTGTGAGGATTCAGATGGGAAAATATATTTAAAAAATTAGGTTGTTTGTTTTCTAATTTTCGCTAGTTTTTACTAAATTTCTCATCCTAAATTCTCAGCTAATTATCTGACTATGGTATCAAAAGAAAGCTCTATCTCTTTGAAAAAAACAATATATATAGTTTACATGGTACACTATTTACAGCAAAGGGGAATAATCACTGAGATGACATGCGGCAAAAATGCTCCTAAACTTGAGGTACCAAAACCTCTAGGACTGAAGTCGTTAATCAGCTTTATTAGGTAAAAAATAAACTAAAATAAAAATATGTAGCCATTATTAGATAACTTGACAAGTACGTGACAGACATTGATCTATGAATCCTAATCAATAATCAGTTATCAGATGCTACTTAGTTATGCAATAAAAATACTTAGTGTGTGTTTCTATCACCATATGACCCCCTCCCTATCTCACTCACAGGTGTCACTGATGGGGGGAGGGGTCATCTACAGGCTGTTATAATAATCAGATCACTCCTGGCCAATAGGAGTGATTTGATTATCAGCAGTTAAACCCCTTCAATGCCACAATCGCATAGACTTGATCATGGGATTTAACAAGGGGGCTACAGAAGAGACAAAAAAAGCTAGTAATAAAAGGTGTAGACAAGGGGACATAATTTACAAAGCAAGAGACGCGTAGGGTGGTACATCTCTAAGTTATAGGGCATGGGGTACTATCCAGCTCTTAGCAAGAATAGAATAGATGATTGAAAGTTAAACTATTAGTACAAATAAGATAATAAATAATGCCAGAACAGGCCAGTTGAGGCACCAGGTATAATAAAACAATATAAAGGGAAAAGAGTTGAACAGAGCAAGCTGTGGATACTGACCGTAGCTGGTCTCTGCACTAGGCTTTCAAGCTTTGTGTGGCTGAACTCCAGGCTGATAACATTATACAGTTTTTCTCGCTCATTCTCAGGGGTTTCATAATATTTTGCCCATTGTGCCATTGTCATTTCGATGCCCCTCTGAGTACCGACATCCATAACATCGACGATGCGCCGGCTCCCTGAAAGACGAAACAATTGCTATGTACTAACCTTGAACTACTGAATCACAGGATTGCTTACCATACTGTAAAAAACAAAATAGTACAAAACATGATAGAATACTCACCTACAAACATCTTCACATCATTCACACTAAAGTTGGGGTCTGGCATTCTGTTTAAGGGAAAATATACATGCATGTTAAAATTATCAATAAAAGCAAATATAGGGGATTAGTATGTGTGTATATATATATATTATATACACACACACACACACACACGACATGCATCTCGGTAAAAAACTTACTGGATGCCCAGACCATCAGAACTAGTGAAAATGATTGGGTCCCTGAGTCCTCCCTTCTGAATGTATTGCATGTTAAAGTCTGGAGGAAGAAGAGGGGGGGGAAGAAGAAGGTTGTATACTTCATACAGCACAATCTGTGTAACAAATGCAGGGAGAAATCTACTCAGTTCCCAAATAAGAAACTCGTTGAATAAATATAATCCAACAGGAATACTTTTTTTAATTTTCATTTTTTTTTTAATTCCTAGCATCAAACAGAGATTTGATGCTTTAAAGCCTAGTGTGTGTTTTTAAAAAAATAATCATTATTAACAGAAGACACTCTATTCAGGACAATAAATTCCAAATGTAAGTCTAACCTTTCCCATCCATGTACATGATAAAGTTGGAGTTATACTTGGGACTTTGCAATTTCTCCTCCAAGTCGAAGGTTCTCTTGCCCTCAATCTCATCATCGGAAATGCCGTCATCTTCGTAACGCCGCCGGAGTGTGCGTCTCTGACAAAGAACAAAGACCGCAAAAGGCCATATAAATTATACGCCTCATAATTTGAAAATTTAATTTTTAAACACACCATAAACTGAGAGCAACACTAAGAATTAAACACAATTGTAACCCTGAAAGTAAGACCTCTAGAAACACCTTACAAACAGGAAACACCACTATAAGATTATAGTCTGCAAAGCCTCAAAGCGCATCTATTTATTTATTTATTTATTTTTAAAAAAGACACAACACTCAAGGTGCAGTATGTAAGAGAACGCCATCAACTCACCAGTCTACGGCTGGAACGCACTCGCTCTTCTTCCATGTCTCAAAGAACTTCCCTCCACCAAGGGGAGAGGGTGAGTCAGTAGATGATGATCTGAATATTTAGCTTACTGCCAAGAGAAAGCAAACATGGGAAGGTCAACACGCAATTTTGACAATTATAGGCACAAAGGTTTATCAACTACGAACAATATTACAGATTATAGTACAGAAAATGGCAGCCAAGCGTGAATTACGTCACATACACCATACCTACACATGCGGTGCGGAGCTATTCAATTTCTACTGCTACAATAATGAGAACACTTCCACTATCGCATACTGTTTAACAAAATGTCCAAGAAAGGCATTTTATTGAGTTTCAAAAGGTCTATCCATCTAGACCAAGACTAGCATATGTGTACAGGTACTAGATTAGTAAAGCAACACATTCAGATTCATAGGTTAGTACAATAAACCAGTATACAAATCGTCAATGCACTGGACCATCTCCTGGACCACAACTATGACACTACCCGTATATCGCCACACAAAACGTGAATATCAAGGCAAAGCCTAAATGGTTGTGAAAGTGTCAAGAAACGGGAATATATTTGTATTTTCTTTGTGTAGACACAGTATAATGTTGCATAACAAAAATAAAATAATAAAAACAGTTGATTTTATAGAAATTGATATGGCATTTCTTTACACACACCTCCGTACCCTGTAATTATGGCAGAGCTAATGAGATCCAAACCATACACTGTATGATACGGACCTATTGTATCTGCCTTGTAGAGTTATGAATACTGGTTAAATACTGCCGTATTAGTTTTTAAGGTATACACAAGCCCTTTTACCGTAACAAAAACACACCCTCCAAAAACAAACAAACAAACAAAAAAAAAACTCTGCTGCAGAGATAGCTATTGCAAAAATTAAAATAATAATAATGTTAAAAATGTAGTAATTCAAAGCCATATCCATCAATAATCTAAAAAAAGGATGCTGGCCGAGTGGATGAATGAAAAGGTAACAGAATGGCAGTAAGTGTCATTATTACACGCTGTCATTAACATCTGCACGGATATTCTGTGTTCTCGTGCAAATAAGCACCTTAAAAGTAAACAGCCGTTTCACACGCAAATACCTCGCTCTTCAGTACAGTTTTGCTATTAAGAATAATTCCTTAATTACATTCACGCTATTCTTGGAACACGGTGTTAACTGCACAGCATCTACGATCCACGGCAACTCCGTAGTGCTAACGTATGGTATTTACAGACACAGCTCCGCTGTCACCCGGCGTACACATGTGTTCTACTGTGTGCAACAAAACACGGCCGGTAACCAACAGCAGCCCGAATCCGCTACCCGCTTACAATAACAACGGAGCGCATCCCGACAGGGGCCGGCAAACAGCGGAACGCTCCGGACTCACTCTGAAAGCCATGCACCGCTGCTCACTCCAAACACGATACTTATATACCGGCACTCCAAAACAAAAAAATCCCCAATAATTCCGCTTCAAAAGCGCTGTCACATCACACTCCCTCATCCCACTCAATCCAACTACACCCGCTAACACAAACCCGGGCGTGCAGCATTCATCCCAAGCTTTTGTTGTCACACTACAGCCACAATACCGATATGTCAACGGGTTTAGAGAACTCGCCCCGTCGTCTTTTTGGTCACCGGTCCATCGACATGACGTCACACAGTCGCGTCCCTGACGTCACGTTGCTTACACAGGAAGTTGTCCCCTCAGATGCACTCGAAAAGGACCAGATCGATGTACACCGTCTGCGCCATTTTGGACCAGACAAGAAGTGACGAGAGCGCCAGAAGGCGTGGTCTGTCAGACGGAACTATAGAGCGAATTTGCGAGAAAGAAGATTCAAGATCGGAGCTAGGCGGCGACACGCTTATTGGTGGAGCCGATCAATCAAGTCAGTGGTACTCTCCGCGGCCGCGCCTACACAGTCGGCATTAGTGGCCAATGATAAAAACCGCTGCAAAACTACACCAATTAAACGTTAGACTGACGATAATGAAGTTCCGCAATTGGCTAAGTCGATTTACCATCACAACATAGTGTGACGCGCTAAAAGAGTCTGGAAATCCCCTCTGAAACTGTAATAAACTCGTATGAGATGATTTTGACAACACAAGGACCATGAGGGGGCGTCTTTTTTTTGTTTTGGCAACTTTGGAGCACTAAATGTATTTGGCGCTATAATCCTACTAAGGATCTAGTACTGTATAATTCGCATACAACGTTCATATTATTACTTCGTACTATTTATATTCCTACTTACAGTTACTTAAGGTTACTTCAGGAACATTTTGCTTTTGCCCGTTTCCAATATGTCGTAGTATAGTTATCTGTTTCCGGTCACATGGCTTCGCCAGCAGTCGTTTGTTTTCTCACGTGTGTAATGGCAGACTGGTTGAAGCCGATTGGGGTCTCACGTGATTCGAAGCAGCCTATTGCCGAGCGGTATGGGGCAAAACAAATAGGTCGTGCCAGGATCTGTCTACATAGATAGAACTGGGAAGTGTTTTGGTCTTAGATCGCGGAATACGTCCGCAGTCAAAACATTTAACGTTTTTGGTTTTGACACTAAGTTAATGTATTTGACACCTAAATATGCTAAAGCAAAGACGACTATAAAGTCCCGCTCCATAATAGCTTCCAAGCACCTAGTACAGCTAAAAAAATACATCTAAAATATAGACACCCCCTCTAACTAACTAACTAACCCCCTCGTGACCCGACTGTTTTTCCAATTTTACTCTTTGTATTTAGTTGTAATTTTTTCCTTTTTCAATTTACTGTACCCGCACTATTTATATACCGGTACTTATTAATTCTGTACAAGAAGGGCTTTCTTCGGATTACATTATTTTTATCATATCACATGGAAAATAACATGGTGAAAAATGGAAGCGCAAAAAGCACTTTTTCTGACTTATTTGAAAAAACTTCAAAAGCTAACGTTAGATAGATTCTATTATTTGTCCTGAGCTTAATAATATCCAATGTTTTTATGGTTTGTGGGTTTTTTTTTTGCAGGTTGTTGGGCAATAAGTATAAGTAGCTTATTGCTATTTCATTAGCTGTCAAATACATTCTGCACTATTTTACATTTTTAAAAACATTTTTTTTACATGTGTTTAGAACTGGATTGTTCCCCTTATGGTGTTGTGGTGACATCACTGGAGTTATTACATTTTTATTTATTCTTCAGATTTATTATCAGAATATTTTTATTAAAATAATTTTGTTTGGATATTTTTAATGTGTACAAGAAATAGAGCTTCAGATGTTTGCAGATGGGATAATTTTGAAACCCAAATATTAGTATAGAGAAGAGTGATCTAATGATTATACGTAAAGGTGCTTTTCCACCTCGGAGAGCTTATAAAATATCCTCAGGTAACAGCTGCATTATTTACAGATAAGTTAAAAAAAACATTTTCTCCTTAATGCTCCCTGTAACTTAAAACTGTGTTTAAAAGTTTTTAAAATGCTACAGTTGAGTCCTCTCATTCCTTCAAAGCTCTCCTCTATATTTTACATAACAGACCGCTTACAGCCAATCACACCTCCCATTTCATGCTTGCGCTTGTGAGACAGCAAAGCTCTACGGATGCTAATACACAGTGAAGGGGAGAGTTATGAGTGACGCGAGCAATGTTGGATAGGTGTGAGGGAGTGAGGTGGGATCGGTGGTCGGCAAAAATGGTCCGCCACAAAGAATCCCAGTGTCTGCCAAGGAAGAGGTTTGAGAGCTAGATCTATAGTTTTAACCTCTTCCTTGCATCTTAGACAAGTGCATTTTGCATTGTTCTCCCTACAGAAATCATAACTTTTATTGATGACTATTAAAAGTTAAGTTTTAATTGAATTTTTTTAATTTCAGGTTGCTAGGATGTCAGTTTAATTGGTGGTTGTATTTACGCTTTTTTCTGTCTCATGCAAGAGCTTTCGTGCAGTCCCTTTTCTCTATGAACTCCCCTTTTCTGTGTCTTCTGATATGGTTTCTTTTGCTGTATCTCTTGTTTGCATCTCTTTGTAATGACTTCTGCCTCCCTTTTCTGTGTTTTTCCAAGTCAGTCTCCTTTTTTCTATGCACTTTTTGTCTTGCTGAACTCTTTTTCCTTTGATCTCGTTTTTTCTGTCTCTGATTCATGTATAAAAATAAGGCAGAAAAAAAGAAGACAGCTAGAAAAAACGGGGAGAAAAGAGAGGCTTGAACACACAGAAAAAAGGAGGAAGAGAAGTCAGAAAAAGAGATATAACAAAATAATTTGTACAAGAATCAGGCAGAAAGGGAGACCAAAAGGAAAAGAAACTACAAGAAGGCGGTTGAGTGGTGTTAGGACAGGTTGGAGCTTTACAATAGTGAGTTGTGTGTGACTGTGTGTTGGTAAATTAATATGGTGACTGGTTATTTTGGTGTGTGTCTGCTTGTGTGTGTGTGTGTCTGAGTATGTTAGCGGGTGTGTTAGTGTCTGAGTGGTTATGTTGTCAGTGTCTGGGTAGGTATGTGTTAGTGTGTCTGGGTATGTTAGTGTTGAGTGTCTGGTTGTGTTGTGAGTGATTGGGTGTGTTAGTAGTGTGAGTCTCTGGATGAGTGTGATTGTGTCCAGGTGTGTCTGCTAGTGTACTTCTCTGTTTGTCTGCATGTGTTAGTGGTCAGGTGTGTGTAAATGTGGGTATGTTAGTCTTGAGTGCCTGGTTGTTGATGTTAGTGTCTGTGCAAGGTGCCACCTTGTTAAAAACCCTGAAGGGTTGAATATGTTGCCTGTCTTTTTTTTTTTAGCAAACCGACTATTTAATGGCTTAGGATAACAGGGCTTAGAGTATATAGGGTTTTATAGTAGCTTTTTACATTTAAGAAATCCTGAACAACAAAATTTTGACATACAATTAATTACATTAACATACATTTAATATTTTTACTTATTTATTTCATTTTTGACAAAATGTTTATATTTGATTGCATTTTTTTATTACTCATAGACTAGGGTGACCATATTTTATTTCTGCCATTCAGGGACACCCTATGAAGCACATGAGATTAAAAACACAGGTATATTTTTAACTACATAATATGTACTTATCTCTTTGAAGTAACGACTGATTGAAATATGATTTCAAAATAACAGCTGAACTGAACTTAATATTAGATCCTGCTGCCGATATATATATATATATATATATATATATATATGTATATATATATATTAGACCCTGTTTCCAATTCATTTTATATTGAAAAAATTGGGCCGTGCTCCACGCTAGAGGACTGCACTGGGAGGCGGGTCCCGCGGGACCCGCCAAAAAACGTGCGGGCGCGGGCGGTCTTGCTGGGGCTGCGGGCGGGAGCGGGCGGTCAGGCACTGTACCTGTGGGTCCCGGTAATCCCACGCAGTCCCGCAAGGCTGCCTTCTTGCTGCTCCCTTACAGTGTCTCCTATCTTGCTCCGCCCATGAACAAGGCGGAGTCACGTGATGTGACGTCACTTCCTGTGACTCCGCCTTGTTCCTGGGCGGAGCAAGAGAAGAGACGCCGTGAGGGAACAACTCGAGGGCAGCCGCGCGGGACTGCGCGGGAAATCAGGTAAGGAGGCGGGCATGATTGGCCACAAATGTGGCGGGAGCGGGCGGGATTGGCCACAAAAGTGGCGGGAGCGGAACACCCACATTGCGGGAGCGGGCGGGAGCGGGATTAAAAACCGCGGGAGCGGGCAGGAGCGGGATTAAAAAAGTAGTCCCGCGCAGGGCTCTACTCCACGCTCCCTAGTATGCAATCACTCCCTTTTTCCCGCACCAAAAAAAAAATATTGGCCACACTGGATCAGAATCAGACATACAAACCCCGCATTTGCAGGTATACATAAACAATGTACAGACAGCTTTGCTTCCAACCACTCTTCCTGCACAACAAAATCTGACAAATCTGAATGAAATGATCCACTGTATTTGTTTATTGTAGTACAATTAAGGAACTTAAAATAGTCAATTTTGGCTGACTCAGGACGTTGTTGTCGTCCCTATTCTAGCCCATACCCCAAGTATTTGACCTCGACCACCCCCTACCTGTTTGTTTGACCAGATGGTTATGTCATTTAGGTAGGCACAGGCGATGCCTCTTAACTTCTGGAAGGAGGCAGGGGCATTTTTCATTCTAAAATGCATTACTATCCAATGGGATGATGAATGCAAAGTTTAGGGACTGGTTCCTGAGCTTGGAAAATATGACAGTATCCCACGCCAAGGCCTCTGTTGTGCTGACTAACTGGTTAATTTTTAAAATCAACCCAAAATAAAGGGAGCCCAAAGTCTGTTCACTGCTCTCTTGAGAGGAATGGCAGATATCCTGGAACTCAACACTGCGATGGGGCACTTAAACAGAAATATGTAGGGATAGACCTTGTGCTTCCATCATAGGAATTAAGAAAGGTAGAAGATGGAAAGAAAGGGGAGATTATATTCTGACAGAACTCATGGGCATTGTCAGAGATTCCTGACCAGAAAAAGGTTTGGGTGATTTGCTTTCAGCTTTCCTGCTAGACAAACACGGTGACACTCGGTGCTGTATATGACGGATAAAAACCCACCTTAGGGAAATGTATATTCTGAGTAAAATAAAATAAAAACGTGGGTATATGTGAGCGCACTCAATTAACTCACACAGTAATACTAATTGCGCAGCACTGAAAACAACTTCACATGTCTCACTACATATGAATAACATGCAAAACCGATACAGAAAGTGGATGATATCCAGTAGCTTACCTAAAGGGGGGCGGTACGCCCCGGGTGCCACTCATCAGGGGTGTGCCGCGACGGTCGCCTAACGCGGGCCTGCAGCTCACTGAGGTGGCGCCCGCGCACTGTGTGAGGAAAATCTTTTCCCGCGCAGGGGGAGCAGAAACCTGGGCGGGGAAAGAGTTTCCTCACACAGTGCGCGCCTGCGCGGGCGCCACAGCAGTGAGCTGCCCGCCCGCGTTACCCGGCCGCCGGCCCGCATAGACGTCTGAGCAGCGCTAGTGATGATCGGCCGGCCCCCGGACTAGTGATCTGCAAAAGAGGTAAGGGGGTGCGAATTAATGAATGAATAATGAATGAAGTGGGTAAGTGTTTAGGGACAGAATGGGACAGGCTTTGCTTCAGGGGCAAAGGAGGCAAAGCAGCCTGGTTGTGCCTCCTCTGCCCCTGAAACAGCCTGTTTAGGGGCAGAAATGGGACAGGCAGTTTGCTTTTAGGGTCAGAAATGGGACAGGCAGGCTGTTTCAGGGGCAGAGGAGGCACAACCAGGCTGCTTCCGGGCAAAGGTGGCCCGGGCAGGCTGTTTTAGGAGCAGCGGTGGGACAGGCAGGCTGTTTTAGGGGCAGCGGTGGGACAAGCATGCTGGTTCAGTGTCAGCTGTGGCACAGCCAGGCTGCTTCAGGGGAGAGGTGGCACAGGTAGGCTGCATCAGGGGCAGAGGTGGCACAGGCAGGCTGTTTTAGGGGCAGCGGTGGAACAGGCAGGCAGTTTTAGGGGCAGTGGTGGCACATGCAGGCTGTTTTAGGGGCAGCAGTGGCACAGGCAGGCTGTTTTAGGGGCAGTGGTGGCACAGGCAGGATGTTTAAGAGGCAGCGGTGGCATGGGGAAGCTGTTTTAGGGGCAGAGGCCTACCATGTCAAAGTCTGGCTTACCGTATAGTGATAGGGGTTATGCTGCACTGCCGTCAATGTCTGGCTCAGTATATAGTAATGCGAGTTATGCTGTACCATATCTGTTCAGTAAATGTTACTTAATTAAATTTTTTTTTCCAGTTGACATACATTTTACATTTTGTGAAATAAATATTGTTGCCAACATTATTTTTTTTGTGTGTTTGTGGGGTGCCAAATACGCTACGTATGTGGATCTCTGTTCTTATTTAGAGCGTACAATTAACATTGACAAACAGTACAGAACCATATAATAGATTGTGGTTGTAATAAAATAGCTGTGGATTCAACTCTTGCCGTTAGGGGGAGCCGTTCCCTGTTTTTATGGGTTGTGAAGTTCACTTCTGCTTTGTTCAGGTCACCCTCAAGGGTAGAGTAGATTCTCAAAAGAATAAAAAACAATAAAATAGCGTAACACTGTACAGCATAATTAATAATAGTGTTGCGGTACATAAAATATAAATTGGACTTTAAGGGGAGCCATGACCTGCTCTCAAAGGATATAGTGCTCAATCGTCCCTTGTCCTATTGACTCCTTGAGGTCTCTTAGGTGTAGTATATTTCTCCAGTAAATGTTGAATCAATGTTATTGCAAATTAAACTGTGGTTAAAACATATTTATTCCTCAAAAATAATAAAATCCATAAGTAAATAAAAGTTAGTGATCGTGGGGACCTTTTAAAATACTTTTTTAAGCACCTGGTGACTTATGTGCAGTATCTGTTTTAGGTCTCTGTAGTAGCGTCCCCCATGGAAATTGGGAAGCGCATGCGTTTCCCTCGTTTGAGCTTCTTCAGGTGTTGGGGTAAGCTGCTTCCGATTTGCTTTTAAAGCTTCATTCCTGTCAATTCGTTGTTTGCAATTAATCAAAGTTAATATGCTTTGTCTAGTGAAATATTTATTCAATTATCAGTTTCTTTTATGTTCTGCCATACTTAACACCAAATGTTTCACTACAATGGTTGTTTTACTGTTGCAGTGCTTATTTATATATATTGGAAACAAACATAGAAGTAAGAATTATCAATCCCTGTGTAAGTGGTGGTGTATTTTGTAGTGTTTATATTATGAATATGATGGCTAAAATACCTCATTATAAGTAAATGGATATGGATTTAAAATGATTTAGTTATCATGGGTTAATGCATTTGAAACTGTTCATCTGATTATAAAGCATAATTGATTATTTTAAAGAAATGTGTGACTATAAATTTCAGATATTACCATTAGTGCCTGTTATTCATATGTTAATTCTTAAGACATTGAATAAAGAGAGAGTTTTTAAATGGTATGCCCACTTCATTTCTATCTGAAATATCCTGGTATACACCACAAGAGTTCTTACATCTGGCCTTACGTTTTCCCCTACAGCCAAACTGGATCATTTTTTAGTTTTTGTTGACTTACATAGGTTTACTAGGGAACTCTGTCTAAAAAACTATTCATAACAAAACAGACCGAGTCTATGACATATAATCAAGAAGAAATATAAATATACACGCACACTTCTCTCAAGCAAAAATCCACCTTCTTCCCACATACATAAATATCAGGAGCAATGGACATTTTCAATGGTAGCAATAGATGAGATAGGAAAACACAGAAGGAGATAAAACATGCTTATAGTTTTAGTAAAATAAAGAACAAGCATTAAAGGACATGCAAAATGATGAAACTATTGTTATCGAGCCAGCAGATTGGGGGAGGGTAGTCATCGTCTTCAGTGAAGAGTACCACAAAGAAGCCTTGAAGCTACATAATGATGTGAACGCTTATGAGGTCCTGAATTAGGACCCATTAGTAGAGTTAAAAAAAACTGTAACACAATTTTTGGATAATGGCCTGGAATTAGCAATACATTGATTCACTCACATCCAGTACTTCAGACTATATTGATAGGCTGCTATAACGGTACGTAAAAAGTCAACCTGCTTACTAACACACCACGACATCTATTTTAAAAGACACGATATGGCAAACAGAGTACATTTTGGTCACAAGTAACTAAAGCTCCTTTAAGGCTATAATAGAACACTCTAGAGCAAGGGTGTCCAACCTGCGGCCCTTCAGGACTACATCTCCCATAATGCTCTTTCAGCTAACTGGCTGGCAGAGGAGCGTGGGAGATGTAGTCCTTCAGCAGCTGAAGGGCTGCAGGTTGGACACCCTTGCTCTAGAGGATGCAGAAAAGTTTTTGACATTTTAACCAAGAAGCGATCTCTTAACGTCCATTGACGGGTCAGACACGTCACGCAAAAACGGTCAGGTGATGACTTAATCAAGTCAAAATTTAATCAAGTCCATAGACCATAAAATCAAAACAAGAGGTACACAAACAGGCACAAGGTAGAAACACAGGCTAGACGCTTAACGCGTTTCGCACAAGGAAGTGCTTAATCATAAGCCTCAGGCTGCTTATGATTAAGCACTTCCTCGTGTGAAACGCGTTAAGGGTCTAGCATTAACGGAACACTTTGTTCCGTTATTTTTTTGTTTGCTTATTATCGTTCATTAGCTTCTTAAAGGGGAACTCCCACCAAAAGGTTAAAACCTTGTACTATTGTCCTTTGGTTGTACATAGAATGTATATGTATGTATATATTTATTTGAAAATGTCCTAGAAATGGTACTCTCACAATACTTTGATTTATAAAAAAGTGAATTACTGCGACTTGCTAACCATTTGGAGATCGGAATACATCATTGAATTGCATCATACATGATGAAGTTTGCGACATTAACATGTGCTACATATAGGCAAGTGTTACATGCCACCATTTTCACATTTTGCGGTCTTTTTTTCTCAGAAGCAGTTTGCTGGTTTTTTCTTGCGCAACCCACAGCAGGCGGCAATTTGCTCTTTCAGCTTTTTTTTGTTGTCTAGCATTCTGAAAAGAAAAGGAAAGCTGGAGAATCAGCACTTGCAATGAAAATACACTTCTCCTCCCAACGAGATATGGAGGAGGGTTTTTTTATAGATTAAATGGGAATTAAAGGGAATTTCCAGATATTTGGTTAGTCTGGAATAATTTGACTACACCCTGAACTAGAAAAGCCATAACCAGCTCCCCTCTCCTCAACTAACGAGACATATGATACAAGTTCCTATCTTTGACCTTTAAGTGCCTTATTGGAGCATCAGTTTCCTCCCCGACTCATAGAATCCGTCCGCAGAGTCCTTGCTGCCAATGTCGCCTCATGCTTGTGATTTCAACATCCAACTTTACTTACCTTATCATTTAGAATCATTTGTATCTGTTTATGAATGTTCTGCGTAATTAGTCTCATGAATTTTTTGTATCTTTGTAAACCAAAAAAAATACACTTTCCCATTTCATCCATTTGTTGTGTAGTATAAGGCCGGGTTTTAATTGTACAGATGTTTCACTAGACAGACTAGTTTCCTAGACATAATGGGAGTGAGGCTTTTTTCCGTCTGCTTTTGAGTTTATTATAGTTGGTGGGTTTTATTAACCCATAAACTGTTGTTCATAGGAGTTTCTTACTGAACTTTTGAATACTGAGGGATGGTTACAGGGAGCCACCAATTTATTTGCCAGCAATGCTGGAGAAAGATAAAGTGAGAGCGTGAGTGACATAAAATCACACTTAAAAATAAAACTTCATCCTTTATTCAGGAAAAAGAATTATGGTGAGAGGAGACCAAACTGAGAAAATATTTGAAAAATAAAAAAAATCCTTTGACTAGTGATTCCTTTCAAAGTGGGACAAAATACCATTGCAGTGTTCCTTTAAATTGATAGAACTACGGTAATTTGTGTCACAATTAAAGACGGAAACGCAGTAGACTACTCGATCCAAATGGATAATTTATACCCTGATTTTGAACAGAAATTAAAAAGCAATCTAGATAAATGTAAAAATCAAGTTAAGGTTTGAAAATATTGTACATTTCAAAGAGATAAAAATGACTTTAGTACCAATCAAATCTTTTGCAGAGGCAGAAAGTTTAATAGAGTTAATCCCACAAATGTTGCCTGAAGTATGACTGAACAATCAGGTGACACTTATGTTTCTGTCACTAATACTTCCTCAAATGAGCAAAGGCATGTTCTTCCACCCGCACTAAAAGGGTTTATTTTTTTAGACCTACTCTCAGAAACAGGGTAATCTGGGGTACAAAGGAGCGAAATTTCTATACCCAGAAGGTGGAAATAAATCATTAACCCCTTAAGGACCAGGCTGTGTTTTACCTTTTCTACCCTTTGGGACCGTGGCTGTTTTAATACTTTTGCGGTGCTCATTTAGTGAACCCACACAAGTTATACATTGTTTTTTTTCAGGACAAGAAGGGCTTTTTGATCATATTATCTAATTTCTTATTAAAAAAATAAATAAAATATGATGACATTTTTTTCTAAAAAAAAACACTTCATTTTTGTTTTTTTTGCTTTTTTTCTGCAAGTTATTGGGCAATAAGTACAAGTAGAATTTTGCTGCTTCAAAACTATTTTTTTTTCCTAAATCTGGTCATTCTGCCTCATGTGCCATTTCAGGTATCTTAGAAGCTGGCCAATGCAATCTACCCCCTCAAACCATATATCTTTGAAAACTAGACACCCCAGGGTATTTCAAATGCTAGTATTAACCCTTTCCATGCATGAGATTCTACCACCAGCCTTTGCCAAAGTTTGTGGTAGTATTTTTTTCACACAAACTGTACTTCATGTATAAATTTGTAGCTCGAGGTATATCACTATACATCAAACAACACCCCAACATGTTTTCAGCAACATCTCCCGAGTACAGTGATATGCCCCCATGCATGGGTTTGTCTGGTCTCTGGTGCTTGGGGGCTAAAAGGCCACATTTGGAAAGTGCGCCCCCCCCCCCATTTGGTCAGTCTGTGCCTATGCCCGGTCTTCGAGCCCGGCCACTCCAATTTACCCCATCAAACCATTCAATTTTTTTTTAATTAGACACCCTTTTGGTATTTGAAATGCTTTTACTTTAACTCTTTCCATGTCAAGATTTTTGGGAAGATACAGCGCTAATTTTAGCACTTGCTCTTTTATTTATTTTACACTTAGGTGTGTACTCACTTTTGTTGTCAAGATTTAGACATTAATGGCTGTCTGTTGAGTTATTTTGAGGAGACCGCAAATCCACACTGTTATACAGGCTGTACACTCACTACTTTACATTGTAGCAGAATGTCATTTCTTCAGTGTTGTCCCATGAAAAGATATAATAAAGTATTTACAAAAATGTGACGGGTGTACTCACTTTTGTGAGATATTGTATGTATTTTTATGCCGGACTTCCTTCTTGGTTCTCCAAGCATTTCCGTTATTATTTCGAATATCCTATGTGTAGGAATTTGACTATTTGTTTTGTCTTATTTTCTCCCCACACCCCTGCCCTTTCCTTTTTTTCTGTATCCTCTTCCCAATATTGAAAATGAAGAAATATCGATTTACCCCGGTAGTGCCCGGCAGCAGCGGAGGTTGGCTGCCAGAGAGGAGGATCCAGGTCCCCTGAGCGCTGCGGGGGATCCACCTCTCTGGCAGCCGGTAGACGCTAGCAAACATGTCAGGTAACTACCAGTATTTGTGCTAAATGCATTTTATCATGAATTTGCTCTAGCCACCTCTAATCCTATCTTTACCCTACCCCCACATCCCATTTAAAACCTGCTCCAACCCTCTATATATCTGCTCCCTCAGTACAGCAGCCCCATCCCATCAAGGCGCAGTCTACCCCTACTTTACAGTCTACCCGGGTAGGGTAAAAAAGAAACTGCGCTTCCTACACAACTTTCACAGCTAAACATGAATTTACTTTAGCTCCTGCTAATAACCTGGTGCTACACACACATGGCACAGATATTTAAGAAGTTACTTCCTTGGAGCATTGGCCATTTCTCAGTTGATCCGGCTTAGCATCACTTTAATCAGTAACCAACACCTTTGGTGGGAAATGGGAAGATTTATTAGGGGCTTTCACTTACAGAACAGCAGTGATAGAGCGATAGTTGAAAGTAATTTATTTTGCAGTATCATGAACGAAGATTCATCACTTTAAGAATTGTACATAAGCAGTAGTATATTCTGCCTCCGCCAGCAAAAGAAATCCATGCTGCTTAAGATCAATAGATTGTATCGAAGCGGAACGGTGTGAACGAGTATCCTGCTCCAATGTAGAACTTGTTTTGGAATTCAACCCTATAGTGGGAGGAGGGGAAAAAAGAGATGTATAAATAACAGGAGAAAAAGAAAAGCTGTTGCGATTGTGGTTGAGGTTCTTGAGCTAGCTAAGAACAGAAAACAGAGCTGCCGCCCAAGCTATGCCAAGGAGCCCGGCTTGTAAGCACAAAAGATAGCGGGTGCTTTGGCATGTGGGAACTGACACACTGAAGGGGGTGAGGCTCTTTAGCTGGCTCATGATCTCCCCTTTTGCCAAGCAGGCCATTAGGCCCATATCAGCTCTATATTGTAAATAACAAAGCAGTCAGGCTTAGATTTAAGGGGCATAAATCCAAATACATACCAGTGCAGACGGAGGGCATGTAAAAATGCAGAGAGACCCTCCATGACAAGGAGTATAGCGACTGTCAGAGCAGCAAAGAACGCAAAGACAGGAACAATCACAATGCTCCAAACAAAGCTGATGTTTGAAAAGCCGATTCTCATCACCATATGCCACAGGACCTCAGACAGCTCTAAAGAGAGAAAGATCAGATTACGGACGTAAAAGATCATACTTCACATTAACTACAAAGTTTTTTGACTTTGAAATTAATTTCTGCTCCACATTGAGGGTGTATTATAGATTACATTTAATTGACTATAGCATAGGAGGAACCATTTTTGTGTACTTGGGATAAAAAAAATCCTATCAGTCGAAGAGAACCCCTTCTCTTATGCATAATAGTAGTGAGATCTGTAAGATTTTGCATTTTGCTTCCTTCATAAACCCAGAAATGGGATTTCTTCAAAGTTAGGATCCATCCCATTTCTTGAAGAAGTCAATGTTAACCTCGCTAGGTATGAAGCATAAATATTGAGGTGGCCCTTACATCCCCCCAATGCAACGTGTCCACATCCGACTGGGACAATTAATGCCAGTTACTTAACTTTTTCATTTGTAATTGGTGCTAAGGTGCAAATCTGATTGGGCGATTGTGATCGTTCTCCCCGTCCAATTCATGGAGGCGGATTAGGGGAGATCTTTTTTTTGTGTTGATGGTTTCTTCATTTATTGTGTTGCATTTGAGGTGGGGGGGGCTTACCCGTGTCATCTCATATATAGTTGAAATATTCTTAACATTTAGAGGCCTTGTTCCCTTTGCAACAAAAAATATTTTAAAAAGCAAATGGACTTTATTATTTACTCAAGCTGTACTTTTATTTCAAGCATGAAATGCAGTGCAACAAAAAAAAAAAATTACATTTGTAAAGCTACTCCACTCTTCCATGGCTTCAAAATTTCCAGGGATTTTACATCTCCAGGGCCCACCAACTTCAACAGCTAGTCTGTGCCATCATTGCCCCCACACAACTGGTCTGTGCTTCCTTTGCCCCTTGGCCTCCCTATCCAACATACAGCATATGCATACCGGAGGACTTCGAGAGAAGTACTGCTTCTCCGGTTCAACACCTGAAATCTCCGGGTCGCGGGGTCTTGACGCACCCCGTCCATTTCCCCTTTAAATGGGAGAGTTTCCCCAATGTTGTCAGTGGGACCGCCCACTGTCATAGGCAGGACCCCCCTCACGTCATCTGGACCGCCCACTGTCGTCATCAGGACAGCCCACTGTCATTGCCGACGTTACTTTTAGTTTGCAGGTTTTTGTTTGAAAATAGATAAAAAGACAATATATTTACGTGCATGCGCCAGACTCAATGCCCACAGCCGTAGGTAGGATGCAGTATTGGAGATGCAGCCCAAACAGTACTCTATGGTATGAATCATTTGATGCATGAACACCTCGGACACATCAAACTGCAAGGATAAAACTGGTTACAGAAGTTCTGAAGAGGATAGTAACATTTCAGGCTTGAGATAACTACATTATATTGCATGTATTAGCACGCACACCATTTAGCATTATAAAAACCCCAATTCCAATCCTGTAGAAGCTGGTTTACTGCAAAAGAATTGGAAATGATTGGCGACACAAACCTCTTCTTCATCATGAGTCTCTTTATTTTGTTCTGTTTTTTCTACATGTTCCGGGGCCTCTTCCACTAATAACGCACTTCTCTCATCATCATTTACTGTATGCTAAAATGCAATTGAAGAGTGATAAGAGGCTTGCTGCGTTATTTATTATTTCCACTTAAGCACCTTTATGAAAGTGGCTCATACCGTGGCCATCTGTTGATTCTGTTTTTTCCTTCGGTGTTGAATAAAGAGACAAATTGGATCTCCAAGAAGAAGAACTGGGACGCAGACCACAGCAACAATCACTAGGACCATTTGCACAATTTGCTACAAGAATAAATAAAAAAAAAAATCATATATATATATATATATATATATATATATATATATATATATATATATATATATATACATACATACATATATATATATATATATATATATATATATATATATATATATATATATATATATATATATATACACATACATACATACATACAGGTAGAGCAAATGTTTTACACCATCACCAGCCAATACAACATTTGCACAACTACTGTTATGAGAACAACTTACCTGTCCCTCATAAAGATCTCTGTTTGTATCATTCTTGGTAAACAGAAACATGTCAATGAAGTGAATGAGGAGGCTTGGAGCAAATTCAGCATTGACCACGGTCCAAGCCAACCACTTATATATCACCATAAACACCAGATACCCAAACAGACACAGAAGGAAGAGCAGCTCAGGGATGGAAACAAGGAAGATACGGTACGTCTGTTTAAAGTGACTGCATGGGGAAGAAAACAAGAAAAAAATTAAAGCACATGTAATGATAACATGACAATAATACAAATATTAATGTCTTTCTTAAAAAAAAAAAATTAAATGTAGAGCATAGACACATAACTCACATGAAGTTAAAGACTCCAAGACATACTCCGAATGCCATGTGGCTAACACCCAGAATAACAGACATCTTCATTTTAAAAGAGTTCAGGAAGGTGAGTCTGTTTGAGGAAAGGCTCCAAATCTGTTAAAAAAATAAAAAAAAAATCAATCAAAAAAGGTTTTATAAAAGGAGTACTTTTCTAATGGTTGGAATGCTTGACTTCCTATATGCACCAGTGATTTTCTAACACTCAAACTCACCGGATCAATGCCAAATGGATACGGAGCCATGAAGACACCAGTTATGTTGGGGTCCAGAGGAGCTGGAATAGATGATGTCAACGAATGTGCCCTACAAGTAAAATTTATATGTTATATATATATATATATATATATATATATATATATATATATATATATATATATATATATATATATATATATACATACATACATACATACATATATACATATATATATACATACACACACACACGTAATGAAAAACATATTTGGGATTACGATTATGTAACTCACGTCCAGTTTTTGACATCTGCCATAGCAGCTACGCTCCAGCCTGAAGGGAATATTGTGGTAGCAAGGCTAAAACACTCATTGTACACAAAGCCTGTGTATATAGAGAATGCTCCCATCAAAAGTATGAGGTAACGTCCTCCAAAGCACATAGAAAAGATCTGTAAGAATGAGAAGAAAAAGCCTAAGTCTGGGGCACAGCAGTCCCTTTCAGCCCGTGAGCCTTGTGAAAGCACTCACCTCACCCTCAGCATGTTTAAGTTTTGGGTTGTCCTCTCCAAGAACCAACCAGAGAGCAAATAGGAACATGATGAGCCCATGCCCCACATCGCCAAACATTACAGCAAAAAGGAACGGGAAGGTTATTATTGTGTAGAGAGCTGCAGGAACATCCAAAAAAGTAGTAAAAAAATCAGTCCAACGTCAAAAGGTAATGATGGAATAGCAAATTCCAGTTAAGCCGTACCTGGGTTCACCTCCTGATAGCTAGCCACCCCATAGGCATCAACAATGCCCTGGAAACCTGAAGTGAATTTATTTGTGCGGATCAAGGTAGGAGGGCTGATGGCACACGGGATTTGATGACAGAATGATTCTCCACCTCCTCCACTGTTTTCCTAAAATATATTGAAAAAAAGTAAATAGAATAATATTAAACAGAAGCTGCTTTAATAACAAATGGCTCTTTAGACCATGAATAGGAAAGCAAACAATTGTTTAATTATTCTAAAAAGCTGTGGTTATTGACAGAATATTATTGGATCCTACAAAAATAATAAAACATCCAGGAAATGAAATGAAAACTTACAGAAGCTCGAGCCAAGGCAGCCTGGAGAATAGGTAGGTCAGCGACGGGACACCACACCTCCCCAATCAAGCATCGTTCCCGCACACTACACAGGTTCAGCGTGAGATAAATATGCTTCATCTTCCTCACGCTGACTCTCCAGTTGTGTAAACTAGAGACGGCCCGACTAAGTATCTGTGACAGGTAACCCTCCGTCTGAGACAAAACCTACAGAAGTCAAGAGATTCAGAATCTGTCACGCATCAGCAAGGCCGAGGAAGTTTGATCTTCCCATTGCACGCAGTAGGGCATCTCACCTTCTGCATGTCCTGGATCTGAACCAAGAGGTCTGCAAGCGTCTCCATTCGAGAAGACTCGTCATCAGCATAAGGATAAATGTGACAGTGAAAACTACAAGGTATAATAGATTTAAAGAATAATAATACCATCACAGAAATGACAAACCGTGATATATATGCCTATATACATATTCATACAATGCTTGCATGTTTGGTCACACTCACCAGTTTGCTATCTTTTTTATCTTCTCTCCGATTCTTTCTCCCCAGTAAGAAATTAGGAATATTATCTGAGTTACACTCTCACCCTGTGTGCATAAACAAGCAAGAAAAGAAGGTTAGCATATTTTAGCATAAAAAGGTTCCTATATCAAATTCTTCCTTGCTTGCAATGCAGAACCATCACCTTTTTATAATATGCTCAGGGTTGATACATATATTTCACTGCTTGTGTGAAAACATGACAGTGGTTTATAGCTAGATCTCACCGTCACAAGGTCTTCCATGGGCTCTGACATCTCCACAAAATTAACAATCAGGTACCCGCGACAGGCACGCCATAATAAGCGTTCAAAAGAGTTCATTCTCCATGGATGAATGACGCCAGCCATGAAACTAAGTGCATAGAAGAGATTACAAATGTATCAATTATAAATACAGTATGTTGTAGTAAAACCATAAAAGTGTTTTCTATATACAGATATACATACACTATATGGACAAAAAGTATTGGGAGACACGACCATTACACCAACAGGGACTTTTATGACATTGCATTCTAAAAGACATAGACATTAATATCAAGTTGTCTTGAGGTCTTTACCTCACTCTCAGGTCCTGTCTGTGTGCTACTGCAGGGTCTACCAGAGGATCTGTATCAGCTCTCTCCCTCCAGGTCTCTGATTCTGGCTGTCAAAAAAAATAAATATATATATATCCATCACGTTTAATGAAGTTAAAAAACACAAATACAAGCTAAGACACCCCTATCTCAGTTGAACCACATGGAGGAAGCAAATGCCAATTGCCCTTTAATCAGTTTTCTGTCCAATTACAAAATGCTCATTTCTACACTTAGCGGCAAATAGATTTACTTGACAAGATCCTATTGTTCATAAATCTATGCAGAATTTTGCTAGTTACAATATAATAAAACAATACATCCAATATTTTATATGGCTTCATTGTCCTTTCTTATGCCATATTCACACAGCACTGCTCTCTCCTAGTTCACACCCTATCTCTGACCATTCCTTCAGCGTCTCTCTCCCCAGTAATACTACCCCCTCCCCTTCCATTCTCAATCATGGTACCTGAAGCCTCAGCATGAGGACCCCTTCTGTTCTCTCTTTACACTACCTCACTATAACATTTTGCTTTCAATGCCACCTGTATGTCGATGACACCCAGATCTACCTATCCGCTCCTGATCTCTCTCCCTCTGCCTATATCTGCACATTTCCTAAAACCCAATCTCTCCAAAACTTAACTTACAATACTAACATTACCTCATCAGTTTCCCTCAATGTCAACGGTGCAACCATCACTCTGTCCCCTCAGACTCACCCTTGACTCAGACCTCTCATTCACCGCCATATACAGTCTGTCTCAAAAAAAATGGCCGTCTCCACCTTAAAAACATTGCCTGCGTTCGTCTCTCCCTAACACAATATGCCACTAAGGCTCTTGTCTATCCCCTCATTATCATCTGCCTTATCCATCTATTGTAACTCTTTCTTAGCTGGTCTCCCTCATACCTGTCTCACCCCTCTACAGCCCACCATGAACGCTGCTGCCAGACTTATCTTCTTCACCCATCGCTTTATTATCACCTCTGACAATCTCTTCACTGGCTGCCCGTGCGCTTCAGGATTCATTTTTACTACCCAAGTCATTCATAGTGGTTCCCCTACTAACAACATCTCCTCACTCATCTATACACACACGCTTGTAAGATTTCTCAAGGGCTGCCCCTATCCTCTGCAATGCCCTCTCCCTGCCTTAAGTCCTTCAAAAAGTCCCTCAAGACCCCTTCTTTAAGGATCTTCAAATTTACATGTCAATGCCCTTCCTCCCATATTGCCTAGCTCACCTTTCCTAGTCCCTCTCCTGCAATGCCAGTATCTATCCCTAACAGTAGCACTTTGCCTCTTATATAGTACTGTGGAATACGATGGCACTATATCAAACAACAATAAAAATAATAATAAATAATACTAGTGTGCTCATTTAAACAAGCCACACGTGCCATATATAATATCCATTTGCAATGGCACAGCATGTCTGGTTCCAGCTTTTTAAAGATATATAGTGTAAATAACAGCTCAATCTCTCACCAGCGGTCCAGTGAATCTCTGGCTTTCTCGCAAAATATTAGCATATTCCCGCAACTCTCTTAACCGTTCTCTTAAAGATTGCCGGCTCCCAGACACCTCTCTCAACTCCTTTGCCAACTGCTCCGATTCTTCTTGTATTTTCAGTGCGTCTCTGGGTGACGGAGCAGGCGGAGACAGAGTAGACTCTGGCACATTCATACCTGCTTTGCGTATCTCCTGCTCAAGGTATCCTAAAAAACAGTTTAAAGAATTCTTAAAAGAGCCAATTGAGTCCTATTATTTCCTCTAGTGATCAGTGACACAAGCTAGGTTTACATCAATGATCTCTATGCATCTCCGTAAAGTAAGCAGTGTTTCTCTGTGCAAGTTTATCCACACCACCAAAATATTATCCTCTACTAGCTGGGTCGTGGATTTGATATTTACCAAATGTTGTCTCCATTTCCTCGCACCGTCTAATCTCAGATACATAGCGACGTTGAAAGGCGTTAACATTCTGATTTAGCTGCACAAGAGAAAATACGTGTTTGCATAAATAAGTGGTAGAGTATATACAAACATTTAAATCTAAGGTATATTTCAAGCCACATTTAGTTGTTAAACTTATGTAATCTGACCTACTTTATGGTCCTAGTAAAACAATTGTAAAGATATGAGTGTAGATATAAAGACATAACCATACCACCAAACTTTCCCAATTTTCAGGCAGTCATGCGTTAGCTTGTCCAGTATGGTCCTGCCCTGACCATGTCCCCACCCCTGCTTTCCCACCTCCAGCCACATGCCCCAATAAAGGTTAAGACGCATGAAATTTGAGGGTGAGATACTCACATCTCTAAACTCCACCACTCCAAGTTCTCCAAGCTCACTGACACACTGATATTCACAGCCAGACTGCAAGAATAATTGCGCAAGGCACACCTCCTCCCCCCGGAACATTGTGCCCATCCTTAATCTGAAAAGTAAAATCAGCAAATAATTGGAATTAAATGCCTAGGAAAGGTATAATATAAATATACACAGTAACAGTATCTTACTATATTCTATTTTCTTATCGTTTCAGAAAGAATACCACCATGCTTCTATATCTGCCCCGTACCAAGGACGTTTATCAAGGTGTTTTCTAAATATGCAAAAGTTGACTCCATATTTAGAACAGATAATAACACTTGATGCAAAACCAGTGCTACTTTTTTTTTATGGGATGTTTGAAATAAATTTGAAGGTTGAATAATTTTGAGGGGTTTAAAATTGTCTGGGGCCCTCTCTTTACCATATGGATATGTAAGGTCAACACCCATCTAAAAAAACACATTTCTTGTGATTTGTGCCATCCAAATAGTTATTTTACTTATGTAATCACAGATTTCAAGGGGTTAAACCTCATTGAGCCACTGCTTTAATGGGGAATTCCCCTCAAAATGTAGTTATTATACAAAACCACGTAACAGGAGTTTTCAGAAAAAAGTACATTTCGAGATGGTTGTAGTTTTTTTTTTCATAATGTGTGCAGCTGTCTAAATATTATATCTCCGTTATTTTAGCCTGATCTTCTAGACAAAAACACGGACTCCTTATTATACTGCCTTATGGTAAATAGAATGGCTCAGCGTTTACCGCTCAGCGACACACTCTGGCTAGTGAAACCATATATCAGGAAAGAATTAAAAAGGAAGTCCCAAAAAAAACATTTTTTTTATCTTGACCATAAAATACCATGGTGTTTAAAGTAATGTACTTTAGATAAAACCTGGTTTTATCTCCTTTTGTTCCAATAAACTCCCTTTATGTGCAGATCCAGAGGTTGTAAGTCATTTGATATTTAAGTTGCCTTTCCCTGCTCAGACACCACACTGAACTAATGAAGTCCATTCCTCCGTAGGCTTCCAATGGAAAGAGTGCCTGGCTAGGTGACTAAGACCGATCCTTTATGCGGTTTACAACATAGTGTCTAGTAGATCGGGCAAAGACCATAGAGATATAGCTCCCTCTATATATATATATATGCATGAAAACATTGAGCAATAACTAGAAATGTTTAGAGAAAGAGTTCCTCTGTTATACAGCCTGCCAGAAAAGGGGGTCCAGGGAGGCTTATTGGTCCAGGTTTATAGCATTTTGAATTAAATGGACAATTCTGAGGCGCTAGATAAGAAGGGTCCACTCCCACACATAGAATTCACATGATTCCAGCCTAGCCCTAAAGGGGTATTCCCCACAAACTAGGTGCCAGTTGTGCCCCCATCCACATTTATACCATTTTTTTATACAATGATAATATGTGTCTTTTTTAAAGTAGAAGGAAAAAAAACTTGTTATTTAATGTCAAAAAAGGGAAGTTGTTGAATAGCACACCCAGATCCAGTGACATCTGGGAGGGCAATAAATTGTTCTATATACACCAAATACTACAAGCCAAAGCCATACAAAGTTACAATTTAGAGTGGAAGAACTTGGGGAGTAACAAGAGCAGCAACCAAGTTTTGTTAAGCAATATAAAAAGAATAAAAACATAGTAATAATAATCCAGCCATGCTGGTAGATACCTCGCAGAGACAGATAAGGAAAACAAAGCTGTACGTAAACAAAATAAACATCAGCATTTTTATACATGCACATCGAAAAGATATAAACAAACCATAGAGAAATGATGCCAAGAGTTATATGAACAATTACATCGCTTTTCTACATAAATATTTATATATAATAAATAAATAAAAAATCAGACCTCTTTTTTCACTTCTCTCTCCCCTGCTTTTGCAATTGAACTCTTCTGTTGTGCGGCTTCCTGTCTGCTCCCTGTCCTATGGGCGGAGAGTGCTGGGTTCGCGAAGAGACAGTCCGATATATTAGACGGACAATGGGCAGGTAATAGAAAAAAGGGAGGGCAGATCGGCTGCTTGAGGTCAAGCTGGTTCAGGAACCGAATGAGGAAGTCTTGTTTTTTCGTAAGGGAATATTTGAGAGATCACGTGTGCTTGATTCACTCGGGGGGTTTCGAAGGAAATGAGTGCTTTCATGGTTGTTCCTGTAATTAATTGTAAATCTACAAAATCAGAAAGTATATTAACTGTTAGATTGACTCTGTTGGGGAAAAAAGTCAAGCCAACAACATTCTTTCTGGAAGGGAAAGGGTTTATAAACTTTAAAACACTATGTTGGAAAATAATAACGTCTATTGTTCTTATGGTAAAAAAATATACCAAACCCATGGCACCAACTTAATGGGATAATCATATGGTCTGTTTTACGGAACCTTGTTTTAATGAAAAATCAGCAGTGCTCCTTTAAAGTGTTTCAAGGTTCATTCGATAGAGTTTACTCACAATTCGGAGAGTGGTGGTTAACTGCTCCCTAACTAATTATAAAGGGTCAATGCCAGGGAAGAGCGGGCCCTTTATAACATATAATTTAATGAGTGGTGAGACTTTGAAGGAATTTAACTATTTAGCTATGCATCATACAAGCAGGGCTGTCTTAAATGCCGGTAAAGGGGGCGGCTGCCCTGAGCCTAGTCGTTCCTGAGGGGCCCATAGCAACGGCCCGTAGAGAACGCAGCAACCACTGGGGTAGCAACCGGGCGTCCACTGCATGGCAAGCGCTTCTACACGGGCTGGCAGCTTATTTCCTGTACTGTCCAGGGGAAGCAGGAACGCAGCGGGGTCACAGTGCGCTAAAATTCCACATTAATACTTCCCACTTGTGTATTTGCAATGACTTTGTTAGCACGAATACTTGGTGTAAATAAAAATAAAATCGTCTATATAAGAAAAAACAGAAAGCTACCTCCCAAGGTATATGGCTAGACAAGAATGCTGGCCATTCATTGGTCTCTCATTCACACAATTGCTGGTGCACTTTAAATTGTATAGGGTAAAAACAACAACCTATACATTTTACCGATATACAGATCAAAGGTTATGCTGAGTACAACAACATAGCATCAGACTGCAGAGACGGAAACTAAATCAAGACTGGACTGTGGCTTGTGCTTTTCTTTCATGTATGCTTTAGTGGCTCAGAACACAGGCCATACGATCTCATACATAACGCTAACGCACACATCAATGTATGACGGGTACATGCAACCCAAAGGAAAACCTAAAGGTACAGTTCCCCTTAGACAAATATTTAGTAAGAGGCTTGTTTGTTATTAAGCCAACAAATTATAGGGTGTGTTCGCTGAATGATTACACTGTCCTATTTATGTATGAAAGATCTTCGCTAAAGGACCCTGGTGATAAACTTGAGAGCTACCCTTTTCATACTATCAGAACGAAATGCATCTGATATAAAACCAAGTTTATTTCTAATTATTCTACTTTACGGAAGTATCGAGTTGCAGCCTCGCTCGCAAATATAAGTGAATATAAACAAGGATTTATTGCAAGGTACAACCGAATCGGTAAAGTACACATATCCCGCACCTACGTGTAAGTGTCGAAACTGCGTTCCAGAGCTAGCGCGTTTGACACGAGAAATTCCTCCAATGAGATTTTGCGACGTCATCAAATTGAGCCAGGTTACCGCAGTAACGTTGAAGAGGTGGACAGTGGCAGCGTGTGAGTTTTACGTTATTGTAAAGTTTAAGACGTTAGTGCGAGTCTCGTAGGGCGTTAACCGTACGATATTATTTTATAAAACATACCAAGGTCCCTTAAAAATGTAAAAAAAAAAACGACAAGCGACTTTTTTTTTTTTTACATTAAAGTAGCAGAGGCTGCAGTGCACGGGTCCTGTGGAACAGTGCAATGTATCCGTGACGCGTTAGCAAATAGCTACGTCGGTTTGGTAGTTCACGTTTGGAAAACATAGTATATTACTAGTGCAGCACTATTGTTGATAGGAAGCATTGTATTTACACCTATATTATTTTCAGGTACTGCCAACATTGCTATGCAGTCTTAGAAAATGTTAAGAGCTCATAGCATCATGTCCTGTTCGCTGGCTTGAATACCTAATTGCCAGGATTGACACCCAGCTGACTGTCAAAAGGTTAGTGAGTTGTTGATGATCTCAAATGCTTAACTCTGCAATGCTCCACGCTGTACTGTAGTAAATGTTCAGTTAAAGGGTAATTATAAATTAGGATAACTTGACGTAATCGTAGGACTATGTTTGGAATAAATATTTCTTTCTCGATTTACTACCTCAATGCCTTCTTTTTGTTTTCTGTGACTAATTTGTTGGCTATTAGTGTACCACCTGAAAGTCCCAATATTGTGTTTAGAAACATCAGATATGTTTATAAACTAGATTGTATTTCTACAACAATTGTTTAACTAAAACACTTCGTTTTTCGTCTAAGTGCCTGCTCTTATCCTTTTTAGGCTAGAGGATGATAATGAGAATTGGGGTAAGGGGACAGATTAGGGATTTAGGGACACAGACACTGGGTTTGGAATAACCAGTAGGAGGGAGGTCAGTTTACTTTTAGTGTTTTGGAGTATATAAGGTAATAGATAAAATCTATTAACAACTTTAACCTGTCCTGATTAAGAACACAAAATGCAGCTTTCCCTAGGTAACGTGTATAGTGTTTATATGGTTGTTACCTAAACAACTATTGCCAGGGTTAAACATCTAAAGGCATCCTCTATATACACTGTGTGCACAATTATTGGGCAAGTTGTATTTTTGAGGATTAATTTTACTTTAAACCTGAATATTTAAGAAAGCAAAAGTGAGATTTTGGCTTTCTTATGAGAAAATGAGTGCAATTATTGGGTAACTATAAGTGTGCAGAATAATGCAACTAAATGAAAACCGATAATTCTCCCATTTGACATGTTTGTTTTAATCCATTAAAGCGAGAATACTAAACAAACAGCTCAAACTTTACAAATATTTGTGACAACATTTCCAAAAACAAATCGGTGACCAATATAGCCACCCGTGGATTACTTCGATGCATGCGATGGGGCATTGTCCTGCAAAATAATCATGATCTTCTTGAAAGATGCAGGCTTTTTCCTGTATCACTGCTTGAAGAAAGTGTCTTCTGAAACTGGCAGTAGGTTTGGGAGTTGAGTTTGAGTCCATCTTCAACCCAAAAAGGTCCAACTAGCTCATCTTTGATAATACCAGTGTCTGAGTCGAAGTGGAGCTCTGTGCCCCGTTACTGTTCCAGCCACAGGCCCATCCATCTGGACCCTCAAGAGTCGCTCTCATCTCATCAGTCCATAAAACCTTTGAAAAATCAGATATTTCTTGGCCCAGTCTTATGTTTCTTGCTCAGTGGTGGTCGGGTTTCAGCCTTCCATACCGTGGCCGTATCTCTGAGCACTGAACACCTTGACAGCACTGGAGTATAATAGCTTTGTGTTTGATTCTTCTCAATTCTCCGACAGTTAATTTGTTTCTTTTATTCTCAACACATTTTTTGCGACCCTGTTGACTATTTGCAATAAAATGTTTGATGGTTCTGTGATCATCCCCTAGTATTTTAGCAAGTTCAAGAGTGCTGCATCCCTCTGAAATACTTTACAGTTTTTGACCTTTCAGAGTCCGCTAAATCTTTTTCTGTCCATTTTGCCAGAGAAAATGAAGCTGCCTAATAATTATGCACACCTTGACATAGGGTGTTCACCTCCTTAGTCTACACCCTTCCTCATTACACAAATACACATCACCCGATATGCTTTAATCCAATAAGCATTGGATGTAAGTTTATACAACTTTGAGTTGGAAAATATGCATAAAAATGATATGGTCAAAATACCCAATTGCCTCATAATTGTACACATGGTGTAAAATGCAGAGAAATTATTCCCACTTGATGGTTCAGTTTTCCACTTTGCCCCATTTTTCCAGAATCGGTCATTGTACACGGCACTACTGTGTTTAACCCATCTGCTACAAGGTTATTTCCCACCCGAGCAGCCTCCTTAACCGCTGGAGTTAGGTTTTCTTTTTAATTCATTTGTTTTTTTTACTGCGTATGTTAGTTAAACGGAGCGTTAGCGCCATCTACTGAGCTTTTGTATTATTGCAACTTCTTAGTGCACTCACTGTAGCTAGCCTGCATGAAGGCTATGAAGTCTCATCTCCAGGGGTGACTTACACTAGATCACAGCCTCCCACAGTTGTTTCCTCCAGCTGAGCTGCTCAAGTCACACCAAGAGCAAGAGATGAGGTGTCCTTTCTGTTCTTAAGTGACTGAGGCATCCAGGATATGAGGCTCAGCTTCTTCAATTCTCTTCTGTTCCTCTTCTCCTCGGTTGTCAGCCAGGAGAGCGGTTGCCTGTATTAGGAAATATATATATATATATTTCCTATCTTTTAAACACTGTTACTGTAATCGGCCAGTGGGAAGGTCATCAGAGATCCCAGCTGCATCTCCGTTCTCAAGTTGCTGACAAAGCGTATTTGGGGCACAGTTGCGGAATAGGCAGCATCTTCGGCCTCGAGTAGGTTGTACACCGCATCTATTGTTGCATCCCCGCCCTACAGTATGCTCCAGTTTGTCTTATGGCAGCCTAATTTCATATGTTCGTCGTTTGGACTTTTATTAGAGTCCCAAAAACGTATGTGATTCTGCGTTGTCCCACAAAAAGTATCAACTTTAACTAAAGACTCCTTATTCTCTTGGTCCGACATGACTACATTTTCCTTATTTAAGATGCTATTTTCATTAATATCCAACTATATTAAGAAAAAAGTTAAAAAAACTGAATTAAACTCTTTTATACATTAGAAACATAATTTATATTGGTGTTAAATGTCCGAATTCTTTTAAAAAAATGTAATTGTGTAAAATTTCCGAGAATGCTGATATGTTGTTGCAAATGACACACATGATTTTTAAATGTTTTGTTTTCAAATAATATAAACCTTGGTGTAAAAACAATGAGAGAGATCATAGGTTTACGTGATTCACATGCTCAACTAATGGTGACTCATATCGAATCGGACTATACTTAGTGTTACTGGAGTGCCTGAACCTCTTACGCATGGATCAACCTTTTCCATGCAGTTAAATGAACGTAAACGTTGAAATACTACGTCAGTTTAGTAGGGTTTAGGTTTTTTTACTTTACTTCTAATCAACGCATCCGCATTGAAACAGACAGAGATTCATATTTGTTTGAAAACATTTTCATTTTCTCCTCTTCTCTATAGCCCACAAGTTGGCAATACTCATCCAACAAAAATGGGGACGGTGGTGAAGTGTGTTATTACAGGAGCCAGTATCAAAGGTAAACACAGTTGTAGTAGTTGCTGGTTATATAGCAACGGATCATATCACCTTTACTACCTGCATGTGTCTCTTTGTCTTAGCACTTGGACGAGCCATTCATTCACTATCGCGTATTGGAGATGAGTTGTATTTTGAGCCCTTGGATGATGGGGTAAGTAACAAGTAGAAAGGTTTTACTTTTTTTTTTTTTTTTTTTTTTTTAAACAAATTTTTATTAACAAATTAAGTAGTAAGTCACAACAGTGATATAACCAACATGCAGATTAACAGGTTACATCAGATTTACATTACAATAATCCAAATCTAAATTGTTATTCCTATTGTGAGACTACTTCCATTCATTCATCATTCATACATCATATTCTTTGATCACGTCATTGGTAGGAGGGATTATTGCAATCATGTGTCTCGCCTAAAAGGGGTCGACACATCAGTAGCGTACCTAGCGGGGGGCGGGGGGGGCGGTCCGCACCGGGTGCCGCTCATCAGGGGGGTGCCAACTTGCCAGCACCCGGCACCCCTCCAGAGACGGACAGTAATGTCCGCCGCTGGAGGAGCAGGCTCGCAAGAGAGCGGTATCGGAGGTCTTTAACAGACCTCCGGCTCCCTCGAGTGATTTTAAGCCGGTTCCCTTGAACCGGCTTAAAATCACTCAAGGGAGCCGGAGGTCTGTTAAAGACCTCCGATACTGCTCCCTTGCGATCCGCGCGGCAACTGCTGCTGTGCAGAGGGCACTGTGGGCGCGGCTTCAGTGCCGCTGGGATCTGACAACAAACCCCGGCGGCACTGAAGCCGCGCGCGCCCACAGTGCCCTCTGACCCGGAAGAAGACAGAAGAAGAGGAGCGAAGAGGAAGACTGCTGTAAGAAGAAAAGAAGTAGAAAAGAAGGTAGGAAATCATTCATTAAGACTGAGTGACAGTGAGAGTGGATTGGTATGTGTGGAATCTGTGGATTGGTATATGTGTGGATTGGTATGTGTGTGGATTGGTATATGTGTGGATTAGTATGTGTGGAATCTGTGGATTGGTATGTGTGGAATCTGTGGATTGGTATATGTGTGGATTGGTATATGTGTGGATTAGTATGTGTGGAATGTGTGGAATCTGTGGATTGGTATGTGTGGAATCTGTGGATTGGTATGTGTGGTATGTGTGGAATCTGTGGATTGGTAAGTGTTGATTGGTAAATGTGTGAGAGTGATGGGTGTTATGCTGTACCATTTCCAATGTCTTTTTCATTATAATTATGCTCTAAAGTACATCATAACTCCCATCACTCTATACTGTTCCGTACAGTGGCAGAGCTGGGAGACAGAGGCCTTGCACCCCCACCGCAGGGTGCTGGTCAGGTTCTATGTGGGCAATGTGGACGCTGGCTTTGGGGTGTGCAATCTGTGATCTATGCCTGTAATTTAGGGTGTTTTATCTATAACTTTAATGCTGAGTTTTTATGTGAATTCCAATTGATCAATACCTGCAAAGCTGGGTTTGTGTGTTAATGTGTTGGTCTATATCTGCTATGCTATGTTTCTATACATTATTTATGTTTACCAGCAAATACAGGATTTGTATGTCTTATTCAGTTGATCAATACCTGGGGTGCTGTTTCCATGTGTTGTTTATTTGATCTATACCTTCAGTGCTGAGTGATTTCCAGTTGATCTATACCTGCAATGCTGGGTTTGTGTGTTCTGTTGATTTATACCTGCAATGCTGTGTTTCCATTAGGGCTGAAACAACGAATCGATAAAATCGATAATAATCGATAACGGAAATCGTTGTCGACGATTTCCGTTATCGATTAATCGAGTGATCGATTCGTTGTTGGAGCACTCGGCTCCTTTTACTTACCTCCGCGAGCGTTCCCCGCTTCTGCTACACGCTCTGCAGTCTCCGCCTTCTAGCTACGTGACGGATGTGACGCGTTCCGGAGGTAAGTATTCTTCATGTCTATGTGCACAGATCGCACAGAGCCACTCGCACAGAGCGAATCGCTCTGTGCGAATGGAGTCACTCGCACAGAGCGGTTCGCTCTGTGCGAGTGGCTCCATTCGCACAGAGCGGTTCGCTCTGTGCGAGTGGCTCCATTCGCACAGAGCGGTTCGCTCTGTGCGAGTGGCTCCATTCGCACAGAGCGGTTCGCTCTGTGCGAGTGGCTCCATTCGCACAGAGCGATTCGCGGGGGTGGGGGTCCACGGTGGGGTGGGGGTGGGGTTTCAGGGGATGCAGGGTGTGAGTGTGGGTGCAGGGCAGAGTGGGGGTGGGGGTGCAGGGAAGAGTGGGGGTGGGGGGTGCAGGGAAGAGTGGGGGTGGGGGGGTGCAGGGCAGGAGACTGGGTGCAGGGCAGAGTGGGGGTGGGGATGCAGGGTGTGAGTGTGGGTGCAGGGCAGAGTGGGAGACTGGGTGCAGGGCAGAGTGGGGGTGGGGATGCAGGGCAGGGTGTGAGTGTGGGTGCAGGGCAGAGTGGGTGCAGGGCAGAGTGTAAGTGTGGGGGCAGGGCAGAATGTGGGGGCAGGGCTGGGTGCAGGGCAGAGTTGGAGACTGGGTGCAGGGGCACAGTGCAAAGTGCTGGGTGCAAAGTGCCAGTGCTGGGTGCAAAGTGCCAGGGCTGGCTGCAAAGTGCCAGGGCTGGGTGCAAAGTGCAAAGTGCTGGTGCAAAGTGCTGAGTGCTGGGTGCAAAGTGCTTGCTGGGTGCAAAGTGCCAGGGCTGGGGCAAAGTGCTGGGTGCAAAGTGCCAGGGCTGGGGCAAAGTGCTGGGTGCAAAGTGCTGAGTGCTGGGTACAAAGTGCTGGGTGCAAAGTGCCAGGGCTGGGTGCAAAGTGCTGGGTGCAAAGTGCTTGCTGGGTGCAAAGTGCCAGGGCTGGGGCAAAGTGCTGGGTGCAAAGTTCTGGGGCAAAGTGCTGGGTGCAAAGTGCCAGGGCTGGGGCAAAGTTTCTTGAACAGTAATAGTCCACCTCTTTTCAGAATGTTTGGGGTTATTTTGTTTCATAAATATTGTGTTTGGGTTCTTGTACTTTGAAAATATTGTTTTTTATTACATCATAACAAAATAAGAATGTTAATGTAAATTTTAAGTTGTTTTTTAACATCCAGTTCATTAAATTATTTTAAATAAACGAAAAATTTGCATATTGTTTTTTTTTATCCGATTAATCGATTAATCGAAAAAATAATCTGCCAACTAATCGATTATTAAAATAATCGTTAGTTGCAGCCCTAGTTTCCATACATTATTTATGTATACCTGTAAATACAGGATATTTATGTCTTATTCAGTTGCACGTGCTGTTTCCATGTGTTGTTTATTTGATCTATACCTGAACTACAGGGAGTAATTAAAAGAGAGTTGTGGTTTAGTGACGTAGGGGACAAATGGACTTTGGGGATGATTACGGGGAGAGGACCTCCCAATGTCACGGTGCAGTCAGAAGAAGGGAAGGCTGTACTGACTCTCACAGTCTTCCCCTGATCTGCAGTTGAGGGCAGTACAGCATAATCCCTATCACTATACATCGATCTAGACATTTACAATAATGCAGCATAACCCCTACCACTATATATTAAGCCAGACACTAAAGTGGTAGGCCTACACCACATCAATGGCTTTGTATATAGTGATATGGGTTATGCTGCATTATTGTAAATGTCAGGCTCAATGTATAGTGATATGGATTACGCTGTCCCACCGTCAATGTGTGCTCAGTATAAAGTGATAGGTGTTATCCTGTATCACCAGCAATGTGGGCCTCCGTATATAATAAGTTATGTTGTACCACCGTCAGCGCGTGCCTCAGTATATAATGGAAACGGTTATGTTGTACTACTGTCAGCGCGTGTCTCAGTATATAATGATAGCAGTTGTGCTGCACAACTGTCAATGTCTGCCTCAGTGTATTATGATAGTTATGTTGTACTACTATAAGTGTCTAGCTCAGTATATAAAGATAGCGGTTATGCTGTACCACCATCAATATCTGGCTCAGTTATAGTGATAGGTGTTATGCTGTTCCACTGTAGTATCTGGCTCAGTGTATAGTGATAGGAGTTATGCTGTTTCACTGTAATGTTTGCCTCAATATATAATGAAATTACTTAAGCTGCACCACCGTCAATGTCTGTCTCAGTATAGAGTGAAAGGCATTATGCTGTACCACCGTCACTGCCTGGCTCAGTATATAGTGATAGGTGTCATGCTATACCACAGTCAGTGTCTGGTTCATATGATATATATAATCATGAGTAGACATGGCAACACCACTATATATGCAAATGCTTAAATGAAAAGAGAACAATGTTATGGTGACTCCTGATTATAATATCAGAATTTTTTTTAGTTTATAGTGTCTTTAGCTGCTTAGCCAGTACTTAATTTGTAATGTTTGTCACTCATTTGTTAGGTCTTCTTAGAAACTTGTTGTGTTTGTTATTATATGTTATTATATGTTCAGTAAATGTTATTTAACCCCTTCGCGACCTTTGCCGGTTCAGGACCGTCATGACAAGAAGGTCACTAAATGACCTTTGACGGTCCTGAACCGTCAAAAAGTTAAATAAGCTTAGAAAGTGATCAAGGATCACTTTCTTCGCTTAAACGGCCTTGCTGCAATGCCTCGATGTCGAGGCATTCAGCAAGGCCGAGATCGGCATCGGGGGCCATGTCTGGCCCCTCCCCGGGGCGTCAACAGCCGCCATACATTGTATGGCGGCGGACGCCCGTTTTAAAAGCGTTTAGGAGGCGATCAACGATCGCCTCCTAAACTTAAATGGTGTCGCTGGAATGCCTCGATCAGGAGGCATCCAGCGACACCAAACACTTACCTTTAGGTGGGCTGTGACCGCTCCGGAGAGCGGTCACAGCCGCAGCTGCCGGTGATCTTCGCCATCAAGTAAGATGGCCGCCGCTCTGTAAAAAAAACAAACAAGAAAAAGTTTGCTAGATGGTCTCCAGACCCTCTAGAGAACTGGCTCCACTTGCTGGTTGAATACAGGTACTGCATTCAACCATGCAAGTCAATGGAGCCCAGCTTTCTAATCACTATGTGATTAGTAAAATATTCAAAAAAAAAATTAAAAAAAATGGAAAAAAAACATAAAAAATGTGCTAACATTTAAAAATAATTATGCAGTGATGTCACTAGATGAACCATCCAGTACCAGCAAAATGTGTAAAAAAAATATAAAAAAAAGTATTAAAAAAATAAAAAAAATAAAAAAATAAAGTTTATTATTTTGAGCAAGTGCTAAAATTTCTCAAAAATCTCAAAGAGTTAAAATAAAAGCACTTCAAATACCCAAGGGGTGTCTAATATATAAAAAAAATGGCTGATGGGGTAAATTGGAGTGGCCTAGCTCACAGATAGGGCATAGGTACAGACTGACCAAAATGGAGAAAAAAAGCGCACTTCCCAAATGTGGCATTTTAAATCTGAAACAACCCGACAAACCCATGCATGTCGGGTATCACTGCACTCAGCAGATGTTCCTGAACACATATTGGGGGGTTGTTTGACAGTGACATATACCAGAACCTGTATATCTATAACTAAAGTACAATTTGTGTGAAAAAAATTACTATTACAAAGTTTGACAAAGTGTAGTTCTATAATTGGTGCATGGAAAGGGTTAAAATAACAGCATTCGGAATACCCTGGGGTGTCTAGTTTTCCAAAATATATGGTTTGAATGGGTTAAATTGAGTTAACCGGCTTCAAAGATCTTCCAAAGAGGAGATGGAGGCAGAATGACCAAATGACCACCTGAATTACGCATGCCCCAAAAGTAGCCTTTTACCAGCCAAACAATCTGACAAACCCATGCATGTGGGGTATCGCTGTACTCAGGAGATGTTCCTGAACACACATTGGGGTGTTGTTTGATAGTGACATATACCAGGACCTGTATATCTATAACTAAAGTACAATTTGTGTGGGAAAAAAAAATAAAAAAAATTACTATTACAAAGTTTGACAAAGTGTAGTTGTATAATTGGTGCATGGAAAGGGTTAAAATAACAGCATTTGGAATACCCTGGGGTGTCTAGTTTTCAGAAATATATGGTTTGAATGGGTTAAATTGAGTTAACCGGCTTCAAAGATGTTCCAAAGAGGAGATGGAGGCAGACTGACCAGATTTGTTAAAAAAGATTTGGAAATCATAAAACGCTGCTTGTACTTATTGCCCTATAACGTACAAAAAACAGCAAAAAAACATAAAAACATTGGGTATCTCTAAACTCAGGACAAGTAGTAGAATCTATTTAGCTAGTTTTTTTACTTGCTTTTTTAGGTGAGTAAAAGATTTTTCAAATAAAAGTCATAAAATGTCTTTTTTTTCAACTTTTCACCATGTTTTTTTTATTTTTTTTATAGTAAATAAGATGATACGATCAAAATAATGGTATCTGAAGAAAGCCCATCTTGTCCTGAAAAAAACAATATATAACTTATGTGGGTACACTAAATGGGTGAGGAGAAAATTACACCTGAACACAAGCACCACAAAAGTGTCAAAACAGCCTCGGTCCCACAGGGTAGAAAACGAAAAATGAGCCCGGTCCTTAAGGGGTTAAACATATTTATTTTACTTATAAGTTATTAATTTATTTTTTCAGATTTCTTGTTGTTTACAGTTGACATACAGTTTACAAATTGGTGCAATAAATATTCTTGCCAACATAATTTTGTAGATGTCTTTACATTTTGGGGGGGGTGCCACTTACAGGATCCGCCCCGGGTGCCAAATACTCTAGGTACGCCCCTGCGACACATGAGATGTTATTAAGCATAACGAGGGGGTCATTGGTGTGAGGATAACAGGATAGAATTTGTAGTCGCTCTCCACATCTAGTTTAGTTTGTTTGCAAAGATATCCAGGGAGCCCATATTTTCTCATACAGTGTCAAATTATTTGACATCGTGAAGAAATTTCTCCATTTTACGCTGATAGTTTATTTGTGTAATAATATTATTCCATATCAAATAATTTGGTTGCTTCCACTCCCTCGCTATACATATCTTAATTGCCAGTAAAATGTTAATACTTAAATCTCTTTGGATTTTTAATTTATAGGGAAATTCTGAATGAAAAAGAAATGTTAAAGGAGAGAGTACAATTTCAAGACCAAACAGTTCTTTTAGTAGGTTTTCTGTTTTCTGTTTTTTAAGTGTCCCAAGTTTCTCACAGTCCCACCAAATGTGTAACAGAGTTCCTTTCATTTTATAACATCTCCAGCAACGGCCGGATGTGGTTTTATACATTTTATGAAGCTTCGAAGGGACTAGAAAGGTTTTACTTTTAAATCGTTTTACTAGTAACGGGGTTGACAGTGATGTGCAAATTCAGTTGTATAGGATATGTTGGTTTATGCGTATTGCAGTTAGACCGTAAGAACAAGATTGATTGGATGCAGTGTCGCAGTTAATGAGTGATTAATACTTTTTTTTTTTTCGTTACCAGCTCTGCCTGCGCTCTGTCAACTCTTCCAGATCAGCTTATGCCTCTTTCACTTTTGCGCCTCTCTTCTTTCACAGTTATGAGGCCACAGGTGAATCGTGCCATTGTAAAGCTCACATGAAGGTAGGTACAATACTCCATGGCATACCAGATACTTATTAAAATATAACTACACAAGTAAAGCATGGGATTGCTACTGTTGGGCTGTTTTGTGCCATTATTGGATTACATTTGTTCCCCTTGGTATCTCAGGCAGCAAACACTGCGGGCAGGTCAAACCAGAACTGTAAACTTCCTCTCCACCAGGTGGCAGTGTTTGGTTTCGTTTGAGTTTTTTTCTTCTGTGTGAGTTTTTTTCTTTTTTTTGTATGTAGTCCCTTGGTGTAGGGGCTACGATATTGAGATTTATGTTTAATTCTTTTAGAGCCTCGTGACATCACCCACACTCCACTGAAGGCAAATTACTTCAACCTGCTGAAGCTACAGACAGTATGTTTGTGGCAAGCTTCTTTTTTTGCCTCTGCCTGTTTGCATGTAATGTCCTCTGGGGTATGCAGTTTTTTTTTTCTTTACTCTTAGACTCACAGATGGTACACTACATGTATTAAATCATTGGTTTTAAGATACCACCTACTGACCTGAGTATTTCTTTTAACCTTCAACTTGCTGGAGAGATCTGGGATCTAACTCTTCATATTGGATATGAGAGTTTTGCGCACCAACTTTGAATGTGAGTGCACTAGATTGCTTCATTTAAAGGGTCATATTTTTGCAATATTGCACCATAAGAGAACCTAAAGACTTTTCTCTTTTGGGATTTATGAAGAATTCCCACCTTTTCCATTTCCACAAAACCCTACAACATAATATTTTAGTGGCCAGACCTACTCAAATTTTCCTCTCAACATGGCTTTTTGATAATATATTACTAAGAATTTGGCCACAATTAAATTTAATTATGTGATGCCTCAGTTAACCTGGTCCTCAATGAGGCCAGACTCAATTATTTTACAAAAATGGACATTGGTAACTTGAGAAGTGAGTTAAGTATTGTTTCTCAAGGCTACCAGTTGAAACTTCAACATCGTCTTCAAAACAGATATATATTAACACACCTCAACCTCGAGATTGTTTGTTTGAAAACCTCTCCTACATCAGAGTTTTTTTGATCAAAAACATTTTGGACCTATGATTAAGTCTAGGGATGCACCGAAAAAAAAATTCAGGATGCACTTGGCCGAAACTGAAAATGACCCCCCCCCCTTAAAAATAAATAAAAAAATGACTCCATGTATATGAAATATTTATATAATATATAAAATTGCTAACAGAAATCACACTCCTATCATGCCAAGGCACACAGTACATGCTGCAATCTGGGTATGCCTGGGCACGATAGGAGGAGCAAACCAGCAGTGGGTACATCAATTGATTCAAAAGCTTTCTGCGTTTCGTGCCTTTTTCAGCACCAAGTATATTCAAAGAAGTCGGTCGCTGGCAGCGTGTCACAGGACTCCTGAAATCCTTATAGTTCTGTACCTAGAAGACTGGCTGGCAGCGGCCAAATGTTTCCAACTCAAACAGCTCTGTCGACCCTCCAATGTCTAGGGTGGTTTATTAGTTTAAATTAGAGCAAGTTGCACTTAACGCTTTCAACTCTTTCAGCTCTTGGCCACAGTTGAAGTTAAATCTTTTGTTCCTTCTCCAGGATTGAAGGCTATCCATTTTATTGTGGCTTCACTGCTGAAGGAATGGCAGACTTCCATCAGAACTCTGATGCCTTTTCTTGGCGTAATGTCTTTAACCATTCCTATGGTTCCTTGAGCTCTTCATCTGCATCCTTTTTCCAAGCCTTTCTCTTTGCAGCAGGAATATAGATATTACTGTATCAAACTCTATTGATTTTCTACAATATCTAACATGATTTCTGTAGAAGGCTTCTCTTCTACAGGATTGGTCCATGGGCTGAAGAAAAGTTGGCTTGTCTTTCTGTCATTCATAAAAGAGGCTGTAGCCACACTTTACCTCCTATATTTTCAGAAGATCAGAAAGAAAAATATTCCAGTGATCATGATTGGACCCTCATGGCCCAGGAGGTTTTGGTTTTTGGCGTTGTGGTTGAATGAAAACTGAACAGAGGATTTTGAGAACTTGAGGTTTCATTGAATCTCTGCCACTGAGGAAAAACATCACCTCTTTCTGTTACAAGATTTGGAGGCTGTTTTTGAATTGGTGTTGCCTATCTTATTTTTTACAGGAATTAGTTGAGCAGGGTAAAACATCTGCTACCTTTTAAGTGTCCACATTGCAGTCCTTGGCCTACTCTGGCTGCTTAGGTAGCCCTCCTGTGGGACCTTCATATTGTTTGCACACTCTTGTTCATAACCCTTCTGAACCTTTATTGAACATTCTGCTAAATAACATTCGTTGAGTCCATTTCTTCTGCCCATAGGATTGGGGCTTTAGTCTTTTTATTTATTCATTTTTATCCTCAAATCTCCTTTTTTGGTTATCCGCGAACACTCGGTCCACATATTTAGTAGGCATCACTGTATTGATGTTCTATAGATGCATCCTTGGGAGGGAATGTGCTATGCTATTCTGTCCCTAAGATTAATGCTTGATTACATCCTGTTGTATATGCTAAGTGGGATGACAAAGCATTCATTCTTACCTGAGGTATCCTTTACTTTGCTAATAGCACCACGCCACTTATTTCCCACTCTAATCATTATTTTTGTTTGTTTTTGTTTGTTTTGTTTTGTTTTTTGTTTATTTTGCAAGAACACTGCAAGCCTTTTTGGTAATTGGGGAAGAATTTTAGAGGTCTGGTTTGTGTTACCTGCAGGAGGTGGAGCCTCATTGTTTGTCCTGCCATAGAATTAGAAAATAATTCTCAGTGAAGAATGAATGCTTTTCCGTATTACTTTGTTTTCCTTTTTAGCGACAAAGATACATAATCTACGGTATCAGGCACTTTTGGATGCTTTCTGTGCCTTTGGTCCAAGAGTCCTTTCTGATGAATGAGTGTTGGACAGGACTGGAAAATTGCAGGGATGGAAATCACTGAAAGACATTGATTAGCAAACTAATATATTGTTCTTTCATTGTGTCTACCAGTCAGTGGTCAGTGTGTTCCGCTCACTCCCATCCCTAGAGAAGACTGTAGAGAGATGCCTGATCAGCTTGAATACTACTAAAAGCCGGCTAGTGATACAGCTTCTGTGCAAATATGGTATGTCTTATTATATGTCTTAGTGTCTAAAATGTTGATTAATTTACTAAAGAACTTAACAGCATTTCAAGAAACAAGCTCATGAGACAGCACCAGCCAGTGACACAATGGCAGCAATCTAAAAGGTCTAAGCTAATTTCTCACTTTTATAAAGGTTGAGAATAACCTCTGCTTTTTATAAAAGCCTCTAGGTCCGTGCAAAAAATATAAGGAGGAACTGATTACCGACAGACCCAGACTTAAGCTCCTACATATGTAGATTCGGACTTACGAAACAAAAAAAAAAAATTGGGGAAATGAATTTTGTTGTCGCTCACCCTCATAAACACTTTCATACTCTATCACGTGTGAAATGCCTCTCTTTCTTCGCCCAGCCATCTGCAATATTGTAGCCTCTTGAAGTACTTCTGCAAAAGGACAGCGCCATGGCACGCACCACTGGGACAGCCCCCCTCCTTTCCACCAATCAGGGGAGAGGGTGTGCCCTGAGGCTCTGCCCTTTTGCTGAAGCGCTCCTGGGAGGACTGGACAATGGAGCAGAACCGGGGTAAATATGATTGCACAAGTCTTCTGGTAATGTAAGGCACAGTATACTGTATAATAAATAATAAAACGTGTCTCCGCGTTACATAAAACTCGACTTACGATCTAAATAAGTTTGGGGCCTTTTTGTACCTACAATGTGCAATGTGTATTAATACAAATATGCTGTTTACCTCTAATGTGTTTGTCATAGTAGTGGAATTTTATAGGCAGTATGAGGAAATAAAGGCAACTTCTTGACTGGCAGACTGTAGGGTTTCATATTATCTGAAGGCTAATGAAAATAGGTATATATATCTGAATACTTTAAAAAAAAATGCCTCTGGTTCATGGTGAAGTTTTGTGTGATCAGGTCCTCACGCAACACTTCTGACCTGAGAGGGTGAATGCCGTTTCCAGTGTGCCATCATGATGTCATGAAGATTTTAAGGGGTTAAGGCTACAGTTAGTATTCAAAATAAAACTAAATCATAACAAATGATCAGCTACAACTTATAATTTAAAAAAAAAAAAATTGTCAGTTAAGTGTCTCCAAAATAAGACATTTTTAAACACTTGGTGACTAAATAAGTGGTGTTATTCTATGTCTTTCCCCTTAAGGTGTTACAAAAACTCACAACTTGTCTTACCAGGACTGTGAGTCCCTGCAGGCTGTGTACAACCCAGAGAGCTGTCACAATATTCTAAGGGCCCCAGCTAGGTAAGTGAAAAGGCTAATAGAAAAAGCAGGTCCACATAATATGAGTGAGTATCCAGCAGTGTACCAATTTAGGACATTGTCCTTGCTAATATATACAACGGTATGATTTCCCTTGTTTTATATAATTTTTCAAGGGAACAAGAATGTATATCCGCAAGATCTGTGTCTTTGTCGCACAAATCACACTTCCTACTGTCTTTTAGGCCACTGCTTGTAAGAAAGTAACAATGACATTTCTATTTGGATTTATACCTAACTAAAAGTTAAAATTACATTTTTAGGGAGATTTTTCAAAAAATAAATAAATCACAATTTCAAGAGACATAGGTTGAAGCCAAATATATCTTTTTTCGGTACATTTCATTGCTGATTGAGGAAGGGCTTAGTATTAAAGCAGACATTTATTTGTATTCTAGTGACATACTGGTGTACAAACAGCTTCAGTTATTTTTACATATTGTAGCACCTATGTATAGCTGACATTTGTGTCATCTTTAAAGTCACCCACGTCATTTGTGCCCAACAGGTGCACTTGAAAATCAATTAGGCTGGGGTAAGAACTTTTTTTTAAGATGTTACATCTCTACCTGTCTGGCGATCAGATTAGATGGCATGTGTTTTGCTGATGTGGGAAATTTGCTCTTAAGTGAATTTATAGCTTGACATGGTTTAGTGTTCCTACAGACTGCTGTTGGAAGCTGTGGTGCACTTCCCGCCGACGCTCGCAGAAGTGACGTTGATTGGAAGCCCCTGTGGGAGAGTAACACTGAGGAATTATATAGAAGAGGAAATAGGTGAGAGAAGGCACTACGAAAGAATATAATGTTAAAAAGAGCTGCTTCTTCATAGAAGATGTAGCAAAAATAACCCTACAACAATAGTTCAATTTGCCTAAACACGGCAGAATGGATATATTCTTTATTCACCAGTCCTTTTGATATATTTAGTTACCATCGTTCTCTGACATTTAGGAATAAAGCATATGCAATTTTTTTTTTCTTAAGAATTCTGTTTTTTTTCATAAAAGTATGCAGATCAATATATTTTTTGTTTTCATAAAAAAAAGCTTACTCATACGAAGCATATAACAAAGCTTTGAAAATATGACATTATTCACCATCAGTGTTGATGAGATCGTTCACATCTGTATTGTACAAATCTGGTCCCCTGATACAGAGTTCATCTTTGAGAACATGGCAGAACAGAAGCAAAACACATTTTGTAAAAATTCTACATTGAATCTTACCTAGAATTTTCATGATTTATACAAATACCAAAAAAAACCTGACAGATGGTGACAGATGATCAGAATGCTTATTTTATAATAAAGAAAAAGTGGATTAATAAAAATGTTTGTTTTTTTTAATCAGATCTGCGCTCTACATTTTATGTGACAATAATACAAATACTTGCCACTTGATTATCCTCTTACCCCAAATCCTAATTATTAAGAGGCATAGTGTTTATTTAGTCCCTCTTATACTACCTAATGTGCTGTTGATGCAATCTTGCGTCCCACCATCCCTGACCACAAGACAGAAAAACGCAGGGCTGCTTTTATCTGGAGATTTGAAACATATCCCTTTCACCCAATTTAAATTTACTTTTGGTTTATGTGCTATGAACCTAAGAATGTGAAACCTCAATCATTTCATTCTAATTCTCCTATAGATCCGAGTAAAGCAATGCTAACTGAGCTTTCCCTGAGCAGGGAGGAATTTCTGGTGTTTCAGGTGCAGAAGCAGAGCGAGATCACTTTCTGTCTGCGCGAGTTCCGGGTAATTACAGAATGTTGTAGGTGCTGAGTCCCCCCTTTTACTTTGCCGTCTCACTACAAGGGGTAGCATGTTCTGGCTCCCTGATCTTAAACACATCCTACAGATATCACTTACCCTGTTCTATTATTTACTGCTCCTGTTGTCATCACACTAATAGCATTAGACTATAACTTTGCTTCCCTTGCCCCACTAATTTTGTCCTCTGAAGTCTTCCCAAACCTTTTTGGTATACTAGTTTGTTCTCTTTGATTCTTAGGCTAGCCACAATGGCTTTAAAACAAGGCATTTAACATTTTCTTATAACCATTAGACTTCAGTGAGCTTCCATCCTTCATTTATATGCTGATGCTTCACTCAGTATTCAGTGCTGGCCTAAAGCCACCTCGGTCTTGTTTTCTCCGTGCTCTGCCTGCTTCTGCTAAAGCAGGAGGCGTACTTAAGTAAACCTCCCTAGCTTAAATCATACATGTGAGTTGAGGTCCCGTTGAAATGACTTAAGTGAGTCACGATCTGATCCTTTTTAGTGCTCCTGATCTGTAGAATTTTTCAGGCAGATTTTAATCATCATTTAAAATATGACCTCACACATTTTATTTAGAAGCGCACGATTCAGATAAATAGCTGATAAGTACCATTTTTTTGCAGAAGACATACATGTTTAAATTCCCTCCCTGGGTTAGCCTCTACCACTTCTGAAAGGCTGACCCTCTAGTTTTAGGTTATGAAAACCTGTTCTAACATTTCCCTCCTGTACTTACTCTTGCTGCTAGCAGCACTTCTTTAATTTCCCCTGACTGCCCAGTTACCCCCCCGCCCCGCATCCCTCATAACTTTTTGTTTTTAATTTTTTTTTATTTTACTGCTTGTTTTACAGGGTCTGTTGTTTTTTGCAGAGTCTACTAATCTTCCAGTCTCCATATACTTTGACAGTGCTGGCAGGTAAGTCTAAATATGAACCTAGCATGAAAACATTATGTACACTTCAATGAATAGGGGTAGCAATTTGGTCTAGTATGATACCAACCAACATAAATATAGGAAACAATGGCCCCGTTTGTTACCCTAACCTAAAATCCTGAAATGCAGTGACATGTAGTCCATGATTCTTGGCACATACACAGATCAGGCATAACATTATGACAGTTGAAGTGAATAACACTAATAATCTTGTTATCATGTTACCTGTCAGTGGGTGGGATGTATTAAGCAGTAAGTGAACATTTTGTCCTCGATGTGTTAAAAGCAGGAAAAATTGGCAAGCATAAGAATCTGAGCGACTTTGCCAGGGCCGAATTGTTACGGCTAGACGACTGGGTCAGATCATCTCCAAAACTGCAGTTCTTGTCAGGTATTCTTGGTCTGCAGTGGTCAGTACCTGTCAAAAGTGGTCCAAAGAAGGAAAAGGATCATAGGGCCCAAGGCTCATTGATGCACGTTTGGGTGAAGGATGGCACGTGTGGTCAGATCCAACAGCTGCTGTAGCTCAAATTGCTTAAAATAGTTAATGGTTCTGATAAAAAGGTGCCAGAATGCACAGTGCATCACAGTTTGTTGCGTAGCCACAGACTGGTCAGGGTGCCCATGTGAACATAAGAACTGGACCAAGGAGCAATGAAAGAAGGTGGCTTGGCCTGATGAATCACGTTTTCTTTCACGTGGATGTCCGGGTGTGTATGCATCACTTACATGGACAACACATGGCACCAGGATGCATCCATGGAGGCCCCACCTCGCAACTTACGCGCTGCTAATGTCTTGGTGCCAGATACCACAGCCCACCTTGTTTTTTGGTTTTCCAATAAGCACATTGGAAAAAGAGTTATAGGCCAGCACAAAACCCCACAATTAGCAGACAAATTATACAGGCTGAGCAAACAAATAGGGAACTGCCACTTTGACTTGACAAAGTATGGTACAAAGCTTTTAGGCCGAAGTCGGCTTCAGGATAGTCCATATATCTCAGGTTCACGGCCTATCTGCAGTAGCAGAGCTGTGGTAGTCCTGTGGTTGTCGAGGGTGTAGGCCGACCTTCCAACTCACAAGGAATACAGCAGGGCAGCTCGGGAGGATGGTTTGGAGTAGCGTGCCAGAGTGCCTATGGTAGAGTGCGGGAAGTTATTGTTAGGCTGTGACAAATCTTCTGTGAAAAGGACAATGTCCCCTGGCTCAAACTCACACAACAGAAGAGGGAGGATGGAGCAGGACCCTTGTACCTCGAGTGGGTCCAGGGTAGTGCAATTTGTGGCTGAGCTATTTGGCCAAACGTGCTGTGAATACTGCATGCGGGGGGTTCAGACCCTGTTCACATGCTTAATTTCAATGGGAGCTATCTACTGCTACAAAGTGGGGTGGAACATTTAGACACAGAGGAAGGAAGGTACAGCTCTGTAGCTGCAGTTTCTCCTTAAGGCAAGTAACTTTTCTTTTTCAACAACCTTCGTGTGCATTGATTTTTTTTTTTTTTGATTTTTTTTTTGTGGGCTTCCTGGAACACTAGAGTAGTCCTTTAATGGAATGCTGCCTAGATTAGAGACAATTAGAAATTAGGTCATTAACAGGTAATAACTTCTGGCCATCTTCCAGCCCTGCAGTGTTCAGTGTGGATGACACAGTCCTTGAAGCTCACTTTGTTCTTGCTACCCTCTCAGAAACAGACCATGCATCATCTCAAAGCCACAGGTAACCGTTTTATCTTAACTGTGCTTTTCATATGGTTTCAACGGGTGTCTTTATTTTTCATTTGCCAATGACGCCAAAGGTCAGCTTTTTGTGTAACACCTGTTTAAGCATCTGTCTGTCTACATCACTAAACAAGTTAGTGTTACTTTCCAACTTTAGTAATGCCGTATGAACATGATATTATGAATTAATTGCAGGTTCTAGTCCAATGAGCCTTTCCACTCAGTTATTTGTGTATATACTGTATATTTTCTGGTAATTGTTGCATACCATGCAATTGTATGGTATAGTTCTTTAGGAGATGGGAGCACTGAATATCCTAATGCATTTTAAAAACTCATGCAACCCAGAATGTATAACCTGTCATAGTTGTAGCTGCATATACAGCCCCCTGACAAAACATTTGCAACTGTGGAAAAGTAATGTGTATGTTCATAACCACAATTAATGAATAAATATCTTTCTCTCCTAAGACTGGTGTTTGCAATCTATATATCTTTCTGTTCTCTTCTTGTGCCCTTTAATCTTTTGACAGTTTCCTGTTATCATTTTTCTTTTTCTTTCAGTTGTCAGTTTTCCAGTTTCAGCCTAACTTACCCCTTTTTTTATGTCACATCCAGACCTCTGCAGCCCACTGATGATGACTTTCAGGGAGATGACATTGATTATATGATTGCCATGGAAACCACACTTGCTGCCTCATCTCCTCCATTTTGTAGTACAACCTACGCCAATTGCCCAGTCTTGAGCCCTGCCCATGAGGAGCCACCTCCACCACTTGAAAATGATGAGGAGCCAGAGAGGGAAATCGATGGAACACCACCTAACAAAAAGGTGATACATTTCAGAATTGTGCTTTTCAATTTCCTTAAATAATGCGATAGTGTGCAGTATTAACAGTTTTAATTTTTGTAACCTAGTGAATAGCATAACAAAAGATGCCATGATTTTCGTGAAATTGAGTACTGCCTGATATGATACAAAACACAGGGATCTTGTGTAAGATCATGCAATGTATTTTAGGCAGGGTTACATTTATTACTTATGTCGTTTTTATTAATTGCCATTATAGTGATATAATTAACTCTTGCAGTACTCTAGGCTACATTTGAGAAGAAAAGCATCCTATGCTCAGTTCCCTTGCTACATGTCTGCTTTGTCAGGGGAAATCTTGGAGTTTAAAATAGAGAGGCCCAAGAACTGAACCCTGAGGGACACCAACAGATACCGGTAGAGGAGATGAGCTACTTCCAGTGAATGAGACCCTAAGGATTAAAACCAGGAATGAGCTGCCATGAATGCCATGAACATGGAGAGTTTGCAGGAGGAGGTGGTTGATCAACCGTGTCTGTTGAATGCTGTTGACAGAAACTGGATTGTAGAGGGTCAAGCATAAAGTTTGAAGATAGGAAATCAGTTAATTATAAGTTAGTTGTTCTAGATGTTTGGATGCTAGTGGCAGAAGTGAAACTGGACGATAGTTTGATGGGATGTTAGGATCCAGGGAAGTTTTCTTTAGAATGGGAGAGATGGCATGTTTGAATGAGGATGGGAATACGCCAGAGGAAAAAGAGAGATTAAAGATGTTGGTTAGGGGAGAGGGATGGGGCAGGTGGTAAGGTTGGAGGAAGAGAGGACCTCAGAAACTTCAGTAGGAGTTACGGGACTGAAGCAGGTGAAGATGGGTTGTGGTGAGTAGGGAGGTTGAGGTATCATGTGATTAACACCTTGGGGGATTGTTATCCCAGATGGTGTCAATTTAGTTTCTAAAGTAGTCCTTTAAGCTCTTAGGCAGAGAAGTTGGAGGGTGAATGAGGTGCTGTGGGACAGTGAAGGATGTTGAAGGTGCAAAATAGTCATTTAGGGTTATGGCAAAGGGAGGAGATTAATGAAATAGTTTTTTGGAAAGATGGAGGGTCGATGTATAGGAACAGAGCATGAGTAATGAGTGAGGCCTTCAGGTGAATGAGACTTCACTCGGCGGTACGTGATCATCATTGGGGGAGACAGGCCAGTGTGAAATACCATGGCTGAGGTGGAATGTGTGGGAGATGGAGCACAATTACAAGAGGAACCATATCTAGGACTGAGGCAAATGTAAGTAAGCTTTTGAGTGTTGAGGTCATATAGGGTTTTGGTAGGTTTGTGTTGGTTTCTTGGGTAGAGGAGGTGTGGGAGGCATATCAAGGGTAAATGTTAGCAGGCTGTGGTCAAACAAACAAACAGAGTGTGAGAACTGAGAACACAAGATTGATTTCATGACCGCCACGGTGCGTGGGGGAAGTAGTCCATTGTATAAAATAGGATGAGAGCGGAGGAGAATGAAAGTGGTTTGGAAGCAGCTGGTGAGGATGGGTCATCAATAGGTTTACTGAAGACCCCTAGGATTAATGGAGGACAGTGGAGGAAAGAAAGTGGGAGAGCCATGCAGCAAAGTAATCGAAGAATCGGGAAGTAGGGCCAGGAGGCCAGTAGACCACTGCAACACGAAAAGCAATTGTGGAGAAAAGACAGTGTACTTTGAAAGATGAGAAGGAGAGAGCAAGAATTGGTGACAGACATTGAAAAGTGCAGTGAGGGAAGGGGAGAAGAGAATGCCAACACCCCCGCCCTGTCTGTGTCCAGGTCTAGGTGTGTGGCTACCAAAAGAGAGAGCAGCAGGAGAGTGTCTGAGGATGCCAACCACGGTTCAGTGAGTGCAAGGAGACTGAGGTGGTTAGAGATGAAAAGAGTTAAAAGTGAATTTATTGCACACAGGGCGTGCATTCCAGAGGGTACATGAGAAAGGATTGCTGGGGTTACAGTGGACTGATTTGAGGTTGGAAGGATTGCCTTATTTCGTGTTAGATTCAGTGTCGCCTGAGCACAGAAGGTGTAGGAAACAAACATAACAAATGGGATTGTGATTTCTTGGGATGTGATGCCTTTATCTGAGAGTGTTTAGTGGTGTGGAGGGTATGAAGAAACGAGAGAATGGCATTTGAGCTGAAGTAGGGTGATGGCAGAATGGAAGAGGAGAGGTGGACTGTTATTTTACTATTCTCTTGTGGTCAGACAGGTTTGCACAGTTTAAATAGGCATCCAAAATTCAAATTTGGCGCCAAAATCGGATGATCCGAGCCGCGCATGCGTTGTAGCACGGACGGATCATCAGTGGAACGCATAACCACCCGGGCTTGCGTTCCACTGTACTGCGCATGCTCCTCCCCCGGACGTCCTTAAACAATCGCTACAGATTCAATCTGTAAACGCGGTGAAGATGCCGCAGCCGAGCTTCCACCCGGGAAGCGAACGGACTGCCTGAGACCCCCATCAGCCACAACCCGTGTGCTGAATGTCTTCCTCGGATCCGGAGACTACCCGTGCTCGTCCCTATGCGGCACGAAAAAGAACTGGCTTACGGGCGCCGGTGAGTGTGGTTATAGGGTAAGGGGGGTTCAGAGTTTAACCCTTTTCTTTAAGTGCTTGTCCCGGGAGAGAGCAAAGCCCGCCGGTACTGCCACTATACGCCGGGAAAAAAAACAGCACTGACCTGAAAGTCCAGGTTGCTTCACAGTCAAATGTTGTGAGTTTAGTAAGTGGGCTGATGATGATCAGATCACTCCTGACCAACTGTTAGTTTAAAAAAAAATCCTGGCTCTTAAATTTTTTAGCTGGCGCCTAGATTCACAACAAATTTGTCAAGCCCTGTAATAATAATAATAGGCAGATAAAGATCTTTCTCAGCTTTTAAAGAGTTTGAAACTATCAAATGAATTCCTGATTGACACGGTGGATGAAGTGGTCAAACTCGCTGCTCGTAACATGGGGCTGTTAACAGTTGCCAGAAGAGCTATCTGGCTTAGATCTTGGAATGCTGACTCCGCATCAAAGTCTTCGTTATGTGAACTGCCATTTGAAAGAAAGAAGCTTTTTGGTTCTCCACTAGAAGAACTGTTAAAACAAATGTCTGACACTAAGAAAGCTCTTCCTCAAGACATCAAGCCTAAGTGGAATCGGAGATACCCCTATAATAGGCAACGATATTCAAGACCTTCGGATAAATCTTCCTTTCGGAAGCATAATAAAGAATCCAGATTTCAATTTAAAACTGCAAGACAAGAAAGGACGAGGAGATTCTGACAAAGTAGGAGGTCGCCTTCAGAGATATCGGGAAACATGGTTCCACACTACCAACAACCCATGGATACGTCAGATAATCTCGGAAGGCTACACCATCACGTTCTCCAAGACCCCAAACGATTATTTCCTGATCTCCTCATACCCGTCAAGAACAAAGAATACGACATTGGGAAAGGCAGCATCAAAACTCCTAAAAAAGGGAGTGATAGAACATGTTCCGAAAAAACATCTATGTCGGGGAGTTTACTCTCGCTTGTTCCTGGTTCCGAAGCCAGACGGCTCCTTTCGTCCAGCTTTGGATCTGAAATCTGTCAATCGACATATTCCATACCAACATTTCCGGATGGAAACCATCTCGTCAGTGACTCACATGATTCACAAAGCAGATTTTATGGCGTCTCTAGACCTCCAGGACGCCTATCTGCACGTGCCGATAGCAGAAAGATCAAGAAGATTTCTCAGATTTGCGATAGAAACAAACAAAGGCTTAAAACATTTCCAATTCAGAGCCTCTCTACCTCCCCGAGGGTCTTCACCAAGATCCTTACTCCTTTAGCAGCGGAGTTGAGATTGAAAGGGATAGCGGTGGTGCCCTATCTGGACGACTGGCTAATAAAAGCGTCTTCGTCGGCAAAGCTTTTAACGGATCTTCAGGACACGATTACTCTCATCAGAAACCACGGTTGGATTCTCAACGTAGCCAAATCAAACTTAATTCCAACTACGGAGATCCGATTTCTAGCTTTTCTGGTGGACTCACTGTCTCTACGTCTGTACTTTCCAGAGGACAAAGCCAAACGTATTCAGCGAAGCATTACTCAGCTACAAACATACCCTCTATGCACCATCCGAAAGGCTATGAGCATCCTGGGATTACTGACATCGACCATTCCTGCGGTAGCCTGGGCGCAAGCGCAAATGAGACCTCTACAATGGTACATTCTATCCCAATGGTCAGGAAGAGACGAACACCTAGACACAAACATTCTTCTGCCTCAGGATGTACTTCAACAACTGGAGTGGTGGAAGGTCAAAATAAACTTAACAAGCGGTCTATCGTTCCAGCCAAAGGAGTGGCTTGTAGTCACCACGGACGCGTCCAAAACTGGTTGGGGAGCACATCTCCAGTTTCGCACAGCCCAAGGACAGTGGTCGACACAGGAGGCACGTCAATCCTCCAATTTCAGGGAGTTGAATGCAGTCTTCAAGGCGCTGACATTCTTCAAACCGTGGATATTGGGCAAACCGGTGAAGATTCAGTCCGACAACGCCACGACAGTAGCATATATCAACAGACAAGGAGGGACGAGAATATCCAGCCTTCAAAACCTCTGTTCAAAAATTATGCGATGGACGCAAGAGAATCTGGAAGCAATTTCGGCGGTCCATATCAGAGGGCGGATGTCACGAACCTGGGGAGCAGGTCTATTAGGAGCCCAGGTGCAGGGGATACGAGGGGCTCTGTCTGTACCCCACGATGCATGAATGGCTTGGGGTAGGTACAGACAGGCGCAGGAATAAACCACAGACAGAAGATCAGGATTAAGAGTTGTATTGTATATGGTGGTACAACAATATTTACAAAGAAAGTCACTCGACAGGAAGCCCACTTGCGGGGCACACGGCAGGAAGCCCACTTGCGGGGCACACGGCAGGAAGCCCACTTGCGGGGCACACGGCAGGAAGCCCACTCGCGGGGCACACGGCTGGAAGCCCACTCGCGGGGCACACGGCTGGAAGCCCACTCGCGGGGCACACGGCTGGAAGCCCACTCGCGGGGCACACGGCTGGAAGCCCACTTAGTGGTGCGCTGGCCGCAACTCAGGAATAAATCAGGAAGCAAAGCAGGAATAAATCAGGAAGCAAAGCAGGAACAAATCAGGAAGCAAAGCAGGAACAAATCAAGAAGCAAAGCATGTGGTCCTCAAACATTAATGTCAAGGCCCAGACTGCAGGGCTGGGCAGGTTTATGAAGGCTGTCTTGATCATGGAATCAACTGCAGCTGGACCTGATAATGAGTCAGAGTTCTTATTTACCTAAGAACTTGGAGGAAATTTCTAGAATGGTGTCATGACGTTCAAGCTTCACCTCCCTCCATGCCGGTCATCCTGCACTTTTTAAATCAAGGATTTGAAGCAGGCCTCAAGGTGGCAACGCTTAAAGGTCAGATTTCTGCTCTCAGCCATTTTTTACTTTAGCATCAAATCGTTTCATTCGGAGATTTGTGAAGGCCATCATGATTAAAAGACCCCGGTTAGATCCTTTTTTCCACCATGGGATCTCACCTTAGTTCTCAAAGCTATGTGTTCTGCGCCATTTGAACCTCTTCAAGAAGTCTCCATTAAGTTCCTCTCCTTAAAAACAGCGTTTTTGGTTGCTATCACATCTGCACGTCGTATTGGGGAACTCCAGGCTCTCTCGGCCTCGGAAGATTTTCTCATTTTTCATCAGGACAAAGGGTAGTTCTGTATCCCAGGCCATCCTTCCTTCCAAAGGTGTTGTCACAAGCTAATATTAATCAACCTATAGTCCTTCCAACGTTTTACCCGAATCCTACATCATCACTAGAAAAGGACTGGCACACGCTGGATGTTAAGAGGGCTCTTTCTGTTTATTTGCAGCGCACTTCTGCCTTTCGTTCATCTGATCATCTCTTTCTTCAGTTCCATGGCAGGTCTGCAGGCCGCGCAGTGTCAAAATCTACGTTAGCCAGATGGCTCACGGACGCCATCCGTCTGGCCTATGAATCCTGTGATATGGCTCTTCCGTCCCAAATTAAGGCACATTCCACGAGATCCATGGCGGTTTCCTGGGCTTCCAGATCATCAGTCTCTCCGGAAGAGATTTGCAGGGCGGCTACTTGGTCCTCCTGGAATACTTTCATTAGACATTACAGACTGGACATTTCCTCTGCCTCAGAAGCGGAGTTTGGGCGGCAGGTTCTTCACACCGTTAATCGCTAACTCCCTCCCTTTTTTGTTTTGGGGGATCTTGGTATATCCCGCCGGTACTGCCACTATACGCCGGGAAAAACAGTAATTTTTACTTACCGTAAATTCTCTTTTCCCAAGTATAGTGGCAGTACGTGTTTCCCTCCCAAGTTGTGTTAATAAAGTACGTTTTTTTTTTGCTACTGAATGGTCCTCTTGTTATTAACTGGCTTACGGGCGCCGGTGAGTGTGGTTATAGGGTAAGGGGGGGCGGAGTTTAACCCTTTTCTTTAAGTGCTTGTCCCGGGAGAGAGCAAAGCCCGCCGGTACTGCCACTATACTTGGGAAAAGAGAATTTACGGTAAGTAAAAATTACTGTTTTTTTTTTTATTATTTTTTTAACTCTTTCAATGCTGATGTTCCATTGGAGCACAGCATTGACTGATATTTAGTCCCCACAAGCTTAACACCTGCAATGCCACAAATGTGTCATACATAATTGTGGCATTGAAGGGGTTAACGGTGCACTGTCGCTCTCATGGAACGATCGGGCAGCAGGGGAGGGTTGGGGCTGGTCTCCACACTCATGTGGATACCGAAGAACCCTCTCCCCTGTCCCTGAAGCTGCCTCTGGCAGCTGGGACGCAATTGCTGGTTTATAGACCAGCCATTGCAGGGGGGAGTCTCTTTGATGACTGCTGTAGGCTTCCATGCCTACAGAAGTCATCAAAGGGCTTGTGGGGGCTTGTTTTTGCTGTTGCTGGTCTGCAGCTGGGTGGGGGTTAACGCTGCACTGTCGCTCTCATGCAGCTGGGGGGGGGGGTTAACGCTGCACTGTCGCTCTCATGGAGCGATCAGGCAGCTGGGGGGTGTTGGGTCAGGTCCTAGTCAACACACAACCCCCTTCCCTGAAGCTGCCTGTGGCAGCTGAAAACACGATTGCTGGTTTTCCTGCAACTGCGTTTTCAGCCTACAGGATCACTCCATGGGAGTGATCACAGGCTCGGGGGCGGGCTCGGAGTAGCTGTGCTGGTCTGCCCAGACTCCTGGGCAGACAGCAGCGCCCCCGCGTGGTGACACGGGGGCAATTTTTTGTGGATGTAAACAAAATTCTCTGTCGCCATGGCGCCCTGGGATTTGTCGAGCCCTGTATTATTATTACCTTTTCTATAGCGCCAACAATTTATGCAGCACTTAATACAATACATGTATTCAAGGGGTATGACAAGATGAGAATTGACAGAATAAGACAAACCGATACATTAGGTGGAGAGAGCCCTACTCGCAAGCTTACAATCTTGAGGGAATGGGGTGACAAACATAAGGCACAGAGAGTGAGAGGTAGGTTACCTGCTGCCTGCAAGAGTAAATGGTATGCGGTTCCTGCTGTTTCCACCAGTTTAACTCCAGTATCTCCTAACTGGCCACTTGTGATGAGGCCACAATATCTACATTTCCAAGCAAGTTTGTTTTCAAGTAAGTGAATGTATAGGGCTACCTCACAAGTGGTCAGACAAGGTGGTTGCTTATAGGATGCGGATGTTTCATATCTTCTCTTAACAACTGCAATTAAGCTACACAAGAGGGCACCGAAGTTAACCCTTTGAAATCAGCGGGGTTTGGAGACAGGCAGGATAGAGACATATCAGGAAAAAACCAAGGGGTTATAGCAGGAGATGAAGGGTTCGGGGGTGGAACAGATGTAATATATGATCATACCTGTAAGAAGGAGACCTGGTGTATGTTAATGATTGCAGGTGAATAGTTGGATGAAAACATGAAGACGTAACTGGTAGCCATGAGATGAAGCTTGTCAGTATTAATACATGTGAATCTGTTACGGACTAATTTTTCTTAGAGAAACTTTACCTTTATCTTTATGCCAAGCATTTCAACAACATTTCTACATTTACAAAGTCCATCTTTTTAGCCCTCACTTTTAACACTATATTATCCATTTGTTTCAGTTTCGTTCCCTTTTCTTTGGGTCTGTTCTTGCAAGATCCGATCAGACAAATCAAGTTGTTCTAGCTGAGGACAGTGACGGAGAGTCCTAATAGAGAAGTGGTTCCAAGTTGAATGCACTGCCCATAAATTGAGTTTCCTGAATTATTCCACTTGTTGCTCTGGCCTTGATATCATACATAACTGCTCCTTTTTGCTTTGGTGCTGCACATGAAGAGATGGTATGTTTTAAAGAAAGTGTATATATGTGAAAGTGTATATATTATTTTTTGACTTTTTTTTTCTTACGTAAAAATTTAAATCTCACATGTATTATCATTATGTATATGTCACAGCTGTACTGTGCTAGTGAAGTGGTGGTGTTAAATACTAGGCCCAGTTCTATGGAATGGAATTTTAAACTCTCTACATATGTAAACTCAGAAATGTACATTGTTGGACATTGCACAAACAATGACCGCAGTATGGCATTGTGCAACAGCAGGGAATACCCTCATCTACGTAAGAGACATGGAGGAAACATTCATTTCACAAGCAATTATTTGTCCCTTACTGTGAAATAAAATGGGATTGTTTAACTCCTTAATGACCAGGCTGATTTATTATGTTTATACCCTTTGTGGCTGTTTTGATCTTTTTGCACTGCTCATGTTTAACTGTAATTTTCTTCTCTCTCGTTTAGTGTACTCACACAAGTTATATATTGTTTTTATTTTTTCAGAACAAGAAGGGCTTTCTTTAGCTATAATTTTTTGATCATATCCAATTTCTTATATTAAAAAAATGGTGAAAAATTGAAAAAAAGCACCCGCTTTTATTTAAAAAATATTTTACTCCTCTACAGAAGCTAATAAAAAAAAAACTGCTAAATAGGTTCTACTATTTGTATTGAGTTTAGAAATACCCAATGTTTTTTTTTCTTGCAAGTCATAGTGCAATAAGTACAGTAGCATTTTGCTATTTCAAATATTTTTCAATCCTATCTCCATGTGCTATCTGGGACATCTTTGAAGCTGACCAATTCAATTTACCTCCCATGAAACCATATATTTCTTAAAACTAGACACCCCAGGGTATTTCAAATGGTGGTACTTTAACCCTCTTCACGCACTAATTTTACCACCAGCTTTTGACGTTTGTGGTAGACTTTTTTTTTTTTTTTAACACGCATTAGGTATGAATTTTTCGCTCCTGGTATGTGGCCAAATGGTGGTGGATTTTTCAATTTAGAATTTACCATCTGGTCAACCTGCCTCCCATGTCCTATTTGAAACATTTTTCAACCTGGCCAATTTGATTTATCCCACCAACCCATATATTTTGAAAACTAGACACTCCAGGGTATTTAAATTATTGGTATTTTATCCACACAGTAATTCTACTACAATCCTTTGTCAAAGATTGTAGTAATTTGTTTTGTGTTTCCCCCCCCCCCACACACACACACACATTGTACTAATGGGTCCAACTACATTAATGTCTATGCATTTAGAATGCAATGTCATAAATGCAAATTTGTTATTGTCGTTCATTTAGAATGCATTAATAGTTTTTATTGTTTTGTTCAGATTCATATTACTGTCATGCTGCTCGTCTGTGTTTATGCTTTCTTTTTTTCAATAAAAGTTGCTTTCTTTATCTAGAAATGAATTGTAACTATTGTTTGCATTATACTGATATACCGTATTGGCCCGATTCTAGGCCGCACCCTTAAAGTTTGGTGCTATATTAAAGAAAAATTTATTTTTAAAGAACAGTGGAATGGTAAAACTGTATTTTATCTAATGAACAGGAATACATTTTTGGTAACTATTATGCAGTCAGCATAAGTTTTAAATACAAACAGAAATTTGGAAAACCAATAGCCATTTTAAGGTCCTCTTTCAGTTCATAAAGCACCTTACTTATAGATATGCCACTCTGCTCCCCTGATATGACACTACCTCCTGATATGCTTTATGCCCCCCTGACATACCAATGCATCCTCAGACTCCCTGGTGTCTAACGGGGGCAGCCGGTGGACGTCTGCCCGATCACGTAGGGGATCTGGGTCCTAACCCTGCTGCAGGCTAAATGAAAGAAGAAAAAAAAAACACATTCCCAGCGTCTGGAACAGCGTCTCGGGCGATACAAATCGCACATCCCTACACTGAACCCAGATTATAGGCCGCACCCCCACTTTAAGTGCCAATTAGGCCAATACTGTATAAAGGCTATACCTTTAAATCAATACATGTAATAGAACTAGGTTTGTAATTTAGAGTTTGACACATCACCTAACCCTTGACACAGAGACAAAGCACGCAACAGGAAGTAGACCTGGACTACAGCGGAAAGTTTGTGTTTGTTTTCCAGGTTGTCATTGACACAAGAAATAAACGCGTAGAAGAAGTTTAATCAAAGGAGAACTGTAGTGGAGGGGGGGTTCTTTTAATCCTTTGAACATCAGAGCTGCTGTAAAACTCATCTGCTCAATTACTCACATGTACCAAAGTAGCTTTGAACGTAATTACCATTATGCAGCAGCCAGGGAATATTTTTTTGTATAAGGTGTTTAACAGAAAAATATTCCTGCACGTATTTATAATATTAAACTTCCACCCATATTGACAACAATTACTGCCCTCTGCACCAACTTTGCACCCAATACATTTACACTGCACTTATAATGAAATAAATGGCTTGCCATTCCACCCACATGAATGTCCACTGCACTTATAATGAAAAAAATACCTTTGCGCCCACATACATTTTCACTGCACCCACAATGGGGAAAAAAATATTTGCCATTGGACCCATATAAATTTCCACTGCACCCATAATGAGAAAAAAAATGCCTTTGCACTAGGGATGCACCGATATATCGGTGGCGAAGTATATTGGCTGAAAAGGACATTATCGGCAAAATTCTGAAACAAAGAAAAATGTCATAAAATAATAGTCTGCAGGGGCCAGGCTGCTTACCTGTGCGTTGCTCGCACAGTGTACGAGCAGCGTCTCTTGTACTGGCCAGGAAAAGCAGGAACTCAGCAGAGTCACGTGAATGGACGTCACATGACTCCCTTCCTTATTCCCCTGGGGGCAGGACAAGAGAAGTTGCTCGGACAGCCGGGCCCAGCAGAAGTCTGCGAGTGAGAGATCTGGAGTTCAGGTTAGGAGGTGGGAGAGGGTGTATGAGCAAGTATGCATGATTAAGGGAGTGAATGAGTGTGAATGTGTGTGTGTGTGATAGCATGGCATAGGGAGCCTGTAATCACACTCCTATCATGCCCAGGTTCTGGCATGTACTGGCTGCCTGGGCATGATAGGAGTGTGATTGCTGTTAGCAATTATATGTATGATTTTTTGGTCGACTTTTGGTGTGTTAACCACACTTTTATTAAAAGTAAGTAACCAAAATCGGACAGAAAAATTCAATAACAATATTAATATATATATGATTAACAGTAATCACACTTTCATGCCCAGGCAACCAGTACATGCTAGAACAGGGGCGTCCAACATGCAGCCCGCGTAAGATCGGCAGCCAGGGCAACCGATCTTACGCGAGCCGCACCTCGAGCCCTGCTACAACAAGAGCCCTGCTACTTATCTGTGGGAGGGTCTTTTGTACTGCACAGAGAAAGCGGAACCCAGCAGAGTTCACGTGACATCACATGACTCTGCTCCAGTCCTGCTTCCTCTATTCAGTACCAGAGAACGCAGAGGGAGGCCATGCCCCCTGCTGACGTCTGTGAGCGGCATCGAGGAGCTGCAGTGCAGGTAAGGGGGTGGGGAGGGTGTTTGAATGAGTATGTGTGATTGAGGGAATGAATCTGTGAATGAATCAGTATATGAATGAATGAGTGTGTGTGTGATAGCATGGATGTGTAAGTGCTGTAACCTAGGCATGATGGGACTGTGATTGCAGTTAGCAATCACACTCCTATCATGCCAAGTCAGCCAGCACATGCTGAAACCTGGCTAGCTGCCCCCCTTGTGTATTGATGCTGCCAGCAGTATGGGGTCTGCACATCACTTACAGCCACCCTGTACCAGCATGTACTGGCTGACTTGGCAGTACATGGCTGATTGCTAACAGCAATCACAGCAAGCACAGTCACATCATGCCTAGGTACCAGCATTTACTGGTTGCCTGGGTATGATAGGAGTGTGATTGCTGTTAGCAATCACACTCCTATCATGACAAGTCTTATTGCCAATTTTTTTTGGTCCAATTGTTGTGTGTTACCTATGTGTTACCTTTTATTAAAAATGTGAGTTTTTATTACCGTATTTGCTCGATTATAAGACGAGGTTTTTTTCAGAGCAACTGCTCTGAAAAATACCCCTCGTCTTATAATCGGGGTCGTCTTATAATTAGACCTCAAATAGGTCTGACTATGAGACGACTAAGATCCAGATCCCCCGCAGCTGCAGGGGACCTGTATCCTCCTGTGTCGCCCCCCCCCCGCCCCACTTACCGGTACTTCTGAGTCCCCGGTGTGTAGCTGGGGCAGCGCGTAGATGTCTACGCGATTCACGTAGACAACTTCCGCTGCAGCAGGAAGGAGGTGTGGCTAGCAGCGGGGGTTGTCTGCGTCCATCGCGCAGACCTTCCCCGGCTTTCAGAGATCAGAGTTCCCCGCACCGGTGCCTAATTTGTGAAATAAATATTCTTGCCAACATTTTTTTTTGTGTGTGAGGGGTGCCACATATAGGATCTGCCCAGGTGACAAATACTCTAGGTATGCCTAATTGGAGTTGCATTTCTGAGACATTTTTCTTATTAAAGTAACACGGATTGGCTGCGAGGCTAGTTTTCATGCCCGGTGTTTCAAAGACCATAGGGAATCAGCTGTTATCCAAAAAAAATGGCCCCAATGGGGAGAAGGGCTGGGTGATCGAGGACGGGGCGTTGCCATCATCTATGTTATTTATTCTGTTTTTTTTTTTTGTTTTGTTTTTTTTTTTTTTAAAGAAAATAAGTCTTGTAAGCAGAGAATTGGCTGTTCTCCATAACTAGACTAAAGTCCGTTCCCCAACCTTTCCACAACATTTACTGCTACCCTCTTGTTTCTACAAACAATGTTTAAAAGTTAATGATTGCTTCTCTTCATATCAAACAGCAAACACACGGACCTTGTGGTACCACTTACAGAAATGTAACACCTAGCTTAACTGCATGTCTCATTATTACGCCTCGCATTGTATTTTACCTTGTGCCCACAAAGCAATCACAGTATCTGACTACACCCTTCTCATGGATTTCTCTTGCTGTATTTTTGTACAACCTTATTGAGTGTTAGCGTTCACTCTTTTCTGCATGGTGGAATCTCTTGAGCGTCTCCCTCATTTATTTAGCTTATAGTATAAAGGGCTGCCTGTCTCATGTTGATTGAGCCCACTGACAAACATTTGTTGGATGCTTGAAGGAGAATTGAGTACCTGAGACAAAATGTCAGTAGTTCTAGTGTATTTTATATTATGAACTATACGTTACTTACCAACTTGTTACCAATTTAAAGACTATATCTCTGTCTACCAAAAGAATCTACCCTCATGGTTTTTCGCAAATATTCTAGTTAGTTTATTTTTTTTGCATTATTGGAAACAATTCTGTAAAGGCTCTTTGTACGGTGTATAGCTCTGCTGAATATTCACAAAATAAAACAATACAAGAAACTCCGTGTTGGGTATTTTATAATTTGGTGCTGAAACCTAGGAATAACACGTTGTGACGTGAGGCCCTGTACCCTAACTGGGTACCTCCGACTGGGTACCTCCGTCAATAGCTGCTTCCTAGCTCTTACAGGGATTGTCCGGAGCTTGGAAGACACTGACCCCGGCTTAAAACAGCCTCCTGGATGGCCACCTGTCATAGTGACCCTCGAATCTGTTGCCGCAATTCCTGGTATTGTTCTGTAGGCAGAGCAGTGGTGTAGTAGGAGAGGATGCCCCTGGAATTCTGATGTCACATTCATATTGCCATCTAGGCGTCCGAAGTCTGCCGTCCTGTCGGTCAATCCCGGTAGAAAGAAAACATCCCACCACTTGCTACCAACGTGGCGGGACGCCCTGTACCCTAACTGGGTACGTCCGTCAATAGCTGATTCCTAGCTCTTACACGGACTGTATATGGGTACACTCCAAAGCACCAACTGTCCAGTCACCCAAATCACTAGCCGAAGCTTAATGCAGGGTGAAGTACGAGAACTGTTTATTCAGAGTCACACACAGGGTTTTTATTACAGACATAAATGTATTTTCCACATGGTGGAATACAATGGGGGGAGGGATGGGGAAAGACTGATTTAAACAACATCTTAGTGCGCCATGGGGAGGTCAGGCATTAAACAGATTAATTGAAACAATAACTTGTCTGCCAGACATAATCCCCTCAGCAAGTGATAAGACAATATACTTCTGGGGGTAGCTGAAAACAGGGGGTGACACAGGGAAAAGTTATGACATACAATAAATAATTGCGTCAAATAAACGTCATCAGTGTTGACAAAGTACAGGACCAATCCCAAATCAATATCAGCGCTCCACAGTCCTCAGAGTCGCTAATATTTAGGAAATATGGTTTAACCTGTACCGGGGAAAAATCAGTAGAAACTGACCCCCTGTACCTACACACAGAAGTCTTTACAAGGCCAGGGCCCATAGTCAATACGGAGGAGGCTGGCTCTCAGGCCTCTCCAGGGGCCCCGGTGATGGAGGGTTCCATCACACACGTCATTGCCAATTGTTGTGAGAGGATCTGGAAACTGACCGTAGATGGCCACATAAGATAACAGTTTACCTTCCTACATTTCTGCTCGGGATGCATTACTCTCTGATCAGACCATGTGGTCTCTCCCTTTCAGATGACACTTTTGTGTCTTTGTTACAAGGTTTGCTGTCCTAAATGTGACATTTCTTTTCATATGGTGTTCTAAATGAGTATCCTGTCTGACGAGACATAATTGAGTGGGAACGTACTGTTTGTCATTCCTGTTGTAGCTTAATGCATTATGGGGAATACAGGCTTAATTACCTGGACAAGTGCTTTGCATCATGATCATGGACAAAGTGTTTTTTTTATGGTAAAAAAGGGAATGATTAAACCAGTGAGGTATCCTGGCCACGGCAGGTGGCAGTCCCCTGCTATAGAAATTTGGGGCAGATTTCCCTAACCAGACTTTTTACGCTATGGATGCTGCCACAGCCTTTAAGACACAGCACACCTTGATGTGTCGTATCCTGCTGCCTAAAGGAGCTGTGCATCTTTTAATGCACTGATGCCTATGGATTTTTTTACCGTAATGTGAATGGAGAAAATATGACATGCCGTGGGAAACAAAAAGTACATATATGGATAATAGTAGCTGTTTTCATGATTCAATTACACATAGCAGGAAGATCTATTGCAGCAAGAGTAGCTTTTTGGATTTCCATAGTAACCAGTAACCGGAGTTTCCTCTCTTTCCATTGATATACTCTATGGTAAGTTGGTAAGAGTTAACGTTATTGTTGTTTTATTGTAGTAGGTGAATGTTTCATTGCTTATCTCTTTATGTGTGTATTTAAGCAGCTTGTCGAGCCATTGTTAATATATCAGACCAATATCAGGAATGAAAAGTCAATGATGGTCGGTTGCCCTCAAGAACCTACTCCTGGCCTTGGCTCATGTGGCCAACAGTTCCATGCATAAGTCGCAAGTACCCATGAATCAACTGATCCAGAACTGATCCTGGAAAGGCAGTGTATACGGTTTCCGCTAAAATGCCACCCACCAATGCCCCCTTTCAGGTACTCCAAATAGAATGCATACAATGTAAGGAATCTACAGTATGTTCTAGTATGTGCACATCGTTTTAAGGGTGGTTTGGAGTAGACGACTGCATTGGGAGGCGGGTGCCGCGGGACCCGCCAAAAAACTTGCGGGCGCGGGCGGTCTTTCTGGGGCTGCGGGCGGTCAGGCACTGTACCTGCGGGTCCCGGTAATCCCGCGCAGTCCCGCAAGGATGCCTTCTCGCTGCTCCATTACAGTGTCTCCTATCTTGCTCCGCCCATGAACAAGGTGGGGTCACGTGATGTGACGTCACTTCCTGTGACTCCGCCTTGTTCCTGGGCGGACCAAGAGAAGAGACGCTGTGAGGGAACAACACGAGGGCAGCCTTGCGGGACTGCGCGGGAAATCAGGTAAGGAGGCGGGTGTGATTGGCCACAAATGTGGCGGGAGCGGGCGAGATTGGCCACAAATGTGGCGGGAGCGGGCAGGAGCGGAACACCCACATTGCGGGAGCGGGCGGGAGCGGGATTCAAAACGGCAGGAGCGGAACACCCACATTGCGGGAGCGGGCGGGAGCGGGATTCAAAACAGCGGGAGCGGGCGGGAATGGGATTAAAAAAGCAGTCCCGCACAGGGCTCTAGTTTGGAGCATTTCCAGTTGCTGCCGCCACAGTACAAGAAACTGTAAAAATGTTTATAATAGAAATAATATATACTTTAAATATGGGCTACCGCAGGTATTGAGTAGTGACTAAGGGACCCATCTTACAGCCAATGTGATGAAGGGAATATGTTTAATATCGGAGATAAAACAACAGTTCCATACCCTATACCACTCATGATCCAGTGGGAAAGTCAAATGCACATTTTACAATAACTGAAATAACAAAAGACTAACAACCCTACAGGACCAATTAAACTGTCTCCCTATGAAATACACTTTGGAAAGCTCCACATCTCTCAATAGCACTTATGTCATATGAGACAAGTATGCGACTGGCTCAGGATATAAATGTCACTTGGGTCCAGAAGATGACTCAGCATATCACTGATACGCATTGCAACCTTAAAGAACTACACAAGCTGACACCTAGCTGCCCCTTGCCACACAATATAGCCAGGTGCCATGGGGATGGTAAAGATATTTGTTTGTTTTACCCCTCTTGCAGATCGATGGTTCCGACCTTGGCGGGTATTGTTAAACACAGCTGCAGCCATTAGGGTGGAAGGAAAATCTACCTGGATATATGCTAAAGTTTCTTTTCAGCAGAAGGTGAACAGGACAAAACTGCTGGGGCAGTGGAAATAAACGGCAAAAACCTACATGACCGAATAGTAGAAAGACCAGATGCTTTATTTCCAAATCAACAAGTAGGTTTTCTTGGCTGGCACACAACTGGGAATACCTCAAATACTTAAGAAGGTGTTTGTGAAGATGACACTTTCCATACTTGGTATTTAAAAAATTCGGAATACCCCCTCAAGATGTGACAAATTGGATGCTTCAAAGCATTGTTTGTTGTCGTCAATCAGTGCATGCATTAAGTCCTGTAGATCTGGTTATTTTGCTAATAAAATAGGTGCCATCAGAAAGAGGAAGGAAAATGGTGTATGACCGATTCTTTACTTACTAACTTGTTTTGATATGTTAACGAATGTTTGATAGTTATTCTATATCTCTATCCACCAGAAGACTCCACCCTTCTGGTTTTTCGCAAATATTTTAGTTAGTCCTCTGAATTATTAACCTCAGGCGTTGCTGTTTTAACATATGTAATGTGATGATAATGGATTATTTAGAAATTGTGTAACAATATAGCCTGTATACGATGTACCATGTATTGCAAAATTTGGAACACTTCTGTAACAACTTTTTAATTGTTGGTGCGTGTATTTCAGCTGAATAGTCAGTAAACAAAACTATAAATGAAACTACGTGTTGCATTTTTTTTTTCATGCTTTAAATCCAGAAAAGTACCAATTAAGCCCAGTAAATCTTTTATAAAATGCCCTTTGTTCTAGGTAGTAATGAAACTACTTTCTTGCTCCACTGATCCTTGGTTAGTGACACCTCCTTTCAATGCAAACCTTTATATTGAATTGCCCTATCAACAGAGCAATGGACAAACTGAACAATCAAGCCACCCCTTGATTACTTAACAATGTCTAATGCCGTGGTACGTAGTCAAGGGACAGTCCTAACCATTTTTTAATCAGGGATCGGTAAAGCAAGCACTGTTTTGTCACTTCTGTAGAGACGTTCCTTTCTGAACATGTACAGAGGCATTAGTAGCATGTTTGCATGCTGCAAGGTAGACACACATAAGAAGCGGTTGATGAGAATTGTCTAAATGCCAGCAGCCCGTTTTTTATTTATATGTTTGCGCATATTGTGAGTTTTGATTTTTTTTTATTGTGGCTTTTGTGGGGGATAGCTGTGTTGTCCCAGTTACTGATCCCTGTTTGTAAGGCAGGGATCACAAGAGAGAATTCTGCACTATAACCATGATCAGATTAAGAGAGAATTCTGCACCATAACAATGCCCACGTTATTTGTAATTAATCAGCACATTCCATGTATGTTAAATCGATTGACACCTAATCAATACTCGCTTATCATAACTTGACCTTTTAATACAACACTTTTAACCACGGGTTGGAGTCACCCTTCCTGAGGTAGCAGTGGTTGGGAAGGGGAGTTGGGTAGTTACCTAGCTTTGGGCATAGATAGCTAGTATAGTATAGAATAAACATAGTATAGAATAAATTAAATTCAGGAAATACAAGTCAATGCTCTGGATTGAATTAAAAAAGAGCTTTAAGTAAGTGTAAAGTTAGTGTTGCCAGTTGATGTGTAAAGTCAGTGTTGCCAGTTGATGTGCGGTGGTGCTGGATATTTGGTGTTGCTATTGATGGCACTGATAAGGTGATTTGTGATGTAATTGATTGTGTTACTTGTGCTGTCACCAGAGATGGTAAGGTAAATGATGAAGGCACTGATGATGTAATTTTTATGCCATTAATGATGTCATTTGTGGTAGAACACTAGAAGAATCACTAGCAGCACCATACTATAATACTTAACAATCGAATATAGTGTCAAAGCAGTTTTGAGCAAATGGTATGTGAAGAGGATATTCACATAAACGGCAATTTCACAAAAATATTTAACAAACAGATAAAACATTAATTTGTCTCAGTGCTAAATAATGTACACCTGGATAATAAGTATCAAGTGATTACAGTTGATTTTTACTAAATGATCAAATAAAACCAGTTTGTGATGATGGATTCACACTTTTGGACCCTAAAAGAACAACACTGCTTCTTGTGCTGGGTGTTGTGTTGGGTCTTTAGGTGCATTTGGTCCCTCTCTTGCTGTAGGGGTATTTCAGAGACGTACACATGCTCCATTTCTGGATTATGCTTAGTTCCTGCCATTTCACAGAATTAGCAAATCCAAAGATCCTTTGGCAGCCATAGTGGAAGCTACATAGCTTTCTTGTAAGGAAAAAACAAGGCTCTGAGTTACTGTGTCAGGGATCCCACAGCATGCAGTCTTAGAGACAACTAGCCTGTGCGGGTTGGATCCATATGTATGTGTTACACTATAAGCAGGTGTGTGGATATATATGTATATGGACACGTGTATGCGGGTGTATGGATGTACATGTGTGTAGATATGTATATGTAGGTATGTATGTGTATGTATATATATATATATCATGGTTTCTGTTAATACTAGTTAAATCAAGATGCATGGGAGGTGGCCGGGAATGATAAATATTTGGGAAACCTTTTGTCTTAGTTTAGATAACACTGATATGTGTGATGAAGGGTGTGTGGAAGAAAGACAGGTTTTCGCATGAAATAGATTGTCATGTCAATCAGGTCAGGAGATCTTTCGGGTTTTACTGCCCCATGATTGTAAAGACCCCAGGGTGTGGTGTTGGCCAAAGGGAATAACTTCAAAGGGTAACTACGGCCAGGGCCGGCCCTATAATGGGGCAGACTGGGGCAATTGCCCCAGGCGGCACTTTAGAAGGGGCGGCACTTTGCCACCCCAAGCGCTTTTTTTTGTTTGTTTTTTGAAGCGGAGGAGAGAGAGAGAGGGGCACCGAGTGGTTTTCGCTTACCCGCTCGGCGCCCCCCTCTCTCTCTCTCCTCTGCGGCGAGTCTCCCTGTTCGGTCCCGGCTTGTAATGCAGAGCGCCGGAAGTGACGTCAATTTCCGGCGCTCAGCATTACAAGCCGGAACCGTGGCAGAGCAGGGAGACTCGTCGCAGGACTGTTTAAAGGTAAGTACCGGGGGGGGGAATCGTAGATAATGGCGTCGGCGAAGTTTAAAATGCCCCCCCCCGACGCCCCAGGCGGCGTTAAGTCTTCGGCCGGCCCTGACTACGGCAACCACAGGGTCCAATCAGGGATCTCCCCACTAGACTCAATTGGGACCCTCTAGTATATCAAGGGACAGGTAGTGAAAGTAAGAGAGAGGAGGAGGAGAGAAAGTAAAGAGACAAAGTAACATCACTAACCTGGAGCTCTCAGGGAAGGTAACTATGAACATGCATGTTTGAATATTGTAAATAGGAACTTATATATATATGTATTTGTTGTAAGTGTGTCAATTAATGTGGGGATTATTGTTATTGTACTGTTATTTGTATTGTTTTATATTTGGAACGTTCTAGTAAAAGTTTGTATTGTCGTATCATAGCCGCATTGTGGATTCTTGGATATCCTGTTGTTGTTTCCAAAATATTCTGTTGCATTCTGGAAGAAGCGAAAGTTTTCAGTTCAAACCTTAAAAGTTAGAAGAGATAGAACAGGGATTGTTTAACTTAATAAGCCAGTGGGTGGGTTTATCGGTGCATATTTCATAAGTGTATCCATATACCCATTCACCTGGATAAGTGTAGTTATTGTAGCTAGAAAACACATTAGCCTTCAGGAGATATATCCGAATACATATTGTGATTTCATTGATATGTGTTTGGATGTATCTGTTGTTGGATCAGTTGTAATCTTAAGCACATAACACATTCATAAGTCTTTTAGATGGTATGCTGTAGATAAAGAATTAATCCATCTGATTGATATTTTAATAACACAATTCCCTAGTTCCCTCAAAAGAAAACTTAACATATGCATGTGTGTATATATTTATAGAGGGCCAGCTCAGCCCTTCTTTCAGGAGACACTCACTGGGTTTTCCCCTTTCTACTGGAACCCTTCCTGCTTTTAGTGAATGAACCCTTCAATATGTACCGCATACCATTGTAGCAGCACAAGAAATGTAACAATATCTCTTTTTTTCCATGACCACCGCAAACTTAAAAAAGTCCATTTATACTGTCTTAACTGCGAATGCCTGGTTGTTTTTGGCCATTCAGTTGTCACATTTCACACAGCTTTGTGGGAACAAAACTCGCTTTGCATAATGGTCACCCTAGTATTGTCTGTGGTCCCCTTCCTGTCCCCTTATATATCATTTATCTGGGTCGCAACTGACTGGGCATTTCCGGGCTGAATAGTGATGTGACTTGTTTGAATGGAAATCAGTTCCAGGGTTGCAGAAAGGAAAAGTAGTTAACCTACTGCCAAGAGATTGCTAAAACAACGGCACTGTGGTGTATATATTTCAAGATTTTGGAAGGGGCCTCTTGTAACACTGTAAACCGAGGGCCCCATCTGATTTGCCCCTTAGCAGGATATAGCATCATAGTATACCTTTACAATATGTAATTGTAGGAAGGGGTTTATTTCTAGTATCTGGCTAGCTGGCTGGCCACACTGCAGGATTGCAGGTTATATTTTTACTCCAAGATTTGCACATGCAACGTCAATAAATTAGAATTCACACATGCTGTCGAGTGTCAAACTGCAGGAAGAGTGGCATATCTTAGTTGGTCTCTTGGAATAAGACTTTTTTCCAGTATCACACCCGGAGTGACACGGCCCTGGCTGAGTGACAGCTGGGAGCAGCTCAGCTAAAGCCTACAAGGGAGGGTGGAGGTGGGGGGCAGGATTTAAAGAGACGCTCTAATCCAGGCAAAGCTCCCTCTCTCTCTCTCTCTCTGCCGTCTGGCTCTGCGATACCTCCTTTTTACCTGTCGCCTTTCTGGGGAGCATCTTTGAGGTAAGATTTTTTTTAATACAATATAAATGTTTGCTCATGTTATGCTTACTAGGCATTTGAAATGAATTCCAGGAATAAATTAAAATAATAATAATTTAAAAACACATATCTTCTCAAATTTAGTTATCGTTTAATAAAAAGTAGATTTCAATAAAATAAATCGGTTGCTGGGCAATTTTATGATGACATTAAAAGTAAAATACAAGGTTACTTTTGAAAAATATTTTTACTTTCGGTCCTAAAGGTTTCAAGACACGCTTTCAAGGACATATTATAAAAGAGATAAGTCATAGTGAGGGGATCGTCCATTTAAAAGTGGGTTTCTAAGGTCACCCAACTTTACAATGCTTATTTTTCTCAAATGTTTTATATGTTTCTTTGTTTGTATCGTATGTTTGTTTATAATCTATACAGTCTCCATTCTTGTGATTTTGGCATCCTGTACATCTCAGTTACATATTATTTTCTTTTTAGTCGCCTTTTAGTTCTGGCAGCAAACATGAGAAATTTGACTTTGAGAACCCCATTCCTTTTAGGACAGCTGGGTGTCACACAGTGTGTTTTTGGAGATCAGTCACGAGAGAGTGCATTAATAGAGTTTGTGTGTCTCCGTTATTTAAGGATTGGTTGGCATTTTTGGTGTTGTCAGAGTCTCTATACCCTGTAACCACTACCTTCACACACGAGAGTGTGCATTAATAGTTATAGCTTCTAGACACTCTTGTGGAAAAATGTTTTGCTTATAAATTGTATAATTGGATGTATAATAACATATACTATATTAATATATTATGCTTAAGAACAGTCCTCTGGTGACTTTTTTTGTGGGTAGTAATATTTCTACATGGTATTCCTGCAGTTGGATAGGGAGATAACAAAAAATGCCAGCCCCCCCCTGCAAGACCTACGGTGGGGGTCCCTAAGCTCCTCTTACTTATACAGACACAGTAACAAGCTTATACACAAATACACTAACATACATGTATATACTTGCACACACTAATGCAAACACATACAAACATACTTACACACACAATGACATAGTTACACACAGTAACACATTCACACTAACACACACATACATACACAACCACGCACACACCTCTACCTTTTTTTTGCTCACGAAGAGGAGTCCAGTAGCATACTTCCACACACACATGTTCACACACTGTAACATACACACACTGTAACATACTTACAAACATATACTCACACACACGCACACACACACACACACACACACACACACAGTAAGATACATACAGTAACATACACATACACACATTGAGTTACACACACTTGTATTTATATATATATATATATATATATATATAGATATAGATATGTGTGTATGTATCATACTTGCCAATTTTTGCTCTAGGTGTCTCGGGACATAGAGGGAGTGGGGCCTAAAGTGGGTGGAGTTATGTGGCACTGTATAACCCCACCCACTTTAGACTCCTGTTTTGGGGTGCCTGGAGCTCATTTACTAGCATTTAGGCTGTGTGTCTCTCAGACATGCAAAGCTGCCTGTGTACAGTACAATGCATTGCGTATAGGCAGTATTTTTATGCCTGGACCCAAATTTGACACGACAGGACCCCCCCAAAAAAAACGGGACTGTCCTGGCATATTCAGGACTGTTGACTGGTATGCACTGTGTCTTAAATGAGGTCATATAGCTCAGAGTCAGTCCATTACATCAATACAGTTGGAGATATGAGTTGATTAAATAAACAGTGCACAGACAAATCCAGGTTTTCTCATTTTATGTTGCAAGTAAGTTAAATATGCTACAATAAAATAATTAAGAGGCTAGAATTGCATATATATTTTTCTATGGTCAATATGTTACCACACAGTAATCACTAATATTTGTCGCATTATTTTGCTTTGCAGGAAGAGAACAATTATGGTGAGTATAAAAGTGTTGGCTATCATCACTATTTTTCACAGTGTGTCTATTTGTTGTATCTCTCTCTCTTTCTCCCTCACTTTCTTTCTTAAGCTGATTAGCTTGTAGTGTTTCTCTGTCAGCGTCCTCTTCATAAGTGCCTCTCAGAAAAAGATATCAGGGGATAAGTGTTATAGACCACAAATCCCTTAAGCCTTCAGTTTATCTTCATAATTTTGTGTAATTTTTACTTTTGCTGCTTTTCATTTTAGCTATCTTTTGATCAGCTGATCATGGATCAGTCCATGTACTCCAAAGATGGAGACATCAATGAATTATGGGTTCCTGGTGTTGCACCTGATGGACCTCCATGGGGGAGAGGCCCATGTAGAGTAACTACACGAGTCAATCTTGAGGAAGGTGAAATGGAGCACCAAGTACACCAAGTTATAACTGAAAGTTATAAAGATTTGCAGGAAATTTTGATCAGTGCTGGACTTCCAAAGACAGAGGACAGAACCAAGCAACCTCGTACAGGTAATATAAGGAATAACAAAACCGCCATTAAAAAAGTAAGGCAAAACAATATCAAATCAATCACTCAAGCTAACCTCAGCTTAATATAAATTGTTGGTAACATATTATTTGTATAATGGTTCACACTAGACTTGGGAGCCGGCCAACTCTTCGTGTTCGTCTTCGTGTTATTCTATTGGTTGATGCCAGAGGAGGCCCCTGCAGGCGACCAATAGAGTCGCTTGCATGGCCCTTTAACTACTGATGGCAAATCTCAGAATTTCCGCTCCCGTTAACCCCTCCGATGCTGTGTAGATAAGGTTGGCTAGAAGGAGAAGGGACCAGGCAGATTAGTAAACGAAGATTCTTCGTGTTGTGTGTCGTCGTATACATTTTGCCGCCGCCGCCGCCATGTTCGTATGTTCAGTATTTGTTCTGAACAACGAACACACACCCTCCGTGTTCGTTTTCATGTTCGCCCGAATACGAATGCACAAGTCTAGTTAACACTATGATACATAGAAATTCCAGTAGTCCATCCGGGGCCCTTTTAGTTTTCCAAAAGTTACTCATGTTCCTCTTAAAACTATCATTCTCATGATCATCAGTGAGAGAGTGTCCTGAAACAGTGGAAATGCTTAGCCATTTAAGGTACAAGGTAGTACAGAGAGGAAAATGACACACTGCCACAAGCTAAATGTTTGAAAGCCTATAACAAAAATCATGTAGGTTTTATTTATATATATATAATCATTTTTAAAAAAACAACATTAAGTAGTTACACATTCTGCCAAAGCAAGTTTAAAACTGACAAACCTTTGCAAAGATAATATTTCACTTTGGATAACAGCAGGGATGGATAACTTCCGTTTTAGGACAACTGTGTGTAGGTAACGCGTAAGCTGTATTTTCTTATTGGTTGGCTTGTCTTTATGCCGCAACTAAATGCTGCTCCCCCAGCCCAATTCTACCTGCCACCAGCAACCCACGGGTTTCCCTTTGTGAGGCCTAGATAATTTTTGTTTTTAGTTTGTGCAGTACTTCTGTTTAGGTGAAAACCTTATCAGCAGCTTACACCTTACCTAGGAAAATCCAAGGTATATTTAATTATTTTTTCAAGTTGAATTTGTGATGGAAGCTGGCGTGTTCCTGGTCAATAGGACAAGGTGGGCTAAAACAGCAAGATTAGGTGCTTCGAGGACTGGTCACTCTTTCCCATAACAGCGGGTAGCTGCTGAAAGTAGGCACCTTCCCCATTAGCTGCTGCTTTCCTGTGCTCATGGTTCTTACAAATTCTTACAAACCAGGTTTCTTTCACAAAGCTCTTCATAGAGGCACAGATACGGAGCATGCCATGCTATGATGGTCAACTGATCTCACAATAGATTCACTTTTTTGGTAGTATGGTACCTGCTACATATATATCTACTTGGAATCAGTTTTTTTTTCTTTTAATTGTTCAATTTATATTTCTAGTGGAAAGACGGTGTAAGGGAACCTAGTATCAGCATTACAATTACTTGGCTCTATCTAACCATATTCAGTCATCTGCAACAAGATGAAATAAAGGATCTTGCATATTTTGAGATGGGCTCTCAATGCTCTCCACGTGTCCTTTAAAGGCACAGATATGTTTTTATGGTGTAACTCTAGTACTAGAATTAGTACTGCATATAGGATAATTTTGAAACTGTCAAAAAATACTTTAATTCACAAATGTTTTTTTTTCTTTTCACTTGGTTTAGGTCACAATACAGATGCTACCACAATCTGTGTGGTCGGACCTCCCAGCTTTTCTATGTCTGTTCTACTGGAGGGGGCAAGACAATGTCCTGGTACGATTTAGAACCCTTTTTTTTCCATTATTTCTCTGAAATGTTCTATAGGTAGGGTTGATATAGTACTAGAGAAACATAATAAATAACAAGAAACAATTAAATATAGTGGAATTGAACAAAAATGACTACTGACCTTGGTTAAAGAAAAGTATGTATTTGAAATCTGTGCACTTTGAATATGATGTCTTTATTGTAGTACTTTCTATGGTTACAGGTAACATCTTACTATGCCTTTCTTCATCTTGGTTCTGCCCCCGGCCTCCTGCTTGTACACTCCCACCCCCACTTTTCGTTAGACAGGCCGTGACCTTTGATCTTGGTGGGCGCACTTTCTTGGATATCTTTTCTCCCCCTCGGCGTGTCACATACCTCTGTTGGTTGGGAGGGGATACGGTCTTTCTGGAGCAAGAGTGGGATTGCCCGATGGGGGGTTCACCTCAACTATCCAGCTTTCTTGCTAATACTCTAGATATGCGACTCCTTTTGGATTCCAGGGAACTTCCACTCCCCCCTGCTCTTGTTCTTACCCCCCAATGTCACTTAGGCCCATGGGGCTCGAGAAATGGAGATGGGAAGAACACAAAGGTAGTGGAATTAGATGGAAAGGAGGGGTGGGAGGAACGAGTAAGAGAGGATATCTCCAATTTTCTGGCAACATTGCGAATGAAGAAACATCAGCAGGTATGTAGGACCTTAAATGTACAATGATATGTGATTGAACCATACTGCGGTTATACTAGACGGTCAACAGTGGTCTTGCAGAACTTTTAATCCTAATTATCTAAAACAAATAGCAGAAGAATGCACATCATTCTAAATGATCTTCATAAAATTAGGGTTGATTATCTAATGTGCAGAGGAGATCTTTAAATTTAGTTTAAAATTGGATAAATGCAGTTTTATTACTCTACAGAATAAGTGATAAAACAGAGATACCCATTAAATTAAGTCAATTATTGGGGGGCGTCAAGCTGGATATAGTACAAAAACAAATAGGTTTGAAGTACTTACATAATGGTATATCACTTACCAATACTTGAATGTTAAAAATTACTCATCTGACAAAATAGAGAAAGCTAGGTAGGCTGCCAGGTCATGTACAGCACATAGATCAATCAGTGAAGTGGCTTTCAGGGAATCAAATTTTCTTTGTGACATGTTGTCATTTTTATTCTGCTCCCTTGCATCTATTTTGCATATTCCACTATTTTCTTCTCTTGTCTATTTACATGTGTTTTTCCCTCCATTAAGCGTCTTTTTAACCCTCAGGTTGTGGTTAAAGTCTATGGTCCACATAGAAGAAAGTCCCTTGGCACGGTCTTCTATCCCACATGTGACACGGCTTGTGTTACTCAAGCAGTGCTTGGGCTCATTGGGGACCTCCATGACGAACAAGGAATCCTTTTAGAGGGTTTTTTGAACACAGTACCTCCACGCAGGCTCCAAACACCACGACCACCCTCTGTCATAGCATGTAAGTTAAGGGGTGTTGGAGGAACTACTTTGTTCTTGATGATAGAAGGGAAAGGGGTCAGAAGAATGGGATGTTCCGCAGGTTTCCTCTTCTTAAATACATCTTGGACCTACGTCTTTCCTTTATCCATTAGATCTGTCTCTCTTTTTTCATTTCCATATATCTATCCTCCTACATCTATTTTTAATATAATCATAATGCCCTAAATAGCCTATTATTCAAATTGCATATTCTGTCTGTTTTAATCCCTGAATCTTGCCTCATTTCCTCTCCTCTATCTCAGAGACTCTTATTCAGAATACATAGGGTGCACCCTCTTCTCAAAACAAGAGTCATGATGATTCTGTTTTCAAACACTGGGGATCTACTTTGTAGTGTTTTGTAGAGGCCTTTGTCTTGGTTTCCAGTACTATGAGATACACATTTTCCTAGTGAAAGAGCAGGGGGTTGTGGATTATTATATTTTTTCCCCCTTATCTTTTTCTTGCACTCTCCACATTCGACTTCTACCTCCGTCTTTTTTTTTTTTTCCTTCCTCTCTTCCTATATTACTGTCTCTGCCCCACCCCCCAGGCTGCTCCGTGCGCCCCCCAGAGCTGACGATCCGTCTTTGTGCCGTTGTCTGCCGATCTCGCGGAGACCAACCAATCCTAAGCAAGGTAACAGGGCTGACACATAATCTTGGGGGCCTTAACCCCAATCTTCAAATCCCTCCTCCTGAAGAGATGAGCCCTTTAGTCTGTCTCTCATAAGGGGTCCTTGCTCTCTCAGATGTATTTCATGGACAAAGGGTCCTCACTTCCAAATGCATTTTATTGTTCACTCTGTATTATCGGACAATGCTTTATAATGTTGTGTAGATGTGTGCGTTATGTGACTTGTAAATTCTGCATTGTCCACAGGTGGTATGTTCAGTGGGGCGGGCAGAGAAGCCTCTCCATCATCGTTTTGCATTACCCCAGTCTCTGGACACCACATTAGAGCTGTGGGGAATAAGAGATAAGATTCAAAAAGAGAACATATTTACTCAAGTTAAAGACACTGCAGAAAGTGTCATGCGAGTGGTAATAGAGGAGGAGAAAAAGCAGAGCCCCAAGGAAAGAGGAGGATACAAAGCACAAACTGACATTTTGGGTAAGAATTGTAGGATGTTAGAGGGGAAGTCATGGATCAGGCAGTACTGTTGATAGTGCTACAAAGAAAATGTCTAAAACTACATTATCTCAGCTATACATTATCTTAAGTTAGGAGCCCCACAATATTTTTATAAGCCCACAAATGTACTGTGGTAGCATGGACTGCAGGAGAGACATTTTTATAGTAAAACTAGACAAACCTGTTACAAAACATTTTCTCTTGGTTGATCCAGAGGTGTAATAAAAACATATTCCACAAGTAAACTAACAATATTCAAAATCCAAAAGTCCTTAGTAGGGTACAAAACTCTTCAGGATGCCAAATGTAATGATCAGAGCACTTACCCGCCAGCAGAAAAGCAGTTTTCTGTTCTCATCTCCTGCCGGCATGCCATCCCCTTCCAAAATAAATACATTAAAAAAAAAAAAACACTATAGCAAGTTGACCTCAAATATGTAAGGTCACTGTAATGAGTTTTGCTGAAACATCTATGAGACCTCATGGATACTACAATTTCTGCAGATTAGACAAGATGTTTCAGAAAGGCCTGCTTTCTTGCTTTTGAACAATACTTTGTAATTTAGCATGGAAAGTTAGTTTATACACATAAAAAGCATATGAGGATTTTAGAATGGATTTTTAGGAGCTAATTTGTAGCATTCTGAAGTTTAGTTCAACTTGATGATGGAGGTCTTAGAACAGATCTAGCTATTATCTCTAGCTATTCTATTATCAAGTTAAATGATTTTCTGCTTTTTTTTAGGTGTTGATTTCCTACTAACCATTGTGGACTATGTGGTGACCCCAGTGATTCTCGGTGTGACATCAACCCATTGCTTGGAGGGTTGTGGGATCCATGAATGCTTGCTGAGCAGTGTAGTTGCTGGGGGGTCCATTGCTATGAATTCTGCATCCAGACCTCTGTTGGAAACCATGGTTAGGCGGTCCCTGAGTTATGTGATGGAAGGGAAGGAGGTACTAGTTATAGGAGCTGGTGGGATCAGCAAGAAATTCATCTGGGAGGCAGCAAGGGATTATGGTATTAAGGTAAATTACTACAAAATGCCTTACAATATATATATTTTTCCGTACACAATCCCACATGTGCTACAAGATATGTTACCTATTTTATAACATGATTCATAATTTCATTCCACCACTTAAAAAAAAAAAATTCACACTTTTCCTTGGTTCACATGAGCATAGATCTCAGTATAAACACAGATTCTTAACTTCAAACGCTCCAAAATCTAATAATCTGAAATCTAAACATCTGTGTCAGCTTTTCCCCAGACCAGCTAACACTGTTTCATCCAATGAGCAGTGGGCAGCTAGGATAGCAGTTAAATTTTATGCAGACATACGATTTGTGCAATAAATATAAGTGCATTTATAGGTGTATCTATGAAACTGCCTTGCCAGACAAAACACTTGTATACACATTCTCCCTATAGGTATGTAATCTCTATCAATTATAGGTAACAATGTCACATTAAACTATTTTTGTCCTTACTTCAAACTAGACATAGGATATTTTTGTCAGACATACAGCAGCCAAAAACATAAAGGTCCCTAGGATAATTATGCATTGCCAAATTTATGATTTGTACAAAACTTGTCGCCGTTCCCAATGAAAATTCTGTACTTGTGCAGGAATCTGGAATCTTTTTTTTAATTATTTGACTTAATTACGTAATTTGTATATTTTCCCCTTAGGTTCACCTGGTTGAATCAGACCCCAACCATTTTGCTTCATCTCTTGTGACCTCATTTATGCATTATGACTATGAAGATCAGTCCTTTGATGAAGAGAAACATGCACAAAATATTTTGAGTTTAATCAAAGAAAGAGGCCTTACTCCATCAGGCTGCATGACCTTCTGGGATGAGTGTACCATCCTTGCGGCTTGCTTGTCTCACCTCCTAGGGCTGCCAGGTCCACCCCCTAGTGCAGTGAGGCTTGCCAAGCACAAGACCCAAACACAACTATGTCTGCTCACAACACCATCATCATTCCCACCCTTCCCTTATGCCGGAGCCTTTGCAGTCCCCTCCTGCCCTCTGAGTATGGGTACAGGAGGCCTAGAGAAAGCAGAATCTATTATCTCCTATCCACTTGTGGTAAAGCCAGAATCGGGAGCAGGGGCGGTGGGAGTAAGACTTGTTCAAGATGCTGAAGAGTGCAGAAGGATGCTTAGAAAACTTGGAATAGAACCTGAAAAGTGCAAGCAGACACACAAGGAAGGCGAATCATGTAAGATGGCAATGGAAGAGACGTATAAACCTGCAAATGGCGGCTCCAGTGAATTAGACATTGCTGAAATTCTTAAGGAAGAAATTAATAGTTTGGATATGTCACTAGAAGATAGATGCACTGCTTCTGTATCTAAACATGTGTTTGGAATACCTACTCGGGCCCCCCCTCCACTTCTTTTGGCAGAATATGTGACTGGATCTGAACATGACGTGGATGTTGTCCTATGTTCTAATGGTCAGCTCCTTGCTGCCTATGTGTCTGATAATGGTCCTACAATGCTGCCACGTTTCACTGAAACAGCAGCTGCTCTCCCCTCTCGTTTGAGTTTTGAATGGCGCTCTCAGCTGATTGAAGCAGCTGCCCGCAGTTGTCGAGCTCTGGGACTGTACCCTGGAGTATTCAATGTTGAGTTAAAGCTGACTGAATGTGGTCCAAGGCTTCTGGAGATAAACCCTCGAATGGGAGGATTCTACCTACGTGACTGGATCCTTCATATCTATGGCACTGACCTTGTGCTGGTGGCTCTGGCTCTTTCTTGTGGGGTGAAGCCTGTTTTGCCTGAAACAGATACCCGGCAGGGTGCTGTACTGGTTGGGGTGATGTGCACAGGGGAAAATCACGAAGAAGCGTTGCACAGTACAGCAAAGCCCCAGAGACTGGCAGAACTACACCAAGCTGGACACATCCGATATAATCGCCTGGAGGGTAGCAGAGACAGAGGACCAGATCAAGATCCATTTGGCAGTGTTGCATGTGAAGGAAGAGGGCTTCGGGAAGCCAGGGAAAGGCTGATAGGAGTGTGCTCAGTGCTGGGGCTAGACTCAAATGAGTATCCAGTGCAGTATCTGACTAGAGAGTTCCAGTGAGAGTGTCTTGGGGAGAAATAATCAGTACAGGCAAGTGGAGATAGCTGTATAATCCAATGAATGTTAGAGGGTGGTGGGAAATACAAATTAAAAACTAGAAGCAGGACACTCATTAGTTTGCTTAGAACATTGAAGAATAGTTGGTGTTGTGCTAGAAATACCTTCGATACTTGGTCAAAACAGCGCATGATTTAAGAGTGTGTGGGTTGTAACAATCTAAAAGTGTGGCCCAGTAACGCCTTCCTCCTAACTTCAGTTACACCAATAACACATTGCTATTTTTGATTTTTTTTTCTAGACAGGAACTACTTTGTCACATATGTAACAATAATTACTCCTTACAAACAAACACCTTATTTAGTAACATTGAGTGCATTATTGATGACACAAGGCACGTGTGCTATGGAATTACAATTATCCTAACAACCTGAAATAACTGTGCGCAGATGTATTCTCTAAAATAAAAAAGGTTTGCTATAACAAACATGACATGTTAAAGGGGTCAGTGAACCAGGCAATTATGTGGTCTCCCAGAAGGTGCATGACTATCCTCACAAGGGGCGAGACTAGGTTTATAAGGGAGGAGAGAGTTGGCGCTGGCAGAGCTGAACACCACTATAACCCACTAGACGTGCAAGAGGAACTTCAGTACTTAACAGACTGAAAGACCCTGTATAACAAAACAATGCACATGTGATATATTATCATGGTAACTTCCTTAGCAACACACATGGTACAAGTGATGTTCATTATACCAGTTGGCATAGGGAGACCAGCTAAGGCACGGTTACAGGTTCCGAGACTGGAGATAATGAGGCTTGGCTGCATCTTGCATGAAGAAGGGGCAAATGCAGGCAATTGTTTTAAAGGTGAATGTGACAGCGACCCGTACTCAAGATGAGTAGCTCTGCTGTGTAGGTCTTTCTTGTCAAGAACTCTCTAGGCAGCCCAATAATTAAAGCTCTTGTTTACCCAATCACTTGCTGAGTTCCGGTGTGGGGTGAGAAACAGACTAGTGTTTATATATACAGAAATAGGTGAAATACAATATCCTCCACTCCAACTGTTCTGCCCAGGGCAGCCATCTGCTTGGCGCCCTTCCCCCTGCTGCCAAATGTCTGTATAAACAAAAAATAGGATGCCCCAGGTCCCCCTCAATAGGGTAATCTCAAACCCTGTATTTCCCAGGAAGCCTAGCACAATTGTCCCCCTCGTCCCGAAACGTCATACCAATCAGAGGCTTTATGGGGGAGCGGCAACCGCTCAGAGTTTTAGAGGACCGCAGCAGATTTGTGGTCTTTCAGAGAGTTCCAGGGGGAACCCTTCCACTGCTCTACCTGACAGTTTTCTGGCCAGGATGGGGACCCAGGCAGCAGCATCAATCCCCTGGAGCATGCACTCAAAGCCCTGGACGTAGCTGTTGATGTTGCCGTCCGTCTCTGAGCATGCTCTAAAAGTAGAATACAGTAGCTTCTTTCTAGCCACTGTGGCAGGAGTGGCAGCGGATGCCTATAACTGAGTGCTAATGGAGCTCGGTTACCTGGAGCTGAGTCCAATTCTGCCAGCACGGTGGAGATCACCGTCTAATGGTGGGGTGGTGGTCCAGTTGTCCTCCATCAGCTTTGCAATGATTTTTGCTTTGGGTTTGTTGCTGGCTACCCTTCCATGGGCTTCTAGCAAGTTCTGCAACATAGTCTTCTTGAGCTTTGGATAACAATGTTCCATTCACTGGCTGCCACGCATCCGATAACGAGGGGTGATTCCGGTTTGAATGTCCGCAGGGCAGGGGAGCACATCCCACCTCTGCCACCAGTGTGACTGAGACACATACTCAAGAAGAGTAGCACTGGTGTCAAGGTCTTTCTTGCTGAGAATTCACTAGGCAGGCAAGTAATTATAGCTCTCATTCACTTGCAGAGACACAGTGTAGGGTGAGAAACAAACTCAGATTTATTGAACAGGTCGCTGGTATTTATACACACCCAACCAGGTGAAATACAATATCCTTCACTCTCCCTGTCCCTTCCAGGGCAACATTCCCGGCCGTCAGCTTGTCGCCCTTCATTCCTGCCAACTTGCTGCAAAATGTCCAGATATACAGAAAACAGGATGCCCCCAGTCCCCACAACGGGGTGACCTATCACAATTGCCTCCCTCATTCCCAAACAGCATACCAATCGAAGACTTTATGGGGGATCGACAATTGCTCAAGGTTTTAGCAGACCGCAATGGGTTTGAGGTCCCCCTGAGAGTTCCAGGGGGATCCTGCTCTGTCCTCTGGTCAGGTGTAAGTTGCGGTGTCCTACAATTCCCATTGCCACCCGCAGGTGGAGTATGATTTGCAGAAAGTGGGAAAAAGTATAAGGACAGGGCGGTGGAAATAAACCCGTGGGGAGAATTAACAAACATAAAGGGCAAATATATGTATTTAATGTTCACGCTCAGTAGCTCAGTCTGGTGGACAGTTTATCATGCAGGTTGAAGAGGGGTGTTGAGGGTATCGTCACAGTGAAGGCAGCAGTTTTTTGTTTTTTTAAACATCCTATGTGTGGGATGAATGAGAAGTTGGAGTGAAGGGTGACACCAAGACAGCTAACTTGAGGGGACAGAGTGATGATTGCAACTGTTAAAGGAATGTTAGCTTTGGATGGAAGGGAGATATGAAATTCCATTTTGATGAATCTGCGTTTTAAGTAACATGCAGAAATTGTCAATTTGTCACACTACTTGTTTCACTCAGGACAAAAATAGAGCAAGAGTCAGTGGAAGTCTGGTAGGCGGAAGGACAGTTGAGACAAATTCAGGAGCTAGAGGCAGACAGGATAATCCAAGTCACAAGCAAGAGAGGTATAGGCATGTGGCAATAAAGAATGATCCAATAATGAAAGCACATCAAAACACAGCAGATCAAGAGAAGTAACGCTAGACTATCACCTAGGTCTAGATCCCTTCCACACACAAGTGCTAAGCCCAGCAAGCAACTTTAAATGAGAAAATCCCCACCTGCTTGGGTTCCAATATAAAAAAAAAATTTAAAAACAGCAAACATCACCTTACATTCTGGATACTTGTTTTAGTCTCCTTAGATGTCCCAGGAGTAGATAGTCAGCGTGTAAAGTGAGTCCAATACAGTGAAAAAAGTACAGAGTTCTGGAGTCAGCAGCCATCTTGGACAGATTAAGAATAGGGTGACACTTGCTGGTGGAGGTACAAACAGCATGGGTCCTTAGAGACGTTCAGTTAGAAACAGAAGCAAGGGATTTAGTGACATGATCTAAAAGGGAGGGAGAGAGGTCAGGGAAGGATACTGGTACTGAATGCCTATTATTAGCTTGTCTAGAGAGGTAGTGTAAAGTGATACCCCAAGAGCTCCTACAACTGAGCCATGGGGTACACCAACTGAGAGGGTGAGGGGAGAAGAATGGTTACTGGAAAGGGAGATGCTAACAGTGCAATCAAATAAAGTAGGATGTAAACCATGAAAGAGGAGTATCACATAGAGCAAGATTGTGAGAGGTTTAAAGGAGAAAAGGTGGTCCACTATATCAAAAGCTGCAGAAGGGTCCAGAATACAAATTCACAATACAAAAATCTTTGTTAATTCGTTCATCGCGGCCAACATTTTAACTACACTAAGAGGAGGAGAATCTCAGTATTTTAATTCAACTTCTTCTATGTGTTTATTTCTTGTTTCCATGGCAACCCAGATGAATGAATTGGATTTCTAAAAACAAAAATTCTGTCCCAACAGAAGATGGAGACAGACAAATTTCGTTCATATATAAATAATTTCTTTCCCCAGAAAATGAACACAAATACGAGCACAAGCTTTCCTCCGGTGCCCAAGTCTAGTTCAGAAGATTAGCAACTAGTAGTGGACCTTGAAAATGAGTACATTATTTTAGAGCATAATATGCATTCTTACATAGTTACATAGTTACATAAAACATGAGGTTGAAAAAAGATCGAAGTCCATCAAGTTCAGCCCTTCTACCTAACCTTACTACTCTTGATCCAAAAGAAAGCAAAAAAAACCCTAATTAAGCTACTTCGAATTCTACCATCAGGGGAAAAAATCCTTCTTGACTCTAAGAGACATTTTCTCCTTGGATCAAGAAGCTCTAAAATATTAATTCCATTTATAGCCCTGTATGTCATGCCTTTCTAGAAATATATCCAGACCCCTTTTGAAGGCATTTAATGTATTGGATAACACCACCTCCATTGGCAGTAAATTCCATACCTTTATTGTCCTTACTGTAAAGAATCCCTTGCTTTGTCGTCCATGAAATCTCCGCTCTTCCAGTCTCAGAGTCTCTTGTTCTTTGTACATTTCTGTTAATGAACAGGTCACTGAAGAGCTCTTCATATTGGCCCTGCATATTTTTATCATGTTGTCATATCCCCTCTAAGACGCCATTTTTCCAGTGTATATAACTTTTTTTACTAGTATCTCCAAATCCCCTTATTCATTTTGTAGCCCTCCTTTGTGCTTTTTCTAGTTCCATAATGGACCGGTGCCCAGAACATTGACCTGTAAAGAGGCAAGATGATATCCTCCTCTTATGAATCAATACCTATTTTTATGCATGCCTTATTGGCCCTTGCAGCTGCTTGCTGGCATTGCGCACTGTTGTCAAGTCTATTGTCTACCAGTATTCCTAAATCCTTCATTGGTGGTTTTCCCCAAGGATATTCCATGTATAGTGTAGGTTGCATGTGACAGAATGACCTGTCCTACAAGGCCCCAAGGTACTCAGAGATGGCTCCAGCCTGGCTGTCAAACAAAGATAGCACAGGCAGGAACTCCATTGTTTAATTAATCCCATCAATAGGATTGCTGCCAGGGGATTAAAGGTTGGGTTGAGTTGAATACATGTATCTGTTAATTTATATTAATGCAGTTCTGTGAATATATGAGTCTATGTTTTATATCAATAAACTTTGTTAATTCCTGCTGTACTCAATTCAAGGTAGTTGTGTGTCTACTTATTGGGTACACATAGCAGGGTTCCAAGGTGCGCATGCTGGCTGGTGCTGGAAGTGATTCCGGGGACAACAGGAGGATACTGGGTGATCTCTGGGAGTTATTACAGCTCTTTTGGTGAACCCGTTATATTGCATTTTTATTATTTTTACCATAATGCATAACTTTGCATTTCTCTATATTAAACCTCATCTTGCACTTGCACGCCCAATCCCCAACTCTGTCTAAATCCTCCTGCAAAGAAACATCCAGATTAGTCTGAATTACTCTGCCTATTTTGTGTCATCAGCAAAAACTGTGACATGGCTCTCAATGCAGACTGGGAGATCATTGATAAATAAATTAAAAAGAAGAGGACCCAGGACAGACCCCTGAGGCACTCCACTTAATACCTGCGTATAGTCTGAGAAACATCCATTCACAACAACCCTCTGCATTCTATCTTTTAGACAATTTCCAATCCAAATACAGATATTTGCCCCTAAGCCTATTTCTGTTAATTTGTAGAGTAGCCTTTTATGTGGAACCGTCTCAAATGCCATCCCAAATCATTGTCTAACAACACCTCCGCGGGTAAATCTCTCATAAGACCCACTTCTAGATAGCAGGCACCGGCTCCCCAATCCTGGGCCATCGTAATTTTAAATACGTGCCCGTCTACCACTTTCACGGCCACCGATCGTCCGGTGTGTTTAGAGGGTGAAATAATGTGAGGATAGACCAACATAACAATTTTTAGAACAATTTTTTAATACATAATTTCTGGCATGAATTAAACTGTACTTTGCTAGGCTACATGTTCTACATGTCAGTTCATAATGTCTATACACTTACACTTAAGTTTTAGCTAATAACCTTCTCCCAGAGAAGTCAGAAGTGTGCGTTTGGCATTATAATGTGTACTAATGTGTACAAACCACGCTGCCATATTAATCTCTATTACTGAACAAAATTCCTAATATCAGGAGAGGGATGTTACCAACAAATGTATATTTATAAAGCAGCCCTACTATCCAAATGGTATTCTAGGCACATCTGACAGATTACTTTTCAGAAAATTCCAGCATGTGGTGCGTGTACAAAGGGATCACTGGGGCTGTTTTATTCAGCTTTCTTCTACATAAAAAAGGAACAAAATTTACCTCCCAGTCCCTTCTTGAACCATAACACAAAATTCTTCCTTAAAACACACTAAGAACAACACAGATAATTTAAGACTTACATAAAGATAACATGGAACTAGTCTTGTGGAGCTCAAAATAAAGGTTTTTTTTTCCCAAAAGGTAATAAGGCTGACTCCATATTGGCTAGCAAACTTAGACAGCGGGCATCCAGTACTAAAGTACCTGTTAGTGTTAGACTTACCGTTAGTTGAAGGAACCCTAATTTGCCGGGAATAGACACCCTTGCAGTAACACTACACACTGGAGGGGGTTAGAGGTGGTTAGACGGAGCCCTTTGTGTATAACTGCGTGCATGGGTGGCTAAGTGATGGAGGTAGCCAAGTTGAAAGTCAGTGTGCATCAAGTTCGGATTGGCATTAAAACAAGCCAGTGGTCAGGTAACCACAAAACAGGGTCAAAGTAGCCAAAGCTCTGGGAGCTGGAAAGCAGGGTCAACAGTATATAAGAAAGCCAAGGTCCAGAAAGCACCTGAAAGCATGTATCAGATGCTTAAAACATCTCTGTTATCATTATTTCCATCTACCAACTTACCGATTTCAAACGTAAATGGGTTCCCTTCTGTCATTGGCTATCGATTTCTCCTTATCTATTTTAGCCATTCTAATTGCCTTTTTGTAATTTTTGTTAGCTTTTTCATAAAAGATGCTTCTGACCCCTTAACTTTATATGCCTTAAATGCCATTCTCTCTTTCTTATTTCCTGACGGACTGTTCTGTTTAGCCACATTGCTTCTTTTGTATTTGTTACCCAATGCTTCAAATCATTACCTCATGAAATCATTAACCAATCTGTATGCATATATTGCCAGATTTTGTTATAATGCCTGCCTGCTCTTAGACCTGCCTGCTTTTAGGAGATTTCCCTGCAGCTGCTTGCATTAGGATTAATACTTCATACATTCAAAGAACTTTGGTGGTCATCACATTTCTTGATTTGCACAGCACCAGAATTCACACGGGATGCTTTATCACACAATGTTTTGAACAGAATGGGATAGCACACGTTGAGTGTATTGCCTACCATAATCCTCTTTCAGGCTTTGCACTACTGGGCCACTTGGCTGCACTTGCCCCTTTGCTCAATGTTGCCAGCTCTCCCTTGGCTGTAGACAAGGTCTGTTACCAACTTTGTTAATTTGTGGCTTCTCTGTTCCTGAATTCCCATTGTGTATGCTGAGTTACTCCTTCCGATAAACATTCTGGCATCTCTATAATAACGTATGACTGCTTTGTTTTCTTGTATTAGTATTCCAATGTGGTTTTGGGTGTGATACAAACTCTTGCATACAAAGTCTTCCTAAGTGTTCATTTAGAAACAAATGTGGGTCAGTTTTCTGCAACATGATATAACAAAATGCGTTCTTTTAGAAACATTGTATTCTGTGTTCTTAAAGAAAATGAATGTACTAAACTTGTATTACAACACATTACACGTTAATGATCAACACATGAAGTTAATGCATATAGAATATATGTATATAGTATAGTATATAGTATAGTATAGTATATAATAGTATATAATAGAGATGGTGAGGTGGCATAGCACAAACAAGAACATAACCTTAGATTAGGCTCATTAAAAGGACAGTCTAATGTCCCATGAAGCCTCGCCAATGAATAATGCATTATGACCAAGCCTGATTCATGGCACCTGTCTCTATTTACCGACTTTGAACCCCAGTTTGCATTAGTGCTTGGAGGGTGTCAATTTACAAATTACAAGCACTTTATACACGCACTGACAGCCTGTTCCACTTCTGGCTTGCTTTTGAGTTCCAGAGGGGCTAATAAAACCCCCACATGCATGTGCAGAAAGTGCTCTGATCTATTTAATTGGGAGTGCTTTCCTGCTACTGATTGGCTGCTTCAAGACTATTGACAATTAGTGTCACTAATTATTAATTAGATAGTACTCAGGTAACAGTGATGTTATGAAAAAAATGACCTCTCTCCTGGATGACCTCACTCCCTGTCACTACAGGTAATATCAGGGGCGGTAATAAAAGGGCTGCAATAATGATCGGATCACTAATGTTTGTCAAGAGTCAAATTCTGCAACTTGCTAGATCAAATGAGCTGCCCTTCATTAGGATTGTCATAAAGCATCAGCTCACTGTGGTGTCACCCAAAAAAATCAAATGGCTGCCTCCAGTAATTGCCTCCAGGTCTTCAGCTTAAGTAAAATGTATATAATAAATATAATAATATAATAATAAGATTCTGTCATGCTAAACTTCATTACTGTTAAGCGTCATTTGAAGTTAATAAGACTTGATATAAAGGTTACAGGAAAACAGGAGTACATTTATCAACTTTAAAAACCATTTACTAAAATCTTGGGTGAAAAGATTTGTTTTAATGATAACAAAGGACAATGTTTTTCGAAGTAAGCTAGATTAAGAACCTTTTGTGCACATACACTATATGACCAAAAGTGTGTGGACACCCAACCTAATTATTGAGTTTCATCCACACCCATGGAGAACAGCATATGTATAAAATAAAACACATATTCTTACCTTCTCCATAGACAAACACTGGCAGTAGAATGGGTCATACTGAAGAGCTCATTAACTTTAAATATGGTATTTTTATAGGATGCCACTTTTGCATCAAGTTAGTTCATGAAGTTTCACTGTAAGTGCTATTATTGTCAAGTGGAAACATCATGAATCAGTAGACTACCCCAACTCATATTGCACATGTAGATGGCTCTGACTGGGCCACTCCAAAGGCAGATTTTTTTTTTTAAAACCATTCTATAGTAGATTTACTTCAATGTTTGGGGTAATTTTCCTGCAGCGTCACCCAACTTCTATTGAGCTTCAGCTGGTGAAAAACCATTCTGACATTATACTGTGTGATTGATATACTTGGGATTGATAAACTTATTGCCCCCTCAATGATGGCAAGCTGTCTAAGCAAAGCAGTCCCAAATCATGATGCTCCCTCCACCGTACTTCACCGTTGGGATGATGTTTTCATGTTGGTATGCAGTGTTCTTTTTCGACCATAAGTAGTGCTGTATGTTCTTCTTGAACAACTGAACCTTAGTTTAATCTGTCCACAAAACATTTTACCATTAACATTTAACGTTGTGGCATATTAATGTGCTCTTTGGCCAACATCAGGCGCACAGTAATGTTGTTTTGGAGAGCAGCGGCTTCCTCCCTGTTGGCCAGGCATGGACTCCATGCCTTTTAATGTTTCCTTCAAGCTGTTACTGTATGGTCCTTTTTATCTCATTGAGCATTCTGTGAGTCATCTTGCCTGGGCACCCACTTCTAGGGAGAGGCGCCACAGTACTAAATCATCTCCATTTATAAACTATTTGTCTAACTAATGTCTGATGAAAATGTAAACTCTGGGATTACTTTGCAACCCTTCCAGCTTAATGAAAATGCTTTGTTCACATCAGTTGATGCTTCTTGAGAATAGAAAACTTAAAATGCTTGATGTTTTATGTCATAGTAGTTCTAAAACACACATCCAAACCTAGTTCATTGACTGGACTCTAGGTTTGCAAACTCCTGACTCCAATTAACTTTTGTTGCAGTCATTACCCTAGAGGTTCACATACCCATACTGTGAATCTTTGAATGATGTATTTAATATGGACTGAAACTATTCAATATATGAGTAACAATTTGTGTTTGTTCATTAGTATGACTTAGATAAAGATCATACTCTCCTGTTCTCCTGCAACCACTAGTTGCCACCCTTCCCTCTCTGGAGCACACAGAACTAATTCAGATCAGCTGAGCCTTGTTACCTGGTGGAGCCCTGCCTTTGTATACCTGCACTGCCTTTCAGTCAGGGCCTTTGCATTACAGTGTTAGCAACCTATTGCTGTGGCTCTGTACCTGGTCCTGAGTTGTTCCTGGGATCCTGCTTTTGATCTTCAGCTCCTGACCCAGCTTGATATTAACCACTCTCCTGCTGTGTGCCCTGCCAGTGGGCTTCCTGCCATGTGCCCTGCCAGTGGGCTTTCTGCTGTCAGCCCTGCCAGTGGGCTTCCTGCCGTCTGCCCTGCCAGTGGGCTTCCAAGCCACGTGTCCTGTCTGGGGGCTTTCAAGCCGTGTACCCTGCTTGAGGGCTTCCAAGCCGCTTGCCAGTCACTCTGGTTTCCCCTGCCCATGCTAGAGTTCCCCTGCCCACGCTAGAGTTCCCCTGTCTTCGCCACAGTTCCCCTGTCTTCGCTACAGTTCCCCTATCCTTGCTACAGTTCCCCTGTTCTTGCTACAGTTCCCCTGTCCTTGCTACCATCCAGTCCTGCTTTTTGATCTGTCGTGTGCCTGTCTGTACCTATCTACCAAGATGCATCAAGGGGTACAGACAGACTCCCTAGTATCCCCTGCAACAGGGCTCCTACCTGACCTGCTTGCCCGGATCCTGACAGAATGCAAAGGCCATTACAAGGAGTCCGTGGGGATATCTACTGTCCTAGAAATCCTGGCTGAGTTTGTTTTGGAGATGTGTAAAGCAGTAAGGAGTGTGCTAGAGACCAAAGCCCAGGATAAGCCTAAGACAGAGACACCCAGTAAGCAAACACCAAAGAAAACATCCAGGTCTAGCTTCAGACGTGATCTCTAAGGATGAGAAGCAGAAGAGGCATGAGGCTAATCTGTGCTTCTATTGTGGAGCAGGACACAGGATATCCTTCTGTCTGTTTAGACCCGCTAAAGTCACTTTACCTGACAGCCAACCCCAGGCACATGTCACCTGTCTTGGAACAGGAGCAAACCCTGCCTCTTCTTCCACCTAGTGATCCTGGCTCTACCCAATCCACAGCACCTGGGAATCCTGCACCATCTGTAGCCATGTCGGATGACCTCCGGACCCTATCCGAGTCGAAAGAATTGTCTGATAGAGACAGTGTGCTTTCAGATGCCTCTGACTCAGATATTACTGACACACCAGTGATTGATAACCCCACGGCTGTTTGTGCGGTTGGGACCACCGCTCCCATCACTCCAAGGAAGCATAGGAGTAAAAACGGAAGACCCCAAACTGCAAAGCACTCTTTAGGGGCCGCAGGTCGTGTACTAGCATCCGATGGGACAGAAAATATCTCAAACAATATGAGAAATGTCTCCGTGACCACAGGTCTGTTAAAACTTCCTCCACTCCAGCCTCAGTCCAGTCCTGGCAACACCCAACCCCACTCAGTTAAACCCCATGTACTTGGCATCTTCGTAACCCCTGGTGCAGGTACTGGCAGGACAGAGAGAACGCGGAACTGTTGTACGGAAAGGTGACCTGCACGTATTTGAAGAAGCTCTATGTGCTAGGGCTAGGAGTACTTAGCGTGGTGTGGGATACTGAGTATCCACCATCTCCCTAGTTTTTCGGTAAGGACTTGAGATTTGTGAGGTAGGTGACAGCCCCTCTGTTTTTCCTACATTATGCCTGGAACCTGCCTGGTTGACTGGTTTCTCCCTCCTCTAAATTGCCCTGGATGATATGAGAGTGTGTTCTGGCCCTGTTACTGTTTGTGTGTATTGTACCCCATCCCTATGTTTTACCCCCTCAGTCAAAGGAGTATATTCACTCACTTTCTCAAGGACTATGGGCTCATAGATCCTGTGTTCCCCTTATGCTTGTCGGACTCCCTTTCCTCCCTGCCTGGCGCCAGACTGTGGCGATGCCCCATCGACATTTGGACGTCCGTTTTCCTACCACACCACTCTTTTGAGGTTATACTGTGCTTGTGGTGGGTCACAACTGGAGGTAGTTACTGAGAGGGAACTCATTTGGTTACCCATGCATAGAACTGGGTTTTATCAAGCCGCGGCTCTAGAACTCTGGCTCGGCTACCTTCCAGACTATTCGTGGGGACGTTCCAAATGCTGTCACTCAGCATGTTGATGATGGATAAAGTCGCTCTTTGGAACATAACATCCTTGGACCCTGTTCTCTCCATCAGTACCCTGGGATTGCCGCTGCTCCCTCGGGATCACCCTTAAATAGTGACTCTTTAGCGGGTGGGCATTGCTGGTTGTAGAACTGCATGGAGGCTCCGGGCTGTCTGGTAGTTTATGAGATTAGACTCCTTATCTTTTTATGTTTGTGTATAAATAACTGTGTTGTGTTCAATAAACCGAGTTACCGTATTTGCTCGATTATAAGACGACCCCGATTATAAGACGACCCCCCAAAATCAAAATATTAATTTAGGAAAAAAACAAAAAGCCTGAATATAAGACGACCCTATAGGAAAAAAAGTTTTACCAGTAAATATTAATTCATGTAAATATATTTTTTAAATTTCCTTTTATTTGCCAACCTGCCCCCCCCAGTTATGCCACTCTGCCCCCAGAAATGCTTTATACCCCCCCTATTTGCCACTCTGCCCCATGATATGCTTTATACCCCTATATGCCACTCTGGCATATAGGGGGTTAAAAGGCATATCATGGGGCTGAGTGGCATATAGGGGGTTAAAATGCATTTCTGGAGGTATATATGCATATCATGGGGCTGAGTGGCATATAGGGGGTTAAAATGCATTTCTGGAGGTCCAGAAATGCATTTTAACCCCCTATATGCCACTCAGCCCCATGATATGCCTTTTAACCCAGCATGTACTGGCTGCCTTGGCTTGATAGGAGTGTGATTGCTGCTAACAGCAATCACACTCCTATCAAGCCAAGGCAGCCAGTACATGCTGGAACCTGGGGATGATAGTAGTGGGATTACAGCCTCCCTATGCCATGCTACAACCCCCACCCCCCTTACACATCCATGCTATCACACACAAACACACATTCACAAACATTTAAATACTCATTCATTCCATTAATCACACATACTTCACACATTAATCACACATACTTACCCAAAAACCCTCCCCCACCCCCTTACCTGAACTGCAGATCTCTCACTCGAAGACTTCTGCAGGGGACCGGCTGTACCAGCAACTTCTCTGGCCCCGCCCCCAGAGGAGGGAGGGGGAGATAGAGTTCTGTGAGGAAGCTACAAGCTTCCTGTCCTCCTGCTTCTAACGGAAGAGACGCTGCTCGCGACCGGTAAGCAGCATGGCCCCAGCCATTTTTTTGGGGTCTGATTAGAAGACGACCCCGATTATAAGACGAGGGGTATTTTTCAGAGCATTTGCTCTGGAAAAAACCTCGTCTTATAATCGAGCAAATACGGTATGTTTTATCCCTACACTAAGTCTCGACTAGTGCTTGGGTGATTCCAAAGGGTTAATCCCTTGAGCAATTGAGCTTTCAGTTGCAAGGAAGATTTCTATGGCGGAGAAACTCAGTCAGAGTACGGGTCTCCATAACATTCTCTGCTAAAGAATTATATTAATGAGTTGCATATGCGGACAATAATTATAAAAAGAAAAATAACGACCCTTAGATTTGACAATGCATTTGGAAAGGCAGTGAAGGACACACTGTGGAAAATGCTTTTTGTTTTTTGTGAAGAAGAAATTAGTCAGTTTCATCATATTTTTCATAGAATTTACATTTATCCAGTAGAGCATTTGTGAGGTCAGACTGATGTTGGATGAGAAGGTCTGGTTTGGAATCTCCATTCCAGTTCATCCTCGGCATACCAAGACATTTTGGACAATGCTATGCTTTCAACTTTGTGGGAATAGTTTGGGACAGGCCTTTTTCTATTCCGGCATGACTGTGCCCCAGTGCCCAAAACAAGGACCATAACATAAAGACATGCTGGGATGAGTTGAGATGATGTGAAAGAACTTCACTGGCCTGCACAGAGCCCCGACCTCAACCCCTTTGAACACCTTTGGGATAAACTTGAGATTGCGAGCCAGGCCTTCTCATCGAACATCATTGCCTGACCTCACAAATGCGGATAAATGGACAAAATGCCCACAGAAACACTCCAAAATCTTGTGGAAAGCCTTCCTAGAAGAGTGGGAGCTGCAAAGGGTGGATCAACTTCATATTAGTGTCTATGTATTTAGAATGCAAAGTCCCTGTTGGTGTAATATTTGCCTATATAGTGTATGTATACATGTGTGTAATGCTAATCTTCATGCAGGTAACAATTAATTGTTGAAACATCCAAAACAAATCATATTGTTATATCTTGAAGAATACATTTTGTTTTTGTTTGGTAGCTATGTTTAGATATGTTAATTAAAAGTTGATATAAGCATATGAGTAATTTACTGTAGTGGAACAGAAGTTAGTCTCGTCATGGAAGCCTCCATGCCCTGGGCTCCTGGATGGGCCTGAGGACCAGCCTCCTCTGTACAGACTATGTGCCCTGGACTTGGAAGAGGTTCTGTGGACTGTGGAGCTTGGACACAAAGTTGGGGTACCTCCATTTTGGGAGGGGGTTTTATGTTGTGTGTGTTACTCTCTATCAGCTCAGGACTTACTGGACAGAAACCTCTATGGCCAGTATTTGCACCAAGATCTGATATCCAACCAGTTTCAGCCAGAAGTCAGGAAACCGCCCGTGTTTACCATCTTCCCCACAGACTACAATACCTCTACTGAGCTGAGGTGGTCTGAGTGCAAATACTGGGCCATGTGCAAAGGCCTCTGTCTCGCAAGGCCTCTGTCTTGCTGCTCTGCCGCAGCGCACGCGGCTTCACTGCCTCAGGCCAGGATATGACATCATATTCCAGCGCTCAGCATTAAGCGCCAGCACCGAGACAGAGGCCTCATCCTCGCCCAACCGCAGTCAGAGCAACCGTTCCTACGCCCATGGATCTCCCAAACTGACCTATTTACACTTTGGAGGTTGTGCGTCATATCTCGGCACTGCACCTTCTAATAGATATTTGATGCTGGCCACAAATGGCGACTACTGGGTAAAAACACTGAATAGGAGAATTAAGTTGACCATACAGTCACAGTCTCCTGCTGCCTGACAGCTCCTATATCACAGACTCCTGCATCATAGTCCCTAACAGTCTGACAGTTCCACCGTTACTCTCCTGTGTCTCTTCCTGTAAACGACGCCCAAAAAAGGGCTAAGGCTGCAACAATCAGGTGGCTGGCTAGGCTAGCGTATAAGGCAAGGCTGGGATCTTAGCAACAGGGCCCAAAAGCCAAGATTGGGCAAGCAAGATGGAAGAAAACTTGCATGGGCTGGTCCAAATAAACACAAAATTAAAAACATGGTCAGAAGACAAGATCCAAAATCAGGATCAGGTGTAGAATAAAGACAATATTAATAAAGACAGGCTACAAGGTACAAGACAAGGTATGAATAGAGAAGTCAGTGACGAGGACCAGACGAAAAGGAGGATGAGGACTTGCAACAGGATTGGTATCAGTAATTGGCACTCCTCCTAAGGCACAACCTCTGAACGCGCTCTGTACCTGGGAAAGAGGGATGCCATCTCAGATAAGTTTGGGCGCATGGATATTAACAGCAGGTTTCCAAGATTTCCCCCCAATTCTCCAGGTACTCGAGTTTATGAATTGAGAAGACCAAATGGTGTCAACCTCAGATTCTTCAGTGCTACACTTGTATGCATCCATGTAATGCTGCTTTTACTAACATTTAATTCCAACCCATGCCAAATAACTTGCTGAAGAAGGACTTATGCAATCTTAACATTTGATAATATGTATACTGATGTAATTCCTGTTTATACCAATATGATCTAATAAAGAGCTATTTTAAGTGGTAATCAAAAAGAAGGTTTTCCACAGTATTCTGGACTTTTTGATTTTGGTACGTGAAGCAGACAAAATGTGTTAAATAGAATCTTACACTGAACTCCGTTTTGAAAACAGTGATGGTGAATCATATGACTATCCAAATTTTGGAAAAGAAATATTGCTGATCTTACATAGGGTTGAGCAGCCCCTCGTGCCACACACATGCTTCATTAACGGTGTCCAGATAAGGCCTTCAGTTGCATTTTGGTTTAAATGAAGTGCAGTCCCACTGATTCAGCTTTTCGATAAGCAATATAGCCATTAAAAATGAGTTAGCACTTGCCAAACTTGGGGTACTTTGATGAAGTGGCAGGTGAAGACGCATAGTGTGATGGAATCCACAATATTTATGCCTTAGATATGTGTTTTTTGAATGCTATTTGCTGCAGACTCGCTGAATTTTTCCTTTATTTTGTGTACTTTTGTTATTTATTTTGTTCATTAATATTGTAGCAACCCGGGAATCTGAATGTATATGTCTTTTTATGTTTTTTAGGTTGCGAGCACCCCTAGTTTGGATTTTTTTTTATGAGCAATAATACTGCAGCAATCTTGACTGGTTGTAAATTGGTAAGGAATGCAAATTAGGGTGACCACATGTCCCGGACAGTCCCGCAATGGGACTTTAAGTCCCAGGCAGCCTCAATCCGGAATGCATTGTCTCGGAATTGAAACACCGTCCTTTTTTTGACGCAGAGGAGAGAGAGAGGCGCCAAGTGGTAGCTCAAGAATAAGTTTTCAGCAACCGCTCGGCGCCCCTCACTCTACTCCACGAGGCTTCTAGCTCGGTTGCGGTGCCGGCATTTCATGCTGAGCGCCGGAATATGACATCATATACCGGCGCTCAGCAGTGAAGCAGCGAGACAGAGGCCTTGCGCTCACACTGCAGTACTTCTGCAAGATAAGCGAACTTCAAAGGGGGGAGAGAGTAGATAATGAGAAGGGAGAGGTGAGAGTAGGTTCTCACCCTATTGAGAGTGTGCCTTGATGTGGCGGGTGAGTTTAATTATGCTTTGGCCAATTCATGTGACCCAAACCTCTCATTTATATTATGTTTATATATTTGTTGCCAACTTTATTAGGGTAAGAAGCGCAGACAGTTTTTGTTTTTTCCTATCATTATATATTAAGCCAGACATAGACTGTGGTACAGCATGACTCCTGTCCTTATACAGTGATCCAGACACGGACGATGGTACAGCATAACTCCTATTGTTATATTATGAGCCAGGCACAAACGGTGGTACACTGTTACACCTACCGCGCAATACTGTACGAGTCATGCCCGCAGCGCTTGCAAGTGAATGACGTCATTCTCGGAGTTAATTGATATATTGCTGCTCTTATTTAAACCTTCAGTTCCATTACTACAGTGCCCGTTCAAAGAGTATTACTGTTGTTTGCTCTGGGTTATTATGTTTCCAGTTCTTGTGCTATATCATTCAGCAACACCACGATTGGCATCAGGGGCCATGTCTGGCCCCTCCCCGGGGCCTCAACGTCCGCCATACACTGCCTGGTGGCGGACGCCCGTTTTAAAAGAGTTTATCGTTGATCACCTCCTAAACTTCAATGGTGTCGCTGAAATGCCTCGATCACTAGGCATTCAGCGACACCAAACTCCCACCCCAGGATGCGCCGTGACTGCTCCGGAGAGCAGTCACAACCGCCACTGCGAGTTATTTTGCCACTTGCAAGATGGCGGTGTCCTTTAAAAAAAAACAATGGAGTTGTAAAGAGTTCTCAGGAGGGTCTCTCCAGACTCTCCTGAGAATCTGGCTCCACTTGCAGGGTGAATACAGGTACTCCATTCAACCATGCAAGTCAATGGAGCCCAACTTTGTAATCACAATATGAAAATAAATTAAAAAAATAATAATAAGAAGAAAAAAATAGTAAAATGTAAAAATAATTTCCCACTGTTCCACGATCCAAAAAACGTAAAAAAAAATCAAAAAGGCAAAAATAAAAAAATATATATAGCGCTTTAGCTTAAAATAATTCTCGTATTGGAAATAGTTAAAATACTGGCATGTTAAATGCGCATGGGGTGTCTACTTTTAAAAAATGTATGATTTGACGAGGTAAATTGAATTGGCCAGGTTCAACAATGTCCCAATTAATACAGGGGGAAGGGTGACCACACTTCTAATTTGCAATTTGAAAAGTGCACACGTCCCAAATGTGGCCTTTTAGCCCCCCAAAACCCATCAAACCCATGCATGTGGAGTATCACTGTACTCAGATGTTGCTGAACACATATTGGGGTGTTTTGTGACAGCAACATATACCAGGAGCTGTAAATTCATACCTAAATTACGTGTGTGTGTGTGAAAAATACACACAAAAAATACTACTGCAAACTTGGAAAACATGCTGGTGGTAAAAGGTGGTAAAACATGCTGGTGGTACCAGCATTTGAAATACCCTGGGGTGTCTGGTTTTCAGAAATATATGGTTTTATAGGGCACATGGAAATGGCCAAGCTCAAAGATGTACCAAATAGGGCATGGGCAGTGGATCACCAAATGTCAAAGTTCAACATAGAAAAATGTGCATGCCCCAAATGTATGTTGAAATAGCACAATGCTACTTGTACTTATTGTATGTCCCCCAACTGTTCTGATTTGGGGTTTCTTTTCCGCCTATCCCTTCCTCTGTCCCGCTTTGCAGGACAGGTCAGCAGGCCCGCCAGACCAACATTCAAAACAGCCGCTATGCCTCTTCCGCCACCTGATTAAATTAAAGGGGCTGGCGTGCATGCACTGCCCCACCCAATGGCCGTGCCTCAGCTCTTCGACCCATGCCCCCACCAGACACCAGGGAGTCAGAAGCAGTGGTAAGTCGGGGGGGGGGTGTTATCCCTTACAAAAAAAATACTGCAGTTTTTTGGACATGAAAAAACTGCAATACTGCACATTTACTGCAGTTTTACTGCATTTGTACTTCACTGTACAGCAGTTGTACTGCAGTTATTTTTGTACGGAAGTACAAATGCAATAAAGCTACAGCACATTGAAGTAAAACTGTAGGTTTGCAATATAAAAAAAGTGCAGTAAATGTGCAGTAAAACTGCAGTACAGTGAAGTACAAATGCAGTAACACTGCAGTAATACTGCAGTAAATGTGCAGTAATACTGCAGTAAAAGTACAGTATTGCAGTTTTTTCATGTCCAACAAACTGCAGTATTACTTCAGAAAAAACTGCAGTAATTTTTCGTAAGGGATATGGGGGGCCATAAGGCTTTTCTGGAGGCAGAGTGCCCCATGATATTCCTTTAAACCCCCTTTATGCCACTCTGCCTCCAGAAATGGCCTTTTAACCCCTTTTTGCCACTCTGCCTCCAGAAATGCCTTTTGACCCCCTATATGCAACTCCGCCTCTAGAAATGCCTTTTAACCCCCTATATGTCACTCTGCCTCAATAAATGCCTTAAACCCCCCTATATGCCACTCTGTACCATGATAGGCATTTCTGGAGACAGAGAGGCATACAGGGGGTATAATTAATGCATATCCGTCAGACTAGAGGATTTGGACCCCAAAGACCGACTGCGCCCCTAAATAGGGACAGTTTTGAGGTATAATTCCTAAATTCCTAAGTAATAGTTTACTTAGATCATTAGCCATTTGTATAATCTGGAAGAAGACATACATTGCGATTAAATGCTTGTGAGGTATTGCATATTCATGATTTTGGAAGTTTCCAAATAAACAACCACACATACATTACGTGGCATATATTACACTGTGGTGGTCGCATGGTCCATATCATATGTAGCAGTTGATAAGACAGGTTCTTAAATATAAATAAATTACAACGTGCGAATATATTGAACCTGTTGTTCAATTATGCTCTAGTTTTGCTTTAACTTTCGTTAGCCATTTTGGTGGAGCCAGTTGCAGCCCAGGAATCGATTAATCTTGACACGTAGGCAAGCGATTAACTGCCCCAACTTAATCTCGAGACAAACCGTCGGTTATTTCCCTAGATTATAAAATGAGTAACAGGCGAGACGGCAAAACAGGTGTTACGGCTGTCGGAACCTTGAGTTCAACCGCATTTACAGCGTTTCATACAGCCGGAAATACCGGACTGCTTTCTTTCCGGAACTGAGGCTGCAATGGCTGCGGTCTTCGATCTAGACTTGGATGGGGCAGAGGAAAGTGAATCGGTGAGAAACCATGGGGTTCCTGGGACTAAGTGGGGTATTATTTTGCCAGGAAAGACTACACGGTAAAGTTTGACAGCGATTGGCAAAGTAGCTCTCAGAGTTCGGTGACAGCTGGAGTTGTCTACTCTTCTTCGGGACTCAAACCGTCTAAGTAAAAGTTGTTCTTTGACAAGGAGGGGGGGATATGTAAGTCACGTGTTTAGCTAGAGCACGGCGTAACCGGTGGGCAAGAGACGGAAGTCTCAGTTGTTGAAGTTGATTGGGTACCCACCAGTCCAGAGGATACCTTGTGTGCTTGTATGAATAGTTTATGTATAGGTGGGAGGATATTCAAGGGGATTTAGGTGTGCAAGAAAAAAATAGTCTTGCTATGATAAGGAGTCGGGCGTTGATAAAGGTGATGCCATACATTGTGTCTAGAGTAGTATAGTTTTTGTAAAAGGGGGGGGCCTCCTGACATCCTGTCATAATTGTTACTGTTCTAGAAATATTTGTCTCACCAAAGCAACATGTGTGGCCATATTCATGTAGTCTCGTATTGTTATCCCGCACTGTTTGACAGGTGTGTTTTACCTCTGTCTATCTAGCTAGCACCATGGAATGACGGATAACCTTTAATACTACGGTCTTATGTTACTATCAGCGTTGACATTTCTTTTCTGTCCATGTCATCGGATTACAACAAGCTTTTTTTGTGATTTTAGGATGACGAGCAGGACATCCTACAATCCACCCAGCAGTAAGTGGAATAAAGGGGTAAGCTGGTCTATGGAAATGTTTTTGTAGCTTCATAGTTGCCCTGCGTTATTCCTAGATCTCATTCTCCCTGTACGGAATATGACATCTCTGACAGCAGCATCTGTCTTGGGCACGAGACCTTGTCTCCCGAGTGCTTCCAGATACTGCGTGTGCTTGGGAAAGGCAGCTATGGAAAGGTCAGTATCACACTATATGTAGTACTATTACCACTTCACAAATGTTGTCACTTTTTCAATTGGTATTTTCTCATGTCTACCTTGGTACAGCTTGTGATGAGTGGTGGGGTGTGAAGTGGAGCTTAGATGCCTCAAAGTTATTTCCTTACTCAGTATTAGTCCTTGGGAGTGTCTGATGACTCTGGCGTAACTTGAAGATCCAAGCTCAGGGTCCTAATTGACCAGTTGTCTCACTGTACTTTATATAAACCCATGCGGATATCTTTATATGTAGCATATAACTTGCTTGTGCTTTTGAAACGTGTGTGTATATATATTTAAGAAGATAAATATCAATATTTTTGCTAAATTACTGTGTTTTGCTCACAACGTATTTGTGATATAAATTTTGCCTGGAATGTTAATTGTAAATGAATCAGCGCATGGGTGTTTACTTATAATTCCTCCATACGCCCATGTATGTGTGTGTGTGTGTTTTTTTTTTTCTAAATTCTAATTCAGAAAGAGATTGTTTGTTTATTCTTCAAACAGCTAGCTTTGTTTTTATAAATATTTTTGTAAAGGTGCTATGTAAGCAATGCATATGTCTCAAAAACTCTGCTTTTTTTATATATATATAATATAATATAATATATATATATATATATATATATATATATATATATATATATATATAATCTCTATCTGGCCCATTTATACTATGGATGTGTAGACCTGTGTAGTGTCAGTCCGTGACATCAGAATGCTGTTTGGGAACAATAATCATGTATGTCCCATTACGTTGCTGTATGGATTGATTCGGGCAGATAAACGCTGCCAGTGTGGTAGTACATGGTGATTGACATTTTCTACACTGTATGTTGAAGATTGTAAAAATTTAAATTAAGAGATTTTGGTCAACAACCAAAATCTGAATCAACCTAAAAGAATAATTGAAATACGTTACAGTTTAAGTAAGTAAAATATTTAAATTGTGTTGCTGAACAAATTGTGGTCTGGCTTAAATTAACAGAGACATTGAACCAGTTCAATAGTGCTGTAAAGTATCCACCTTAGTTTTCCAAAAAAACCTTCATCCATAAACCTTTTTTGTAGCAGTATTCAGCTACGCAAACAATATTAATAAGACCTGGACAACTAATTGCAACATTGAAGTGGAAGTGTAACACTCGGAACTGTTGGTAGCAACAACAATCTGCATCTTTTTAGCTGATGTAGAATGACATTCTGAAGAAAATAGAGAGGTTCACACTGGCCTTTTGACAAGTTTAATATATTTGGGTAAATAAGTAATGTTTAACTTACTGAATGGTCCAGACAATGAAATGTGTGGTTAACTTGTTGGAAACATTTGCTGGAGAAACTTGGCTAGTGTTTGCTTTTCATTATGATTAGTAAAGTGGGAGAGTTAAAAACTCAACTCTCCTTACAACTCTCCCCTGAGCCTAATGCAGATAGAACTGAGGTCATTCAGGTAAGTGTAATGATATATTGTCCGGGCATTTGAGCAAGTTAATTGGTGCAGTAATAATTAATAAATGTATATATCTATATCTCTCAGACATTTTGGAGCAAAGGTCTTATCAAACTGTTGATTTGATGTTGACCCAAACATTTTAATGTTAGCTAAGGATGTTGCTTTTGAACTAAGAGAACCCATTATCTACCAAATTAGTGATTCAAATAATTTAAAATATACATATTGATGAATGGTCAAAATACATCAGTTATGTTTACTGACTACAGTAAAGGAATGTGGCTAAAACACAGTAGACCATAGCTTCCTCTACTCCTATAAGCACGTCTTACAGCAACCAATTAAGAAGAGGCAGGGTGTCCATAAGTATACTTTAATACTCTTTGAGTCATGTTGATATTCGGCTCATCTTGTCTGCCCATTTTTCTTGATCATTTTTCTAACCTTAATCAGTCCTTGCTCTCGTGTTAAATTAAGGATAACCATGTTCCTATCTGATTGTTTGATTACCCTGGATTAGCCTCTACTACCTCCGCAGGTAGGCTGTCCCACTTATCTACCATCAAGTTAAATAAAATGTCCTTACGCTACATTTAAGCCTTTACCTCTCTAGTTTTAGATTATGACCCCTAACATTTTCCTCCTTTCAAATAAAGCACATCTCTTCTCTATTATTTCTTCCAAGCTTCACATGTTGCAGTCTTTCCTGATAGTACCTTAGCTTACAAACAATTCACCATTTTAGAAGCCCTCCTGAACCTAAGGGTCAATATTATTCTGGACATGGGGTCTCCCGTGTCTGTAACACAATTTTATAGGTGAGGTCTGATCAGAGTGAACAGAACCACCTCCCTCTTCCTGCTACTAATGACTCTCACTATAAATTCCAGAACCTTGCTTGATTTTTCCCATGGTTTATTTCTTTAAAAATAAGTACTCCCAATTATATATTTTTGGATTTTATGTCCCAAGTGCATAATTTTACATTTATCAACATTAAACTACAGCTCCCATTTTCTTTACCATTCCTCTAGTTTACTTGGATCATTAGCCATTTGTATAATCTGGAAGAGACATACATTGCAATTAAATAGTTGTGTAATATTGAGATTAAAAGCTTAATTTAATAAAGACAAATATAAAAAAATGCTAATTAAAAGTCCGAGTCCCAGTGCCGATCCTGAGGTGCCCCACTAGTAACAACACCTTCCTTAGAATATACACCATTAAGGACAAACCTCTGTCTCCTGTCACTCAACCACTGCCTTATCCATTAAGCTATTTTGACATTCAAACTCAAGCACTCCATTAATGTCCTTACCAAATTGATACTACAATTGCCAATCTTTGGGAACTACTCCTGTGAATATTGACAGGTTAAATAATTCTGCTCTTTTGTTTTAGTAAGTCAAATTGTAATGTTATATCCTGTTTACCCATAGGAATATAATGACACTATATAAAATAAAAGCTAGTATATAATTAATTTGTGAATAAGTTATTTGTATTCTATAGTAATTTTATATCTCGATTCATAAAAGCTTATTGGTTGTTACAGTTTTGATGTGTGTTCTATTCAATTACATAGTTGTTTGAAATATTCACTATCTTTTAGATAGTATAGTTCATGCCAAACTGAATGCTTCAATGTATACAGTTGTATAGTAACTGTTGAAGTGGAATATTGATGTCACACTATATTATTCATTTTTTACTATTAAAAAATATTTATAAAACAAAACATCTGGTCACAAATACAAAGAATTCTGCAGGCACCAGTGTGTTTATCGGACTTATGATCTAATTTAAATAAATGTCTGTTCCGGTATAAATCGTACATCACAATTTTATAGCTTGCCTGACAATATGTATTCTCAAATTACTGGGTGTCCTTTAATCAATCTGTACGAAAGATGCCCCTTCCACTACAAATAACGTAACACATCCATGTGTGCCAGCTTCTTGTCATAGTCTTACAAGCCATCTGTTCTGCTTCATTTATTTCATAACCTGCATACCGGTGCACCGCTGGCTGTTGTTTAAAGGTACATTTGATGTTACTTTATCTGTATTTTATGCCCTGAGATTATTATTGAATCACTGTTTTGGACATTCACTAACAAATGAAGACCTTCGAACGCGTTGCATGTAAGGGCAATGTTATACATCAGGTCTGTCAATGTAAGAAACCCTGACTGTTGATAATGTATGGTTTTATGCTGTATTGTTCATGATTTAATTTAAATATATATGCTTTCTGTAGGTTTTCCAGGTTAGGAAGGTCATTGGTTCTAATTCTGGCAGAATCTTTGCAATGAAAGTGTTACAGAAGGTGAGTTTGGATTTTGAAGTTGGGACCTTTTGTTGCTTTTTTCAAACTTAGGTAGCCTTTCTCTTCACATTATTTTAAGGAATCAAATGCTAAACACTTTATTATTACAATACAATGTTTTCAAATATAATGTGTGCCACAGAAATTGTAGCAGATGCATAGCCTTCTGTTGATCCAGAATGTTTTTTTTTTTTTTTTTTTTCCCCAACATTTAAATTGATTTCCCATTGTGTCTCAAAAAGGGGAAAACAATCTTCTTGACTACGAAATGCATTGAATCAACACGTTAATCATCTCCTTGTCTCTTATAGTACTGTATAGCTTCTGGTTTTTTTTTATAAAATTTTTTTTAGCAAAAAATATTTGCGTTGTCCAAGTTGGTACTTGTATACCATCATCCCCTTTTTTTTTCATAACTAAGGCGTTTGTTCCCCTTATTCATTTTGTAGCCTACCTCTGCAGTTTTGCAAGTTCTATAATGCCCTTTTTAGAACAGTTGACTAGACTCCACACAATTTTTCTACTGATTTATTTACTTACAAACTGTTTTGTTCCTAATGTATTTGATTTTTCCACAGGCCAGACTAATTTGTCAAGTTAAGGATACAGAGCATGCAATAGCAGAACGTGACATCTTAAAGTCTGTTAGACACCCCTTCATTGTAGATCTCATGTATGCCTTCCAAACTCAGGGTAAACTTTACCTTATCCTGGAATGTCTGGCTGGTGAGTTCCACTTTCCTTTTTGTCTCCCCCAACTTAATCAAATGCTTTTTTGGTGTGTAACGATAAAACTGCCTTCTCAACTGTAGTATATACTGATGTGTGTTGATTACTTGGTTCCTTCAGCACAATGTACATTTTGCTGCAGGTGGAGAATTGTTTTCACAGTTGGAACGAGAAAGTATCTTCATGGAGGACACGGCTAGGTGTGTATTGCTCATGGCTTCTGCTGCGTATCCAGTTACACACAAGTTTCTTGTTTGTAGCTGTATTATAAATATATAACAAGGATCTATTTATCTCTCATAATTGATCTGTCCATATCTGACAATTAGCTTGTCGTAACCCATATGGTGTAAATGTTTTGATTTCTATGGTGCATTCGTTTGTGGTGCAGCAAAAACTAAGACGCTTCACACAGAAAAATGTTGCCTTACCAAATGTGCAAACATGGAGTGTCAGAATATCAAAGTTACAATAGCTCTTAAAAATAAGTAACACAAGTCTTTATTCTGTCTTTCATGGTTTGAGATTGTTAATGTGTTGCACAGTTTCTACCTGGCAGAGATTACACTTGCCCTTGGACACCTGCATTCCCTGGGAATCATATATAGAGATCTGAAGCCAGAGAATATCATGCTACATGCACACGGTAAACCATTATCTGTTAGTCTTTCTTCATAAAACTCTGATTTTACATAAAATATACTGTATTGGTTTTAGAGAATACAATTTTTTTCAGACAGCTGCTTATTTGTCATATGGTATGTCTTAGCTCTGCTATTTTAGCCCAATCTCATTATCATGCTGCCATATGGCTCAATCTTAATTACCCTGCCAAATAAAAGCCCAACTATCTTTTTATTACTAGTATCAGATTAAAATATTAATATTTTTTTAAACCATTCTAGCTAGTTTTTACATAATTTTTATCCAGCTGCCTATTCAGATGTGTTTTAGGTCTGTAATCTAGTGCTTCAGAATGGTTCTCAGTCACCCAGGCTTGATTAGCATTATCATAAAGAATCAGCACGGCTGGGTTTGAATGGGGAACATAGCTCAGAATATCACATGACTGACAGCAATGGCAACCTCTCTGACTGCAGATAAAGGAAGAGTATTAGAATAAAATGACGTGTTTTTGTCAGTGCTAAATAAATTCAAAATACATAAGGCTCAAATAAAATATTTTTCAAGAGATTTTATATGTATGCAACCTCTACGAATCTGTACTGTCGTAGCTGGTAATACAGATATTTTAACTCTAACTGCCATTTTAACCTTCCAAAATCTATCTGATGTATGTGATGTAAGTGTGACATTATCTTCATTCTTCTGTGTGACACATCTAAACACTGGTTTATCATTTTTAGGACACATTAAACTAACAGATTTTGGATTGTGCAAGGAATCCATTCATGGGGACAGCGTCACTCACACATTCTGTGGGACTGTGGAATATATGTACGTATAGACTGTGCCAGAGATGAAGTATTCCCAGTTTGCCTATGTAAATTGTATTTTCAGATACTTGATCAACACAGTATATATAAACAGTTACTACTTTTGTGGTAGGTTTAAGAAAAAGGGGTCCTTTAATGAGGACAACTATCGGTTTTATAACTTTATTTTTTTTATATTTTAAACTATTAAAATGCCGTGTGGGCTTATACATAAACCTGTATTTTAAAGACTAAGCAATACTGGGGCAAAGTATTAAATTGCATAACCAGCAGGAACATTCTTGTGATTTATACTGATTGAACACTTTGCACCAGAACTACTGCAGTTTAGCTCTGTTAAAGGTTTCTGTAATGAACATGTATATATTGATTGCGGTATCTTTTTTACTTACTATTTTTTTTTTTTTTTTTTTAAAGGGCACCTGAGATTCTTGCACACAAAGGGCACAACCGTGCTGTGGACTGGTGGAGTTTAGGGATTCTCCTTTTTGACATGCTTACTGGTTCTGTGAGTTTCAAGCGCCAATGCCATTTGTCTTTATAGAAAAGACTCCTCGGTCAGGTTCCTACCTGTAGACGTTTTAAGTACTAGGTATTACAGAATACTAGAGGCACTAGGGATAAAGGAAGATGTCAGATTCTGCTAACAATCCAAGTTTCTAATAAAATCATGAAGAATACTGCAATTCTCTACTCCATTTCGGAAATAACTTGCACTATCACATTGCACCTTGGCTATATTCTAGTGTTTCAGACAGTTTAGCATGTTAAAACTTACTTGTTTTAACTTACTTATAACATCATCCCGTTGGGAGAACAAGGACTGTGCCTTCCTGTATTTTTTGTTTGGTCTTTAAAATTCAAAACGCACTAAGTAACAATAGCCTTCCCCTTTTTTGTCAGCCCCCTTTTACTGCAAACAATAGGAAGAAAATAATTGATAAGATACTGAAGGCAAAGCTGTCTTTCCCACCGTATCTCACACCAGATGCCCGCGATCTCCTCAAAAAGGTAACTACTGTGCTAAGAAAAAAAGTTGATGTAGTTGCAATTAAAACAAAACAAAATCTAAAGTTACACCCCCCCTCATTATTTTCCAGTGCTAGGAATTAGTTAAACTATCAGACATACCCCATTTACCCCATTTCTTTATTGCTGCATATACAATTTGTATTTGCTCTTCCAGCTGTTGAAGAAAAACCCATCTCATAGACTGGGATCAGGACCAGCCGACGTGGCTGATATAAAGGTAGCTTGAATGCACCCTCCTATTTATTGTTTTTTGTTTGTTTGTTTTATTACCAAATATGGCCTCAGAAAATGGAGGGCACACTTCCAAAGATGCTAACATTTTCCTCCTTTTACTTCAGGCCAGTGGGTTCTTACAGCCACTGAATATGTATTTATTTTGCTCTCACAGAAGCATCCTTTCTTCAGACTCACCCACTGGGATGATCTCCTGGAATGTAAAATTGAGCCTCCATACCGACCCGACCTGGTATGTCCCCTTGTGCACAAAGCACATTCTTTTTAATGATTATGTTTTCACAAGCTTGCACCAATTCACTGCTTCTGTCTTTCCCAGGTCTCGGAAGATGACACTAGTCACTTTGGAACTCACTTTACACAACAGGCTCCTATAGACAGTCCTGATGCTTTCATCAGTGAAAGTGCCAACCAGGCATTTCTTGTAAGTGATGGAGACCACAGATTGCTGTACTCCAGTGGTGTTGATTTGCATCGCTACCTGCATTAATTAACTGACAGAAATGCGAGAATGGAGAGATAAGTACAAAACACAATGAACCTAGTTTATTTGAGAAATTATAGATCGTTTTCAAACGAAACAGATTACACAGCTTGGTTGACTATTCGCCCTGTGAATGTCTCCTGGTTTTCTTTCTGCTGCTTATGCATAAGAGTAAACCTATTTGCTAGTCTTGGCTAGTGTTTGTTTCGAGATGTTATCTTAAAGGTTAACACACACTAGTTGCTGGCATAGTTATTTAGTCAATAATGTACTTGGTAATGTGCTTTTGTGGATAGGTATTCAGTGTAGCAGTGAGGTGAAAAACTTACTAAAATGTTTGCCTGAGTTGACTTCAGTTGCAGAGTATCGCATACAATAAAGGCATTTTGCGGCATCCATATTTATGCGATTATGTCACATGCTTCTGTGCGTTTGACAGTTGCGGCAGTGTCCTAATCTCTAGGAGGCTTCCAGGTCTTGAGGCCAAGCTTGAAGAGTGCCAGTGGATAATAAGTACTCATGTGAAACACTTAGGATAAATAAAACAAAACTGGTATTTTAGTTACATACTTAATGCTTTATTTAAAACAATATTGGACAGGATGATGAGAGTTCTTAATGCCATGCTGCTCTTTAGCTGTGTTTCATTTTTCAGGGTTTCACATATGTTGCTCCTTCAGCGCTGGAGAACCTTCAAGAAGTGTTTAGTTTCCAGTCATGGTTACAAATTTCCGACAGCCAACAGAGGTGAGCTCAACTGGCTGTAGACATGTCAAAATGCATTGAAAAAACATCTAGACTTCTGCCATCTTTTAAGGGCAGGGCCTTACAGAGGACATAGAGCTCATGTAAACAACTGTGCAGCGGAGTGAATTGATTGTGAATCACAAAGATCACTAAGTTTAGTGGAGAACCAATGTTTTGAAATGGTGAATCTGTCTCACTGCCTCGCTCTACCTCACATTCATCATGAGGCAGAAAGAGATGAGAGCTGTGATTAACTCTAGTTTGGAACATTTAAAAGTTAGTTTATTTCTGGGCCCTAATTTAAAATACCTGCAGTAAGCTTCCGATGTAGGAAGAGCTTGTCTAGTCCCGGATAATGTATATTTAAGTCAGCAATATATAGTCTCCTCGCCCATTGAACTATTAATTATACAAGGTCAGCTCAGACCTTGCTGGAGAAACATGTGTAGTAAATGATGAATAGTAAGGTGAAGGAGTTAAAACCACAACTCTCCCAATAATACTTATTTTAGTGAATAAGCCCCTATGACCCTTTTAAACCAAGATTACTACTTTTTATGTTTTAAAGCTACTGTATAGCCATTTATTTATTTAAAAATGTAGCGGACGTTGTGAGTAGCAGAAAATGTCTCCGGGCTTCCTCAACATCCGTGCCCAATCAGGATTCCTCCCACTTCCTGCAATTGGAGATTTTCCTAACATGCAGTGGAAGAAAATATAGATTTTATTAATGACAGTAGGCGAATATTATGCATTAAATTCCTTCTTTACTACTTCAGCAGCAAAATGGTTAAATACAAAGTTTGGTGGAACAAACAAACAAACAAAAAAAAACTTCAAAGACACAATAGAACACTGAGAAGCCAATATGCATGCAGTAGAGGATATGTAGGTGTAGATCCCCAACCAATCTCCCTCTTTCGTGCTGCCCACTTGACAATAATCATAAACTTCCAAAACAAAAAACGAGAATAAACTAATCTGAAATGAGAGAATGACATAAAGGGAGGGTTAATGAGGTGATCGCCTCCTGTTATTAATAAAATCTATATTTTCTTGAACTGCAAGTTAGCAAAATAAAAGACAGGAGGCTTCATATTATGCATGTTTAAAGCTAGATATAAAAATTACAACACCACAGATGATATGTGAGTATCAGGTTTAAAATAAAAGGTCTTGAAGGTGGAGTCAGTGGACCAGTCTGTGGCTTTGAGTATGTCAGCCAAAGAACCACCAGCCAGGAAGGCTTTAGTTGACATAGCACTTCTGGAGGAATGAGCTCCAAACACAGAGATATCGATGCCTGCCAGAGACATAGTGGCTCTGAGCCATCTAGCGAAAGTAGCAGAGGAGACGGGAAGAAAAGGTTTATGAAAGGAATTAGAAGCTGATGAAGAGAGTCGTTACGAAGAGATGTAGTCTTGAGCTCATAGGCTTTGAGACAGGCAACAACACAGAGAGAAGGATGATGTGGAAATGAAGGGTAGAAAACAGACTGTAAACCAGTTTTAGTAAGTCTATGTATTTTAAAACTAACACCATTAGGTACATATTGTCTAAGAGATATATCTAAAGCCCTGACATCTGAAACCCTTTTGAAAGAAATGAGACATAATAGAGTGGTCAGTTTAAACAACAATAATTTCAAAGGGAGAGAATCATAATTGTCCCAGGAATTCAATAAGGTCAATCCAATAGACACATCCCATGGATGATGGTATTTAGGAAGAGGGGGGCGTTTGAAACGGATACCCCTTATGAGCTTACAGACTAAAGGATGCTTACCTGAAGGAAATGCATCGAGGAGAGCGTGATTGGGGGAAATGGCCAATCTGTACACATTGATGAGACGATAAGCTTTACCAGAGTCAAACTGGGATGAAAGGAAATTTAGAATGTTGGTTACATTGGAATGTACGGGATCCACCTCCCATTCCATGCACCAAAGTAACCAAAGCTTCCAGGCAGATCCGTATTTAGTTCTGGTACCCGGAGCCCAGGCTTCGGAAAGGATACATCTAGCAGAGTCTGAAATTTCCGGATCAAGTTGTGCTACCCTGATACTAGGCAGGCCACAACTGGTAACTGGTGGAGGAGGACCAGAGAGTAGTTCCCTGCTTGGTCGAGGAGGATGTCCTGATGGAAAGGAAGGGTCCTCGGGAAATCTATTAGGATACTCAATAGGAGAGGAAACCATGGTTGTGTTTACCACCATGGAACAACTAGGGCCAGGACTGCTGTCTTGGAGCATGTAAGGAGGAGAACCCTGGAGATCATGGCAAAGGGGGGGGAAAGGCATAGTTGTGATCCCTTCTAACCAGTCCTGAAGGAAAGCATTTTGGCCTTCGGCTTCCGGGTCTGGTCGCCAACTGAAGAATCGGGAAAGTTGAGTGTCGATTCTAGATGCAAACAGATGGCAAATGGGCCCCAAAGGGTTCAAAGGATCGGAAAAACTGAGGATTCAGTTTCCAATCGCTGGAATCTGAGAAAACGTGAGTTCCAATCTGCTATGGTGTTGGATGGCCCTGGCAGATATTCTGCTCAGAGAAAGATGTCTCGTTCTAGACAGAAGTGCCAAAAGGTCTTGGTAATATCTGCTAGGAGTTATATGAACCACGGATATATTGTCCATCTTGAGGAGAACGCAACAATGAGTTTTGTCCCTCGCAAAACTCCTTATTGCAGAAAACCCTGCCAGTAATTCCAAACAGAAATAGAAGAAGGCTCCAGGCACGCAGGGGTTCCATCAGACAGATTTATTGTAGGAAACAGACAACAACGTTTCGACCTCACAATGAGGTCTTTATCAAGTTGATAAAGACCTCATTGTGAGGTCGAAACGTTGTTGTCTGTTTCCTACAATAAATCTGTCTGATGGAACCCCTGCGTGCCTGGAGCCTTCTTCTATTTTTGATTTACTGGGGAGCTGGCCCTTCCTGGCACAGCTAAGCACCTGAGTTCCTGTGGGGAGTGAGTGCAGATTCCTAATTCTGGTGACTTAGTAATTCCAAACAGTTGATGTGAAGATTGAGTTCTGTTATGGACCACTTACCTCCGGAGATTGAGCCGCAACAAGCTCCCCAACCCAAACGACTAGCATCGGACTCTATGACTGTCTGGGAATGAGCTGAAGATTGCTCTTCCATTCTATCTGCGAAGGTGGAGAAGCCACCAACGTAGTTCTTCTTCAGTGTCTGGGAAATCTTGTCTGAATATCCCAGACCATTATGGAGATGTTGAGCCTTCAAACGTTGAAGTGCTTGATCATGGAGGGGTGCAGGGAAAATGACCTGGATAGAGGCTGACAAAAGGCCTACTACTCGATGGATCTGATAGAGACTACTCGCTATGGATCTGATAGAGATCAGGCGTTTGTTCAGAATAGAGGAAATCTTTCCTTATGGTTTTGAGTTTCCTTGGAGGAAGACTCAATGTAGCGGACTGTGAATTGACTAGGAATCCCAGAAATTTTATTTCCTGAGTTGGAGATGGAATGGATTTGTCCCTGTTGATGATAAAACTTAAGTTTGAGAGAAGGGAAACTGTCCAAGATTTGTGGAGAGAGAAGGTCTCTAGGTCTTGAGACATTATAAGGATGTCGTCTAGATATGAGTCTGACACCCCTGCTGCGTAGTAGTGATACTACAGGTTTGAGTAATTTGGTAAAGCACCATGGTGCAGAAGACAACCCAAATGGCAAGCATGTAAATTGCCATTTCGTATTCTCCCAGAGGAATTGGAGAAATGGTTGATGGGATGGATGAATGGGTACAGTAAGATAGGCGTCCTTTAAATCTGTTTTTATGAGACAATCTTTGTGAATGAGAAGGTGTCGAAGGAGGTGAATTCCTTCCATTTTGAAATGGTTGTATTTCACAAAGGCATTGAGAGTGCATAAATTGACAATCGGTCTGTGGCCGGAATCCCTTTTCTTTAGCAAGAACAAGTTGCTTAGGAAAGGGAGAGGGTTGGAGTTTCCTTGATAACCCTTTATAAGACGAGGTGTGGCGTGGGTTATATGGAGGGTTTGGATGGCTGGGGAAACAACCTCTGCTTTTCCCAGCCCTGCCAAAAATTGTTGGGTGGAAAACCTTCTTGAGATTTGCCTTGTCCAAATTGGAGAAAACATTTACATATTTGTTAACGTCCTTGAGAAAGGCTTCTCCAAATAAACAACCTTCCGCAGCTGAGCCTGGTTCTTTAGTGGATACATGGGCTAGGTGCGGGTCAATTTTAATAAGGACCCTTCGTCTGCGCTCTGCGGACATATCGCAATTGGCGTTGCCCAGGAAGCAAGTTGCCCTTTGCATCCAGCCACTTAGTACGTCGATATCGACAGGAGTGTCTGTGTGCTTGGCATCCTCTGAGCTCCAGGACTTTAGCTAGAGGACCAGACACATCCAGGAGCTTGTCTTGACAGGCCTTCAAGGACCTGTCAATGCCCTTTCGGGGGGTTCTTCTAGTTTTTGCGATGTAGTGGATTACTGTCTCGTCTAATTCTGGGGTCTCAATTACTTTATGAGGTAAGGCTGGTCTTGGACATTCTGCCCGCATCTTGTTGCGAGCTCCCTGTTCGAGAGCTTGTCTCATCCAGAGCTCCATATATTTAGAAACTTGTTTGGCTGGTACCCACACAGCCGAGCGGGATGTTTTATTTGGTCTGGATGGAAAAAGGGGAACCCCTTAGCATCCAGAATAGAGTCTTCAGTTTTTCCAGGTTCATCATTATGATCTTGGGAGTCTGAATACGAATTGGATGAGGAGTCAGTTATTAGTGAAACGAATTCGGAGTCCGAATCGCTGCTAGAGGAGGTATGGAAGGAATCAGGCTTCTTCCTATAATGGGCCTTCTGATCTTGTTTACCTTCCTTACGATCAGAGGGTTTAGATTTGGTCTGGGTGTCAGATACGTCTTTCACATGCGCAGAGCACAAAGATAAGTTTCTTTCTTTCCCATGTAAATGGCTATAGATTTCACCAATTACTCCTGCATTGAAGTCATGGCCAAAACCACTGCGGTGGAGACAGACTTTGAGACTGTGTTGTCCCAAATGTCCTTAGAATGGGCCTTAGAAATAGAACCAGATGTAGGAATAGAGGCAGGAGTGGGCATATCACCTGCCTTTTTTAGTTCCTTTGAAGACTTAGTAAAACAGTTATGAATCTAAGGAAAGAGCTACAAAAGGAGACACTCCGGAGCTGTTGAAACAATGTTCAGCTTTCCTGAGGTAAGCTGAGGTGAAAAGGGGCGGGAATCTAGCTGAGAACCAGCTAGAGCCGAAATCTTCGCGAGAAGTATGATGTCACGTGCGATTTCAGCAGAGAAATAGAAATTAATCTTACAAAGAAACAGAAATGGCCGGCGGACATGAAAAAACCGTGAATCGGTGCAAACGGGGTATGATAGAGGTAGGGGTGAGGGGAATAGTACAAACGCCAAAATAAGCAATTTGGTAAAAAAAACGGCAAAACTGTATAATTGAATGCGTGCGCGTGCACCTGCTGGCAGGATGAAATTAAACAGCCAGAGGGTAGAAAATAAATGAAAGCAATTTAAACCAAATAACTGAGGTAAAAAATAAAATTCAGAGAGCAGAAAACAGTTGGTAATTATCTGTAAAGCTGAGCAGCAAGAAAGAGGGAGATTGGTTGGGGGTCTACACATATCCTCTACTGCATGCTGATTGGCTACTTAGTGTTCTATTGTGTCTTTTTCAAGTTTGGTTGTTTTTGTTTGTTCCACCAAACTAAGTAGTAAAGAAGGAATGTAATGCATAATATGAAGCCTCCTGTCTGTAATAAAATCCAAAATGGCTGCAGAGTCTGGACCAAATGAGGTGGCAGTAACCCTAGTAAAATGCACAGGATGGTCTGTTAAAACACATTTGTTTGGTAGTTTGTTTTCTGAGGTTATGGTTCAAGCATCCCAAATTAAAAACAATGAAAACAGTGTCAGGTTTATACTAGTTCCTTAATTGCATGATCTTGTCTCTTTCCCTGTAGTCGTGGGTGTGCTTCATCTCTTCCTCCGTGTGAATTGACTACGAACGAGTGCTCTGGACCTCTTCCTATCTCGTCTCAGGATCAAACAAAAAAACGGAGGCAGGGAGTAGGTGTGAGCAGCCACAAAGGGTTCCACCTGAATTGAAAAACTGCAAAGGCTCCCACCTAATTTGAATGACTGCCGGAGACAGCCGCATGATTCCTTTTAACATTCACGATAACTTGTGTGTTACTGGAGGAAGCCTGGAGCTCTCTTGAGACCACTCTGGGACTCAAACTGCCAAAGTTCTAGTATACTAATAAAGCCATTTCACAGAAAGCATTTCATACTTATAGTTCTTTAATGCTCACATACATTTTGACATCAATCAAGGTAAGGTAATCAGAAAATTAGATTTAATCTGTTGTATGTGAACAAATTGTATATGGCTGGATTGCAGGGCTGGGAAATTCAAGATATTCTAGTAGGCATGGATCAGTATCTGCCAAGGTGTAGAACTTTTTTTTTCTGTAGGTTGATTGGGCTGACTGTAGCTTAATGCAATCCACTGGATTTGCCCACACCACACAAAAATATAAACTTCTTTTAATTTGATAAAAGTTTAGATTGCATTGCACCTCTCCAATATTTTCACCCATGAGCTTGAAATCTACATTCTATAACAAATTATGTAATTTAATGCTCCACCATGGCTATGGTCACCACTACTATGATGTCAGGGTGGTGAAAGTCAAATGGGACAATGATTTATGAAATCCTGGGAAAATACAAATGGTAAAATTATAGTGCACACGATTACATCCTATGTATTGTCATTTCCAGTTAAGCAATCTACTTAGATTTTCGTACCAGTCAGATTGATTTCCATACCAACCTTGGTGGCACATACGTGACGTGAGGCTCCTCCTTCATAGGTAGACAGGACCCTTTACAGGCCCTAGGTTGGGTCTAGTTATTTGGCTAAACCTTCTAGGTTGAGGGTAATCTGGACCTGAAAGCCCATGGTAGGACTGGTCCCGTCTGCCAGACAGGAGAGAAGGCACTGGGGTAAGCCCATATACTCGGTCCTTTTGTTTGTTTGTTTATAAATATATATAAGTTATAAACAAAAGGAGCGAGTATATGGGCTTACCCCAGTGCCTTCTCTCCGTTGTGGGGACTTTTCCTGGGAAACGGTTTTTGGAGTTCTAAACATTGTATCCCCAAGGAGTCTTACCAGTTTCGATTGCTAGCGGGAAATCCAGCCGGTATGGTATTTAAGGCTCTTTATTCCCTCATTGTGTGTGCACTGTGCAGGTTTGCTAAGATGTCTACTCCTGATGTTCCTGACAAACAGCCTGAGGAGGAGGGGCATAAGAAGGCTTCAGCCAAAACGAAACCTCCATTGTGTCCATAATGCTACTAAGAAGTTATGTTCTGGCTCTCTCAAGGCTATTGCAAAGGTTGAGTCTCCTAGAGAGAAGGAGGACTTCATGGTATGGCTAAGATCTGAGTTGTAGGCTACCTTCCTACAGCTGTGTGCCCAACAGCCTTCTAGATCTGAACTCCTGGGTGTCTCTCGCAGAGCATCGTCCTTCCCTTCAGAACCAATGGTTTTGGAATGTTCCCATCTACTATCTTGGTACTCAGATTCAGCACTAGAATTACCTGAGTCGGGAAAAGTATCTTAAGAGAAAGGGGAGGTTTTGGACTGTTCCAAGAATGAGAATAACTCTTTTTAATTGCAGCAGTCAGATCTACCATGGACATTCCCCAGGAACAGAAACTTTTTCAGGGCCTCTCTAGGCAGGGTTCCATTTTTCCTGTTCACAAAGCTAACATAATTAAAGAAGAGTGGGGACATTTGGATCGTAAGTTCTGCCTGAAAGATCTTGCCTTTCCCTGTTGAGCATCTGCAGTTATCTGAAGTTCCCAAGGTGGAGAGTGATATGGCTTTGTAGTTGAAGGGCAGACACGGCATCAAAATCTTGTCTGCTTAAGCTACCCTTTCCTGGAAAAATGCTCTTTGGCGCAGAGCTTGAGGCCCTACTTGAAAAGATCCCAGGGGACAAGCATTAAATGCCCCAAAAGAGACCAGTGACAAAGGGGTGTTTTATCCCTTTTGTCAGACCACAGAGTTCCAGCAGAGACAGGGGAACAGAGAAGATTCGACAGGGCAAATGGCTGGCACCCTAGGAGAGCCAGAGACCAAGTTGCTTGGGGCAGCGCTGTCAGAAGCAGAGGGAGAGGAGACAAATTTCTCTTCCCCAAACCCTCTCCATGATGTCAGGCGATGGGAGACTGACTACGGGCGTTCAGGGAATGGTGGGCGGCCTTTACACAAGACGTATGGGCAAACAATGTTGCAGCCAAAGGATTTTCCCCCAAATTCAGAGAACGGCCTACAGACAGATTTGTGATCTCCCACTTGCCTGCAGATCCAGAACAGAGGAAGATCTTGTTGTTTTTTTCCAGAGATGGTGTGTTAGTTCCAGGAGGGGGTATGACTCCAATATTTGCTATCCTCAAAGCCTCGGGGAGAGGATATTCCGACTCATTGTGGATTTAAGGTTTCTGAATTTCCACCTGCAGAGGCAGCATTTTCGTGGACTCCTCTGGCCAGATCTTTTACTGGGCAGGCAGTTCAGAGTTAGCCGGACAACAGGGCTGTAGTGGCCTACATGGTTCATCATGGAGGAACCAGGAGTCAAGCCCTTCTACAAGTGTTTTTTATTGGACAGAGAGACAGCAGGTCTCCCTTTCAGCTGTTTTAAATCAGAGGAGCTGTGAACTACTTCATGCGTCATCAGCAGTTAATGCCAGGGAAATGGCAATGGCAGCTTCCTGGGCGGAGAGATGCCTATCCAAGCCAGAAGAGCAGCGACCTGCTAGACACTATTGTCACGGAGTTGAATAGTACGACTGACTACCTCCGCTGACTTGTGCTCCCGTAGTCTGGGACAACGCACTCTTTCCTCGGTTTCCCTGTCACTAGCTGAGACTCGGTATAGGGTATAAACAAAATGAAGACTACTTTATTTATTTTTCACACACATGGCTGGATATAGCCAGCAAAGCACACATTAACATAAATAAAGGTATTGGGATACAATGGGTACACAACCGCCCCCTTAATCTGCCTCCCAGAGACAAAAGGGTCAGTAAAGGGATTACCTTACCTCCCCTATCTATTACTGGCCAAAATCAGTTCCAGGGATGGCTTGACCAGGATCAATGTCTGTAGTGGTGGAACTGGGTGGGGGGAGACTGATACAACATATTAGTGCACCGTGGACTGGGGGAGAAGAGTCTTACAATAAAGCCAGGGCCCATAGTCGGTAGGGAGGAGACTGGCTCTTGGGCTTCTCCAGTGGGCCCCATTGATGGAGGGTTCCGTCCCAACTATTGATTGGACAAGCTAGCCGTTAAGGACTTATCATTTCGTCGAGAGGTGTTGATCTTAGCCACTACTGCCTTCTCATGAGGATTGCCCACCCGTTTATTCTTCATTACATTTCACGTATGTGCCACCAAGGTTGGCAGAGAAACATTTCCCTGGTATTACATTTCCCTGGTATCACCTTGGTGGCACAGTTCTCCCCTTGTGTATATATTAATACATTGATTTGGTTTATTTAGTGTACCTGGGGTCTGATGGAGGGGCTATTTATACCTTTCTTGCCTACCTAGGAAGGAGGAGTCTCTCATGTAGCTGCCACTAAGGTAATAGCAGGATTCTCAGTAAGTTCTCCGTAGAGTTCTCAGTAAGTACAATATATGTTTGAAGGTATTGCGTTTGTGCGCAACAGAGAGCACAGATGTCCGTGGAATTTCTTTTCTCTGTAAGAGTTTCCATTATGGTGACTTTGGAACATCAAATACTTCATAGTTACAGTTTGATACACCTTGTGGTATTGGTACATGTATAACATAATACAATTTTTTTTTATGAATCATTTTTTACTGTATCGTGAAGACTCAGAAAACACACGGTTCTTTTTTAGTACTGCTTGTGCTCTTGGATTGCGTTCAGTTTTTAGACTGTTTGCATTTGATGTCCCTCTCACAGTTATGAGTGGTGTTTCACTTAGAAATTCCCCTTGTTTAGTTTAAGAGCCTAAATGATAGGGCAGCACTACAAAAAATTTATGTTGGCAAGAATATTTATTTCACAAAATGTAAACTGTATGTCAACTGTAAAAACTAGAATCTGAAAAAATGAATTAACTTATAAATAAATAACATTTACTGAACAGATATGGTACAGCATAACTCCCATTACTATATACTGTACTATATACGGTAAGCCAGCCTTTGAAGTGGTAGGCCTCTGCCACCACTGCCCCTGAAGCAGCCTGCCTGAGTCACCGCTGCCCTAAAGCAGCCTGGTTGTGCCACCTGTGCCCCTGAAACCGCCTGCCAGTGCCAACTCTTCCCCTGAAGAAGCCTGCTAGTGCCACATCTGCCCCTGATGCAACCTGCCTGTGCCACCTCGACCCCTCTAAACAGCCTGACTGTCCTATTTCTGCCCCTAAACACTTACTTCATTAATTCATTCATTCATTCATTCACACTCCCGCACCCCCTTACCTCTCTTGCAGATATCACTGGTCCGGCGGATCATCACTGGTGCTGCTCAGACGACTATGCGCGCCAATGGCGGCCTAACACGGGCCTGCAGCTCACGGCTATGGCCCGTGTTAGGCGACTGTCGCGGCACACCCCTGATGAGTGGCACCCGGGGCGGACTGCCCCACCTCGCCCCTCTTTACATACTCTACTGACTGTATGACAAACGATAAGAAAACTTCTTAATACCGCAATATGCAGGCAACATCTATAGTAGCCAATAGTATTTTAGTGTTTTTGTTCATTTACTTTTCTGATAAAGGCTAATACTAAAAATCTCCTAAAACAAAAAGGTTGGTGTGTATTCGCTAATGGAAACGTTAACAGTAGAGTTTGCTGGAGTGTTGTGGTTCTAACTCCTTGGATTCATTATACATTATGAAGAACAACTCTGTGAACGCCTACTGTAGGAAGAGCTTGACTGGCCCTGTATAATGAGTAGTTAAGTTAGGTGCTATTTCGTAGGTCTCCTGACATAATTAAATTATGTTATGCAGGGTCAGCTTTTTTTCTTGCTGTAGAAACTTACCAGTGTTGACCTACAAAGGGGTTGAAACTCAAACTCCCATGCAAACTATCCTGCCAAGTCTCACTTAAGCGCATTTGTACTCATTTACAAAATGGCAAGTCATATAAGTGTTTATATATAAAGTATGTTTCTATACAAATACATCTATATAAAAAAATAAAGAAAATCTCCATCTCCAGTTTTTAAATGAATTAAAAAAAAAAAAAAAAATATGCGGTTTGTCCCCCTCCACAGACCCACTTACACAGACACTCCTAGACACACAGCCAGACACACTTACACACAGACACACACTTACATGGCGACAACCTTACAAAAAGAGAGATAACCTCACATACAGATTTATTTTTATTTAAAGAATAAAAAAACTTTATGCTGTTTGTCCCCCTCCACAGACACACTTACACAGATATATATATTTTTTTTTTTTTACAAATAATTGTACAGTTTATACAAAAATACAGGTTTACTGACCTTCTACTTCTTCCGCTTTGGGGCTTTTTCGTCTTGAACTCCTTCCTTTGGTAGCTGCAGACTGCAGTTTTCTATGTATACAGGATGTCAGTGACACGACATCTGGCGCTCCAGCAGTCTGAGTGCAAGGGGGCGGAGCTTTCACCCCTCACGCTGCTCTCATCACAAGGCACCCGTCGCCAGCCCCGGGGCCCGGCTTGCCATAATAAATTTAAAAAAAAAATCTTATAGTAGCTCCATCAGCATGCAGCGGCCGTTTAGTTTAGATTTAGGGCAGCCTGGGGGGCAAAAGGTGTGTATTTTTGGTTCACCTCTGCAATTTTGTCAGTTTAAAAGGTTTGTGCTTCCATGGCATGGGGGTCTCTAATGGTCGTATACATACAGGGGAGGACTGGCATGGGGGAGGGGTGCAGGTAAAGCCAAGTGGCCCCATCTGTCCCTTAACTCACGAATGCGCGCTGCCACACATATCTACACACGCTATCATTCTGATACAAATGTACACACACACACACATGCTTACACACACACTTACTCTTGGTAACATACACTCCCTCTCACACACTGCTCACTCACACTTACACCTACAAATGCATGCTCACACATACCTTCACGTACGCATTCATGCTAAAATACACATGAATGCTCACACACTTACAGTTACACTTGGCGAAGGTAGGGAGACATTGACAAAGAGCGTGAGAATCAGTGATGATAGGTTAAAATTAATTTTTAAAAGTACTCATTTAATCCAAAAGGAAAGTGCAGGAAAATAAATTTACTGTCTGAAAATGAATGGCCCAATAAGAAAAATTTGTTTTTAGTCTATGATTATAAAACATGGAAGGTAGAGAGTGATTAATATAAGCAAATTTGCATCTTACATGCTGACTTTTCAGTTGTTTGACATTTACACATTTACATTAGCTTTTGGAGGTACATTTATGTTGCTATGCTATTGAGTAGTTCCTGCAAAATGATGCTGCCTGGCAGGTGTAGCTGAAGAAAAATGTGTCCATCTTTAAAAAATAAGCTGCTATAACATATCCAATCCTAAAACATGCAGACTTGTTAATATATCACTTTTATTACAATGAGAATATAAAATGTAATATTGCCCTGCAGAGATGCACTCATAGTGCAGTAATATCAGAGCCTTCATCTCGCAGCTGACATTCTTCTTTATTTTCCACCTCTTGACCTTTCCCTTCAGAAATGCTCTTTTCATCTCCTTCGTCATTACAGTGTCTCCTCACATCTTGTATCACAACTTGGATCATCATCCTTGCCCTGCTCCACAACTTCTGTGGGTGGTAGCCTTCTCCACCTTCCATGTTGATCAGTCTCTTCCATGCCAGGATAAGGGTGAGACTGAGAAAAATGAGTAGGAGAATAAGGAACACCACAGTCAAAGTGCTGCCATGCTCGTTTTTTGCGGGAGCTTGTGCTTGGACGATCGTCACCAGCAGCAGGAGATGGAGCAGCAGGTTTCCAAAGGACAACATCTGGGGAAGATAGAGATCATGTATAATATCACAGCAGTGTCACTGCGGTGACAAAAAATGCAATATTCACAGGGCATGATTATTGTTCTGTGCTAACTGTAGAGCAATCACCAGGAACACTGGATAGGTTTCCATAGTTATTACTCATATTTAGAATATTACCACAGAACTATTCTTTATAAATACCACTACCTAGTATTTTTATAAGTATATAATCATATTTTTTATAATGTTTTTGTACTACGTGTCTTATAAAAATAGTGCAATCAACCATTTTTCTGGGGACTACAATATTCCTTTGCCTTGTTTTGGTTATTTATTATCTTTTTGTTTTCACGTGTTTTTATATGCATTGTACTGCTGTGGGGTAATCCGAGAATTGTTCTTACTCATTCTCATTGGTTCAATATAATTGCCATCATTCCTGTGCTTATAGGGAATGCCTACATTCATGACAGGTTTTGTTGACACTGTCAATAACATGCATAAGCTGGTGACATTTGAATAAAAACTGCAGATGAACTGTGGTTTTCGGTTATGTATTTCTTATTATGGTTACGGATGGAAGCTCGTGTTTAATGTTTTTTGCCACCTCCTCTTTTTCTTATTATTAACTATACTCTTGTGTAATAATATCAATTGCCTGTATTATGTGAATGTAAAGCTTGAAGGAAATGTTTGTGGTTAAATGGACACTTTTATGTACAAATTGACTGTGTGAAACAAGTCCCAACCATATAAGAGATATCAGTATGGACCTTTACCTCTAAAAAAAAAAAATAATTGCATATTGCATTTATTGCCTCACTTGTAGTAAACCTACCTACTTTTTCTAATTCCTCCATCTGAATGTGCCAGTAGTATCAGCTTCCATCTTCAGTTAAGGTTTCCCACCTGCCATTCAGGTACACTTTCTTTTATGGGTTCTTTTATTTCTATATTGCAATGCATTGACGGAGGTACAGCATGACTCCTATCATTATATAGTGAGCCAGACACAGAAAGTGGTACAGCATGACTCCTATCAGTATATAGTGACCCAGACACTAAATACTGAGCCAACATAACTCCCATTATCATACTCTTGTAAGAAATATGGACAGAATGAGAAATAAATATATTAAAATTGTAAGGGGTTTCACTCTAGTTAATCTAGATTCAATTCCTTTTGATATGCAAAACCATTTTCCCAGATAATGGATGGCCACATTCACGTCTGACTGGTGAGAAGGAAGGTCTACATCCTGGGACCAGAACTAAGGACCAGGTATGGGTGGATTGCTTTCTGACATACTTGAGTACGTGGGAAACTACAGAGCAGAGGATGTGGTGCTGACTCTTTATGTCTAAAAACCTTGCCCAAAATGAACATAGAGTGTTCTTTTCTAGGGGAGACTCTAAGGAGATCTCCTAGGAAGGAAAAGACCTACTGGGACTACAGCGTACAGACCTGACCTTGGGTTGCTGGTTTGTGTGTGGTGTGCTGTGCTGTGTTGTGCTATGTATAATAAGAAAATCATATTATCCTGTTTATGTGATGTTTATTTTGCTGAACACAGTTTAAGGTGTTTACATAGTTTATTCCATTGCTGTTGTGATACTATAGTAATATCATTGTATCTTTTAGTAAGAGATTGTTTTGTTAGCATTTCATTGTGTTTAAACTCTCACACTGTCACCCCTGCTCTCTCACTCTCTCTTTCTCAATGTTTTCCCTACCTTCTCTGCTGACCACTTCAGCGCCCTGTCTCCTTTCCTGCAGCTCAACTTCTTCTCTTGCCTCTTCTATCTTTTGTCTTAATGCACTTTTACAGCACAGAGGATGCACATGTGGTGTGTGAACACTCCACCCTTATTGGGAAGTGCCCCAGAAGGCATGCTCAATGTAGCTGATTCCAAAGAGAAGTGGATGAAAAAAAGGGAGAAGAAGAAGCAGAGCCAAGGTAAAGGAGACAGGGACGTGGAAGTGGTCTGCGGAGAAGGTAGGGTGACTCATTCCTGGACATTGCATTGTCCCTCAAAGAAGGTGCCTAGGACCCGGGTGACCTAGTCACCCTGTCTTCAGTGAAATACATTAACCTAGAGAATTATCATGTAAGCCAATAGTTTGCAACTCCAGGCCTCAAGGACTGCCCACACCCCTGTTTTGTGTATCTTTGTCTCAAATGTTATATTATTGTTCTATTGATATACCCATGCTCATATCCTAGAACTGTGGCTCTTGAGGCCTGAAAACCCTCAGTAAGTTGAGTGATTATTTCAAGCAGCATGTTCACTTATTGTATTATTTTAGTATTAGTTTTGTGTGCTTTCTTGGTGTTACAGTATCATGCAAGGGAGCTGAAGTCTGCCGTGAGAGGAAACTTGTACACTGCAGGAAGTGAGGGCTGGTACATACAAAATGGTGTCTGAAGGGGTTTATTGCCCTTGCTTTTGTGGGTTACAGCTTCCATGACCCCCACTTTGGCTGAGGGTCATGTTAGCTGTAGTTCCAAAGAACGCTAGTTTCCTTTTTATTTACTTTAACACGTTTATAAATAAATATATGTATTTGTGTTCTATTTCTAAAATGCATTTTTAGAGGGCATCGACAGGGAGCGTATGCACCTTATATTTTTATCCATGTATGTTAGCAGGGATCAGTGATGTTTGTTTTCTGACTTTTTTTAAAGATGCAGTGGAACAATGGAAATATGTTGTGGAGTATTAGTTACACTGCAATGGCCAATCTCTTCATCTCACAGTTTGGGTCTTGCAAATACAAAAAATTTGCATGCAAATACTGTTAAGTGTTTATTAGGGCAGTGTTACATGTAATCCATCATGTTAGAGTCAGCTAATACTAGCTTCTGCTGACAGGAGAGAGGTCAGATTGTTAAATATTTTAAAAAATATATTTAATGTCCTGCTTTGCCAAATTATAACTGACATCCAATTAATGTAAATATATATAATGTGCTTGTGTGTGTTTGGTACTCCACTAAGTGCCAATATTCACAACTGCCATTAAAGGTTTACCAATGGATAGATAATCGCTGCAATCAGAGTCTGATCTCAATCTTACATCGGTTGGGATCTGTCATCTGTCATCTACTTTGCTGCATTCATTCCAGTCTAACTGCATCATTGCTGGTTGCACAGCCTTGTTTTGTGAGGCACTACTTATGTCCCGCTTTACAACTGTGGATGATGGTTTTTTAGATAATACATATAGTGAATGCTTATATTTTACACAGACATGCACGAATACAGATGTTAATCTGTACATTGTAAACCACATCCTGAAAAGTAGTGGGTAGAGCTTCCGGCAGTGAGTTTATATAGGTATATCAGGCAAACTATTCAAGTTTTAGAAAAGATGTCTGAAAAGTTCTGTAGTGAGTAAGTGTTGCAGCAGTGGTTCACTTAACCATTTTGCCATGTCTCTCTTTCTAAGTTGGTGCACCGATATAAGATATGTATATTTTATATAATGACAATTAGGGCTTTCTTTTTGAGTTATATCTAATATATGCTATTATGTTCTTACCCACATTTTCCATAGTTTTACATAACATAAGTGATTCAAAATACCCTATATGGATAAAGTATTGAGACACCTGACCATTACACCAACCGGGACTTTGATAACATTGCATTCTAAATACATAGACATTAGTATGAAATTGGTCCCCCCTTTGCAGCTATAACAGCCACACGATTTTGAAGTGTGTCTGTGGGAATTTTGCCTATATAGAGAATCTTGAGGGGTCGGGCACTGATGTTGGAAGAGAAGGCCTGGTTTGCAATCTCCATTCCAGTTCATCCCAAAGGTGTCCGATGGGGTCAGGGATCTGTGTAGGCCAGTCAAGTTCTTCCACACCAAACTTATCCAACCATGTCTTTATGGACCTTGCTTTGTGCACAGGGGCACAGTCATGTTGGAATAGAAAAGGGCCTTCCCGAAACTGTTCCCACAAAGTGTGAGGCATAGCATTGTCCAAAATGTTTTAGTATGTCCCCTTAAGCTTTGGGAAAACCCTTTTCTATTACAACTTGTAGAATAGGGATACAAATTGACTGGAAGCCCTTGGGAACATCTATGCTTCCTCACCCCAGCCCATTGGTTTGAGCAGGGATAAAGTGCTTGAAAAACACTTTAGATGCAAGGACTGTGTCCTGTGCTTTTCACCATCCATTTGTTCTTTGAGTTGGAAAATAAACGCCCTACCATATAACAAGACTAAGTAGGTGCTAAGAGCCACCCAGTGATCTAAAGGCTTCCAAAGAAGAAGTGTTAAAATATCTATGTAATTTATTTTTTGGTGGAAAATATTGAGTTCCTAAGTCTTTTACCTAAATATTCATAATCTAATTAATTCCAAAGTGCTTGTGGTGGAGGACGGGATAAATGCTCCCAAGAGATTTTAATTTCTATTTAACACAAATTACTGCTCCCTGTGTGAAGGGGAGGCATTAGTTGAGGTCCATGTCCCCATTTTTTAAATTAACTTTAACCTCTCATCAATATGGAAGGGGGTTGGGGTATAGATTTATTTTATTATCTCCGGTTCTACCACACACAGGGTAATCATATAATTTTTCATTTTTAACTTTTCTCCATCTACAATTTCAAACTGCTTTTAATAAGTTGCACGTGCAAGTCACGAGCAACCTGTGGGTTGATGAATTTAGAAATTGCTTGCCATTTTTGCAACTGGCAACATGACTTCATTGTAATACTCCATTATTAAGAGTATGGAAGTTAAGAGTGTTGTTTTTTCAATCCAGATGCAAGTTGCTGCTGCAAACACACATTTCACAGCTTAGTGAACAGACCTCTCATGGTATTGATTGATATGTACAACACATGGGTAATAAGCAAAAAATCAAATTGGCACCAAGCTAAATTTGTTATCTGGCTCATCATTGGCGCATCCATATGCCATAAAAGAGGCACAAAATGGATTTGATCATAATGTAAATACCACCCAAAGCCCTCCTTACTCTAGACACTATGGGAGTTATACGAGGGGATGCAATTAAAACTCGCAAAAAAGTGGGCCAAAATTTGTAAATAGGTCAGCACTGGGGGCATCTGGCCTTTTAACAAAGCAGCCCAAACACTTTTTAGGAAACAACACAGTAAGTCATGTGTAACACACACATTCACATTCAAGGAGCAATATAGTAAAAGAGAAAACCTGGTATAAATACCTAGTTCTTCTAGACACCCAGAGAGTTTTAAGTAGGATTTCAAAGTAAAACGCACAAAAAGCATTCAGGTTCAAGCCAAAAATCTTCAAATTAGAGCCACCTTGCCATAACCCCTTCCAATTGCCCCTAAAGATGTCTTAAATATTGCTTCAAATGTAGCTTTAGAAAACAAGGAAATGAAAGGACAAATACAATATTTGCTAATGAAACAATTTAACTCAATGAGTGTAATCATTAGCAACAGCTTGCTTTAAAAGAGAGAAACATTTTGATGGAATGGTGTCACTGACCGGTAAGCATGCAGAAACTTCTTTCCAGAAACGTTTTGTTCTGTCGTATTTTCCTTATCTACCGCTGTGCCTTCACTGTTGTTCATTAATTATGTTCATTGACTTCCTGTGGGTTTTTATAAGGGGCCGCACCCGAGTGGGCTGGAGAGAAGAGAGTCTGCCGCGGTTTCCTAAGCTACATTTAGCGTGAGTATGAAGAAACCTACGCCACAAACACCGACAATCAGGTGTACACAGAAAGGGAGTCATGTGAAACATGGGGCGCAGAAACAGAAGAACATCAATATACAGTAAACAAAACGGTCGAAATTAAAATAGCAAAAGCAAATAAAACAGAAAAGATAATTGGTATGATTATACTTGATTCAGTTTAGATTTAGGTTACTTGAAAAGTTTTGTTTGGAGACTTATATGTAAAGCTTTACTGCTTCCTTTTATAGCACACAGATAGCCGGCATACAATGGCAAATCAGCTAAAATATCTGAGGGCACTGATGTCCTTACTAATGGGCATTGATATATGACATCATGTCTTGTTAATATTTTCCCTAGTGTGTTTTCTGAAAAGGTCAATTTTTTTTGCCACGGCTTCAAGTCAATAAGTACAAATGGGGTCTTAAAATTGATGAATGATGATGTGGGTTTTCAAAACGAAGTAGTAATTTGCCCAGTTGGGTCAGTGCTAATACTGATAATAACAGCTGTGAACAAATGATTACTGATCTCATCTTCAAGTTGATACACTACAAAGATGTCATTAATATATATCTGACATTTTCTTTAGAGACCATAAAGGAGTGCTTCCACCAACCTCGGAAAAGATTGTATAATGGGCACATCTATCTATTGTTAGGAAATCTTTGGATTAAAGATAAAAAAATTCTGAGCGAGTATGAATTCCAATGAGTCGCCAGCAGTCCAGTCGCTTACAACTTGCAAGGGGTGATCCTCTTCTTCCCAGGAGGTCATGTGTTCGGTCACCTCCTGTAACTGTGAGTTTCACGTGGTACATGCTTAATTGTTTTTAGGGTACTATTTAATGCCTTAATGACGAGATTTCCCACCATTGCTTTTTTTTGGCATTTTTACTATATTTTGTTCAATCGTGATTCACCTTTTTTATGTTTAGTGTACCCATACAATTTGTATTTTTTTTTTTTTACAATTGATAAGGCTTCCTTTTTTTTACTATTTTCATATGTATAGTTCCAAAGATGGCACAAACATCCTGTTTGGGGGCAAGGGTGACACAGACAACCTGTTTGGGGGGAACTGACAAGCTGTTTGGGGCAAAATGGCCCAGTCAAGCTGTTTAAAACAAAGATGGCAGAGGCAAGCTTTTTGGGGCAAATGTGACACAGGCAGGTTGCTTGGGGCACTGGTTTGTAGCAAAGATGGCACAGACAATCTGGGGGCACTGAAAAGCTGTTTGGGGACAATGATGGCCCAGGTAAGCTCTCTGGATAAAGATGGCACAGACAATCTGGGGGCACTGAAAAGCTGTTTGGGGACAATGATGGCCCAGGTAAGCTCTCTGGATAAAGATGGCACAGGCAGTCTGGGCACACTGACACGCCGTTTGAAGACAATGAAGGCAAAAGCTGTATGAGTGGAAAAGATGGCACATGCATGCTGTTTGGGGACAAAGATGGCAGATGCAAGCTTTTGGGGTGTCACGTTTCACCATGCGCTAGCTGGACTTATCCAAAACCTTGCCATTCATTTTCATGTTTCCAGCCACTAGTGGCCGCCCTTGCCACTCAGGCCAATTACCAGGTCCAGCTGCAGTTGCTTACCTAATCAGGTCAGCCTTTATAGCCTGCCCAGCCCTGCAGTCTGGGCCTTGACTGTATTGTTTGAGGACTACCTGTTTGGTTCCTGATTTGTTCCAGTACCTTGCCTTGTTCCAGTACCTTGCCTTGTTCCAGTACCTTGCCTTGTTCCAGTACCTTGCCTTGTTCCAGTACCTTGCCTTGTTCCAGTACCTTGCCGTGTTCCAGTACCTTGCCGTGCTCCAGTACCTTGCCGTGCTCCAGTACCTTGCCGTGCTCCAGTACCTTGCCGTGCTCCAGTACCTTGCCGTGCTCCAGTACCTTGCCGTGCTCCAGTACCTTGCCGTGCTCCAGTACCTTGCCGTGCTCCAGTACCTTGCCGTGCTCCAGTACCTTGCCTTGCTCCAGTACCTTGCCTTGCTCCAGTACCTTGCCTTGCTCCAGTACCTTGCCTTGCTCCAGTACCTTGCCTTGCTCCAGTACCTTGCCTTGCTCCAGTACCTTGCCTTGCTCCAGTACCTTGCCTTGCTCCAGTACCTTGCCTTGCTCCAGTACCTTGCCTTGCTCCAGTACCTGCCTTGTTCCTGAGTTGCGGCCTGCGCCCCACTAAGTGGACTCCCAAGAAGAGTACCCTGCAAGTGGGCAACCTGCCGTGTGCCCTGCAAGTGGGCAATCTGCCGTGTTCCTGAGTTGCGGCCAGCGCCCCACTAAGAGGACTCCCAAGTCGAGTACCCTGCAAGTGGGCTTCCTGCCGTGTGCCCTGCAAGTGGGCAACCTGCCGTGTGCCCTGGAAGAGGGCTTCTAGCCGTGCCGTGTGCCCTGGAAGAGGGCTTCTAGTCGTGTGCCCCGCAAGAGGGCTTCTAGCCGTGCCGTGTGCCCTGGAAGAGGGCTTCTAGTCGTGTGCCCTGCAAGAGGGCTTCTAGTCGTGCCGTGTGCCCCGCAAGTGGGCTTATCTGCCGTGTGCCCCGCAAGAGGGCTTATCTGCCGTGTGCCCCGCAAGAGGGCTTATCTGCCGTGTGCCCCGCAAGAGGGCTTATCTGCCGTGTGCCCCGCAAGAGGGCTTATCTGCCGTGTGCCCCGCAAGAGGGCTTATCTGCCGTGTGCCCCGCAAGAGGGCTTATCTGCCGTGTGCCCCGCAAGAGGGCTTATCTGCCGTGTGCCCCGCAAGAGGGCTTCCTGCCAAGTAACTTCCATTGCATATCTATTGTTGTACCATCGCATTCAATACAACTCTTAATCCAGATCTGTTGTCTGTGGTTTATTCCTGCGCCTGTCTGTAACCCCAGACCATAATGCATCGTGGGGTACAGACAGAGCCCCTCGTATCCCCTGCACCTGGGCTCCTTATCAACCTGTGTTCTCAGCTCGTGACAGAATGTCAAGGCCAATACAAGGAGTTCGCGGGGATACCTGCAGTACTGGAATTGTTGGCAGAATGTGTACTCCACCTATGCAAGTCAGTAAGGACTGTGGTAGAAGCTGAGTGCGTGGACACAAAAACCAAGACCCAGACACCAAGAAAGAAGGCTGCTAAGAGCTTTAAGCGAGAGCCGCTCACCAAAAAAGAAAAACAGAGAAGACAAGAGGACGACTTATGTTTTTACTGCGGAGAGACTGGCCACAGGATAACGTATTGTCCGCACAAACCAGTCAAACCGTCCTCAACCCACCTGGAGAAACCCCATGCCCCGGAACCTGCATATGATGCCAGCAACGTCGCAAAGCAGGAGCATACCCTGTCGCATCCACAGACAGGTGATGCAGGGGTTAACCAGTCCTCGGCACCTGTGACTCCTACGCCCTTCATTGGGATGTCAGATGACCTCCAGACCTTGTCAGACGCCCCCGAGTGGTCTGATATGGACAGTGCGTCATCTGAGACAGATGTAACAGACACATCCATGGATATCAACCCCCCAGCTGTTTGTGCGGTAAGGAACACCACTCCTACCACTCACAGGAGTAGGAATAGGACACTCCAAACCGCACGACACTCCCTATGGGTTCCTAGCGACGTCCTTGCGTCAGATGGAAATATTGTACATGGTAAAGGGCTTCAACAGTATGAACGACTCATCCGTGACCAAAGGTCCAGTAAGCGTTCCTCCATCCCTCCTGCAACCCAGCCCTGTCTTGGCACTATTCAACACAGATCGGAAGAGATCCGTGCACAGGGCGAGTACCTAACCCCTGACGAATTCAGGAGTATATGCAGGACAACAGAACCACTGCCATCAGATCTCGTAGTGACTTCCAATGGAAACGTGATATGTCGTGCAGGTCTGGAAGGGTTTGAGAAAGCACTACGTGCGAGAAAGAAGTCTCACCGCAGATGGTGAGACCACCGCGCCACAGGTCCGTAAGCATCCGGAGGCTGCTCCTTGCGGTGGGGGTATGTCACGTTTCACCATGCGCTAGCTGGACTTATCCAAAACCTTGCCATTCATTTTCATGTTTCCAGCCACTAGTGGCCGCCCTTGCCACTCAGGCCAATTACCAGGTCCAGCTGCAGTTGCTTACCTAATCAGGTCAGCCTTTATAGCCTGCCCAGCCCTGCAGTCTGGGCCTTGACTGTATTGTTTGAGGACTACCTGTTTGGTTCCTGATTTGTTCCAGTACCTTGCCTTGTTCCAGTACCTTGCCTTGTTCCAGTACCTTGCCTTGTTCCAGTACCTTGCCTTGTTCCAGTACCTTGCCTTGTTCCAGTACCTTGCCTTGTTCCAGTACCTTGCCTTGTTCCAGTACCTTGCCGTGTTCCAGTACCTTGCCGTGCTCCAGTACCTTGCCGTGCTCCAGTACCTTGCCGTGCTCCAGTACCTTGCCGTGCTCCAGTACCTTGCCGTGCTCCAGTACCTTGCCGTGCTCCAGTACCTTGCCGTGCTCCAGTACCTTGCCGTGCTCCAGTACCTTGCCGTGCTCCAGTACCTTGCCTTGCTCCAGTACCTTGCCTTGCTCCAGTACCTTGCCGTGCTCCAGTACCTTGCCGTGCTCCAGTACCTTGCCTTGCTCCAGTACCTTGCCTTGCTCCAGTACCTTGCCTTGCTCCAGTACCTTGCCTTGCTCCAGTACCTTGCCTTGCTCCAGTACCTTGCCTTGCTCCAGTACCTTGCCTTGCTCCAGTACCTTGCCTTGCTCCAGTACCTTGCCTTGCTCCAGTACCTTGCCTTGCTCCAGTACCTGCCTTGTTCCTGAGTTGCGGCCTGCGCCCCACTAAGTGGACTCCCAAGAAGAGTACCCTGCAAGTGGGCAACCTGCCGTGTGCCCTGCAAGTGGGCAATCTGCCGTGTTCCTGAGTTGCGGCCAGCGCCCCACTAAGAGGACTCCCAAGTCGAGTACCCTGCAAGTGGGCTTCCTGCCGTGTGCCCTGCAAGTGGGCAACCTGCCGTGTGCCCTGGAAGAGGGCTTCTAGCCGTGCCGTGTGCCCTGGAAGAGGGCTTCTAGTCGTGTGCCCCGCAAGAGGGCTTCTAGCCGTGCCGTGTGCCCTGGAAGAGGGCTTCTAGTCGTGTGCCCTGCAAGAGGGCTTCTAGTCGTGCCGTGTGCCCCGCAAGTGGGCTTATCTGCCGTGTGCCCCGCAAGAGGGCTTATCTGCCGTGTGCCCCGCAAGAGGGCTTATCTGCCGTGTGCCCCGCAAGAGGGCTTATCTGCCGTGTGCCCCGCAAGAGGGCTTATCTGCCGTGTGCCCCGCAAGAGGGCTTATCTGCCGTGTGCCCCGCAAGAGGGCTTATCTGCCGTGTGCCCCGCAAGAGGGCTTATCTGCCGTGTGCCCCGCAAGAGGGCTTCCTGCCAAGTAACTTCCATTGCATATCTATTGTTGTACCATCGCATTCAATACAACTCTTAATCCAGATCTGTTGTCTGTGGTTTATTCCTGCGCCTGTCTGTAACCCCAGACCATAATGCATCGTGGGGTACAGACAGAGCCCCTCGTATCCCCTGCACCTGGGCTCCTTATCAACCTGTGTTCTCAGCTCGTGACATGGGGACACAAATTGTACACTTTGTAATGTTTTTAAAATGCAAAAAAACAAAAACTGTGTGTGCTTCTCACCCTAATAAAGTTGTCAACAAATATATAAACACAATATAAATGAGAGGTTTTGGTTATATGAATTGACCAAAGCATAATTAAGCTCACCCGCCACGTCAAGGCACACTCTCAATAGGATGAAAATCTACTCTCACTTCCTATATAGTGGGCACACAAAGCAGTTTATACTGCTACCAAAACCTTATTAATGTGTTGGGGGAGGTGCAAAACGTTATTAAGGTGAGAAGCGCAAACAGTTTTTGTTTTTTGTATACACTGTACAGCCAATACACTGTTTGGTAGGCCTCATTTACACATTTGTATTATTGGAGCCTGGAACTATCTTAGCACACCAACATTTTTCTTTTCCCTGTTTTTAAAATGCAGTCTACCGTATCTACAGCTTTTTCCAAAACCCTCCTGCCGTACTTGCTGCTGCTCACGTCCGCAATGCACAGACTTCATCTGCCAGTCAGGGCTTCTACTCCAGCCCCCTCTAATTGGTGGATGCACCCTTATCATGCTTTTAAGAATAAACCTTGTCCCCCAGGACAGCCAAGCCACGTACAATTGTAAGAGTAGTACCCCCCCCTTGATGGCAGCTATGCCCATCCTTCAATCCTTTTGTATAAATCACTTGTCAGTGCTGCCTAGGATCACAAGAGGAATGATAAATTATTACTTGGGATTTTCTTTTACCTATGTATCCCCTGGCAGCACTATTGCATATTTCATTTGTTGGCTTTTAATAATAGGACGGAAAATGGTTTTATCTGGAAAATAACACAATGAGTTGGTTTTTAGCATCCCTAATATATAATCTGGCATTGAAGTCTTTTTTTTTTTCTTTTACGATAAACAAGCAAACCTTTCCATTGTACATATCTTACTTTAAAATGCATTCTTAAAGTGCTTACATTTAAGTAGAAGCTGCCACTTTCTGCCTCCTTCGTGGGCCATATATACAGTGTAACTGTAGGTGTTTTATACTATGTATATATGTATGTATACATACAGTACAAGATACAGGTCACATGTCCCCATTGTAATCTCTTTAAACTCATTACCAAGGCTCAGAACAAGTTGATGTTATTAGATTTCTGTTAATCCTAGGTTGTCTCTAAAGCCTTCTACAGCACTCTCTTTGTAGGGAACAGACAGAGACTATCTGTGTTTGTCCTATGTCTCACAAAGCAGGAACTGATGCAGCGAGGACCCCAGAAAAAGATGGGGGAAAGAGTCACCCTGTTACAAGAAACAAAGAAGGAGAAGATTCTGGAAAGAAAGGAGCAGCAGGGCGACATGACGACTGCAGGAAAGGTCAGACTGGGGGAAATCATGACAGGAAGAGCCCTCATGGTGGTCATCATGAGGGCCACCATGCTAATGGCAGGGGACATCACAAAGGGAAACGGGTGAGTGACACCCAGAGCATTACAACAAAGACTTATTCACCATTCTTGAATGCACTCTTCAGCAAGGTAAGTAACAATGTAAAACAGTGGATGTGCATGTGTGAAATTGTATAACAATGTTCTGACAAAACTATAACAAAACTTTAACAAATGCACAAAATACGTTTGTTAATCTGGTTTGAAGCAAACAGAGTTAATGCCCTGGGCTAAATTAACCTGAAGGGTCCACAGCTTTCACTTTTGCCCACTGACCAGCTGGTTGAGTAAAACAATAAATTAAACCTCAAAATGTAATTTTGAATGTACATAACTAATAAATCTCAAGTCACACTGAATTTGTAAGGTGTTTTTTTAAATGCCATACAAAATAATAATGTCCAGGGAATAAACTGCATTTAAGAAGGCCCTTAAAGCAAAAAAGAATAATGACATGGCCCAGATATTGTAAGATGAGCTACCAATGTTGGGCAGTTCAAAAGACTAGCATAGACAATTAGACAGTAATACGGAGGTGGCAATGGTGGTGTCTTTGCTTAAAGGGACACCCCATCTATCATTTGCACTTTGGTACACAATAGCTGAGTGTCACTTTAAAATTAACTTTTTTGTCCCTGGTGTGAGTACATGGAGTGATTACTCATAATCCTCTTCTATGCAAATGCAGTGTGTCTCTGCCTCTCCGGGTCCTTGGCTTGGAGGAAATGTATCCAGCCAAAAGCATCCCTTGCTTACCAGTGCACATGCGCAGTGCTAGAATTAATGGGTAAATCCAGTACTGACTCGCATAAGGGTTCTGGAAGGTCTAATGAGATGCCCTGTGTCCATACACAAAAAAGTGCAGAAGACATGCAGGCAACAGAGGGGAATGGTTTTAAGAATGTTCGCGCTTCCATATGTGGTCTTCATTGGTAGCTATGTATGGAATATTATACTGTCCATTATACTGTCCCAATAATGTTTTTAACCCTTTATGTGTTTTTTTTTTTACCATTCAGGAAAGAGACTTGGCGCCAGAGGAGATGGATGGTGAGTTATTTACTGTCTAGTTCTATGCTAAGGCCAGCATTTCCCTTGATGCCTCTGTCCCATTTCTTACCCCCTACTGAGTTTGTAGACTATAAACTCATAGTATGAACATCTAAATGCTGTTTCTCAAGGTATAAAGTGTTTGTCAACTATTATGTCAGGACTGTACACAAACATAGCCATGGTAAGGAAAACAAAGCGATGAAAACTCCTTGCCACAGTATTTTTAGGGTCTCCTGTGACTGCTTGTACTCTGTTTCTGTGACTGCCTTGAGTAGTGCAGAGGGGATGAAATCCTAGGTCAGGACAGTTAGGGAGCCATTTGCTCTAAAATTCACTTGCTTGCCTCCAACTCCCTTTCATAGCGGTCTGCATTAGTGAATTAGTAAATTAGGGTGTTGTCAGATTTAGTTTGGTGATCCAGCATTTGCTTGAGTCCAAGGTAGGGTTGGGGAAAAAACTAGGGCTAACAGTATTGTCTAAGGGCAGTTATTGTTGATGTAAGAGTTGTGCATACATTTTGTTAAAACTTCAGAAAACTACATGCAATGATCATAAAAAATTATAAAAATATGCTAACTGTAGTGGAAGAGTGGCTTTGCTCATGGACTCAGTTCTTGCCAGGGAAATTTGCTTTTATGTCTGTAGAAACCCAGTAAGAGAAGGGTAAGGACCCCAATACATTAATAGACACAACATCTAAAACTTCCAGACTTCCCTCTCTTTTAGCTATGCAACCAAAGCCTTCCAACATGGTGGCCTCTAGTGTGAGAATTTCATCATTGAGAGACAGTTCTCCTCCCTTACCTCCTTCAGAGTTGGGAATGTGTTCCCACAAGCTTAGGGCCCTGTTCCGGACCCTACCAACAAAGCGGGATCCAGCAACTTGATCATAGAAATGAAGCAGGCATTGCATGAAGAGGTCATTTGCTCTGATTTGACATTGCTGGAAGTACCTGAAACCCAGAGACAGCGTCAAATTTCTGACTCACAGCTGTCACCCAGGACCAGTCTGTACGGTAAAAGATCTGGAAAACAGGAGTTGGCACAACATGTGAGGATACACTGCCTACTGGAAAGAGAAGGCCCTAAACATCTCAAGACCAATGTAAGATGCCTTTTTAACATGCTACTAGGCTGACCAGCTTTATTGGGCATTGAGACCTAGAGGTCCCCCAGATATGCTATAAACTGCTTTGTCTGAAGCAGGAAATAATGATGAAGTGCAAAAATGTAGTCCTCTGTCCAATCTCCCCAACCACCCTGTGGTTTGTGCTCTTTGTGCTCTTACTTGCTAACACACTTGCTGACAGAGGGATACATCCTGGCACTCACTGCACTCACTGGAAGGCAGAACAAGAGTAAGAGAGCAAGAGCAAACAAAGAGAAAGAGGAGCTACAGAAAAGGAGACAGAGACGCTGGAAAAGAAAAAAAATTGTGGAATGTGATTAAGCATTGGTGTGATGGGTGTACCACAACCAGTGCCTGGCTCAGTATAAAGTGATTGGAGTTATAGTGTACAACTGTCAATGACTGGATCATTATATTGTGATGAAAGTTATGCTTTATCACTGTCAATGCCTACCTTAGTATATAGTGATGGGACGTATGCTGTCCCACAATCAGTATCTGGCTCAGTATAAAGTGATGGGAGTTATGCTGTACCACTTGTACATGTAACTGTGATGGAAGATAAGCTGTATCACTTTCAATGTCTAGCTCAGTATATTGTGATGGGAGTTCAGCTGTATCGCTGTCAGTGCCTAGCCTAGTATATAGTGATAGGTGCACCACAATCAGTGTCTGACTCAGTATATGGTCATGGGAGTTATGATGTACCACTGTCTGTGCCTGGCTCCATATATAGTGTTGGGAGATATGCTGTATGAGCATCATTGACTAGGTCAGCATATAGTGATGGGAGGTATGCTGTACCACCGTCAATGCCTAGCTTAGCATATAGTGGTGAGAATTGTAGTGGACCACAATCAGTGCCTGGCTCAGTATATAGTCATGGGAGCTATGCTGTGTCACTGCCTTAGTATAGAGTGATGGGAGTTATGGTGTAACACAACCAGTGCCTGGCTCAGTATAAAATGGTGTGAGTTATGCTGTACGAACGACATTGTCTGGGCCAATATATAGTAACGGGAGTTATTCTATACCACCATGTATGGCTCATTATATTGTCAAGATACAATGAAGTCTTTGATCAGTTTGCAGAAATAGAGGCTCAAAGCCAGGGAATGTTAATTAATTTACCATTTACATAATAGACTTAATGGTTACTTTGGACCTGTGTTTATTTGGGGATTTTGTTATTAAAGAAAACAGTATTCATCTGTTCAGCAAATTTTATTTAATACTTCATTTATTAAATACATTTTACATTTTTAAGCCATGTATAAGATCCGCCCAGGTCCCAAACACTCTTGTTGTGCCCCTGCCGCTCACCCCTGTGCAGAGCTGATTTTTTCCCCCCTTGAAATTATCCTCCCCTGGGCTTGGGAGCTGCCCGAACACTAGAACGCTGCTCCCTACAGATTATTTTTATTGAATGGTCCCACTGAGGCTGATTAAATGGGTCCTCAGCTCAGGGAAATTGAAACAACAGTGCGCATGCATCTGCAAGTATATGGTGGTTGTAGGCCAAATCTTTGAGTTATTAGTTAAGGCCAAACTACTGTTCTTTTCCTGTAAGCTTTGGGGTAAACGTTCAATAATAATATTTTGCTTTCATTTTTTATGGTTAAGCAACCAAGAACTTGAAATATATATATAATACTACTTCTGTGTAGCCTAATACTACAAAAAAATTATTTGTTACTAGTACTATTACAGCTACCTTGAAGTTTTGCTTAGTATAGTCCTCATCACACAATATATCTTCCTTTTAAAGAATTAAAAAAATAGAATTTAACAGCAAAACAAGCAGCTTCACTGCTTGCTGAATGTCACAGTAATCCCCTGACCTTGAGGACATATGGGGGTATGTTTGAGTTTGGGAACGGTACAATGGAGGATTCCTGGGGAGACTCCTTACCTGCCTGCCCAGTCCCCTCTTATGTCTAAGTGTTATGTCTCGTCTGCCCTAACCAGACTCCCATGAACTAGCTGGCTATGGGGGCTCTACAAGCCAGGAAATGCTTGATGTGCCTGACTAAGACCTAGCTGCAAATTCATGGAACTGTACGGCCGCTAGGCACCACAACGATGCCCGCAGACAATTGGAACTGCATTACTACGCACACCCGTTGTCCCATCACGTCGCTCTTTTTGAGGTTACATTAAGCTCAGGGTGGTTACAGAGAGGGAGCTTGGTTTGGAATCCTGGTTTTATTGCCAATCTTTAGGACAGGGGTTTACCTAGCTGCGGCTATGGAACTCTGGCCCGGCTACCGCACGGACTATTCCTGTGGACCTTTCCGATGCTGTCACTGAGCTTTCCAATGGTACCCTAGGATTGATGCCTCTCCCTCGAGATCACCCCGAAATAGTGACTCTTTGTTGGGTGGGCATTGCTGGCCATATAACTGTATGGAGGTGTCGGGCTGTGTGATGGTTGATGAGATTATCCTATCATGTTTTGTGTATAAATGTCTGTGCTGTCTTCAATAAACTCAGTCCTGTTTTACCCCTACACTAAGTCTCAACTAGTGCTTGAGGGGAGAAATAAGATTTCTACAGCCGTGCTACTCAGTGAACCAAACATTCAGCACTTATGCTAAGACTTTTTTACTAGGCTATTTGATTTTCTGCCTAGTACTACCAGTCTATATTTAATTTTTTTTTCTTTGAAACTGCAGCACAGCTATTGAGCAAGCCCTCAGCATGATGTGACAGGAGTGAGCTGATTGAGCAAAGAAGATTAGCTCACTCAATATCACTCCTCTTAGTGCAGGCAAAATGGTGAGATTCTCCTCCTTAGTGTAGTTAAAATGGCGGCCACGACGATGGAACGACTGGGTGAACGGATGTAGATTTTTGTATTGCGCGCACTCATTTTCTTTCAAAACGGCAAAATTCTTCCCAAATACTCATTTGTATGAAAACAAATGCGTAAGTCTAGTAACCCATTTCATGAACCTTCCGGTGCACCGTGCTTGGGCTGATGTAGTGAGTGATGCTACAAAGGACATGCAATTTGTACTTGCTATGTGATTCACCACTCAGTCGCCCATGCTCTGTGAGGGTTTGTGGTTCTACTGCTTCATGGTTGAGCCGTTGTTACTCATAGACACTTCCACTTCAAAAAAAATAGTAATTACAGTGGACTAGAAGCAACAGAAAAGCATACAGTTTGGTCCTGGTGGTATAAGATAAATGTGGAGTATAAGCAATGTCAATATTTTCTTGGAATACTTGAACAAAGCAAAAATGAGAAATAAATCCAAGAAACTACAAGAGTACTTTGAAGATAGTTATGAAGGCTTTATTCATGGATGCTATATAAGCATACATAAGGCAAGTGAAATCACTTGATACGTTTAGCACCTCTATGCTTCATCATAAACTGACTAGAAACGATCCTTTAATTATAAGTGATTCTTCAATTAATACATAATGTAGGCAGGGAAACCTAATATTTGTTCCCTGTTTATTTTTTTTATTTATTTTTTTTATTTTTTTTTGGAGCCCGAGGTGCGTGCTCCTGGGTGCTGCAACTGTGCCGTAGGCAGCAGAAGCCAGACTACGATACTGAGTTCCCTCATGGGGAACCCAGACAAATCCCCCCCCCAATGGAAGGGTCGGATCTCACCCGAAGGGTGAGACTCCTTGCTGGCCTTCTTTGAAGAGAGGAATGGTCCAGAAGGCTCCCAATCCTCCTCCAGCAAAGTCCAGGCTTCACTGCCTCTTAAAAGAAAACAGTGTCCAAAAACAACGGTGACAAAATTGTGTGCCAATACATAGTGAGGGCCTCGCCGTGAATTCAAAAAGCCGTGAATCAAATAAGGGGAAATTAATTGGCACTCGTGAAAAACGAAGTGATATATAAATTAAGGTGACTCCAACATTTCTGCCGGGGCAAATCAGCACCTCAGGCTCCATTGCTTTCCCAGCCTTAAGGCCAGAAGATCAGTGTATCCCCCCCCCATCCAAAGGGGGACTACACTTGATCTTAGCCTGATGGATATACGTCATTGGTCTAGAAATAGTTCTTGGGAGTGTGACAATGTGAATAGCCTTACTGTAGACACCACAGTTAAGGATGTACATTTTACATTCTGGGATAAATGTGTTGTTGCCTTTCTGCAAGAGTTGCAGGTGAGGTATTGCCCTCTGAACAGATTAGAACGTTAAAGACTCATTCCGATTTCCTGTTTTTATCCATTGAACAGTAGAACCATAGAGGCTGACCTTTTAGGAAAAACTGTTAGAAAGGGATTTATAACAATCAGCTCTTTCTGCCAAGGGTAATAAAAATAGGACGTTCAACATGTAATGCATATAGAGCTTTAGGCCTTGAAGGATTTCAAAAGCTAATGACAACATTAAAATAAAAAAACTAACTGTGGTAGTCATAGATGATGAATACAACATATGTGCTAGGGCACATCTAACAGGGTAGAAATTTCACAAAGTGACTTGTGGCCAAGTTACTGAGTTATTTACTACAACCTCTTCTACTGTCAATGTTTCTCTATGGAGATGGCATGCCCATGTGCTTGATTTTATGCAAGCATATCCAGTATTTCACAAAAGTCAGTACACCCCTCACATTTTTGTAAATGTTTTATTATATCTTTACAATGTAAAGTAGTGAGTGTACAGCCTGTATAACAGTGTAAATTTGCTGTCCCCTCAAAATAACTCAACACACAGTCATTAATGTCTAAACCTTGGCAACAAAAGTGAGTACACCCCTAAGTGGAAACGTCCAAATTGGACCCAAAGTGTTATTATTTTGTGTGTCCACCATTATTTTCCAGCACTGCCTTAACCCTCTTGGGCGTGGAGTTCACCAGAGCTTCACAGGTTGCCACTGGAGTCCTCTTCCACTCCTCCATGACCACATCATGGAGCTGGTGGATATAAGAGACCTTGCGCTCCCTATCTTCCGTTTGAGGATGCTCACATGCTTGGCCAGTCCATCACCTTTACCCTCAGCTTCTTTAGCAAGGCAGTGGTCGTCTTGGAGGGAACCGTGCTCTGCTTCAGTATGTAACAGTACATGTTGGCATTCATGGTTCCCTCAATGAACTGAAGCTTCCCAGTGCCGGCAGCACTCATGCAAGCCCAGACCATGACACTCCCACCATAATGCTTGACTGTAGGCAAGACACACTTGTCTTTGTACTCCTCACCTGGTTGCCGCCACACACACTTGACACCATCTGAACCAAATAAGTTTATCTTGGTCTCATCGTACCACAGGACATGGTTCCAGTAATCCATGTCCTTTGTCTGCTTGTCTTCAGCAAACTGTTTGTGGTCTTTCTTGTGCATCATCTTTAGAAAAGGCTTCCTTCTGGGAAGACAGCCATGCAGACCAATTTGATGCAGTGTGCGGCGTATGGTCTGAGCACTGACAGGCTGAACCCCCCTTCAACCTCTGCAGGAATGCTGGCAACACTCATGCGTCATATTTCCCAATGACAACCTCTGGATATGACGCTAAGCACGTGCACTCAACTTCTTTGGTCTTGGCAATGTCCCTATAGCCTAGGCCATCTTTATGTAGACCAACAATTCTTTTTTTCAGATCCTCAGAGAGTTCTTTGCCATGAGGTGCCATGTTGAACTTCCAGTGACCAGTATGAGAGAGTGTGAGAGAGATAACACCAAATTTAACACACCTGCTCCCCATTCACACCTGAGACATTGTAACACTTACGAGTGGCCTGAACCTGGGGATGGGAAATGGCTAATTGGGCCCAATTTGGATATTTCCACTTAGGCGTGTACCCACTTTTGTTGCCAAGGTTTAGACATTAATGGTTGTGTGTTATTTTGAGGGGACAGCAAATGTACTCTGTTATACAGGCTGTACACTCACTACTTTACATTGTAGCAGAGTGTCATTTCTTCAGTGTTGTCACATGAAAAGATATAATAAAATATTTACAAAAATGTGAGGGGTGTACTCACTTTTGTGAGATACTGTACGTAGCTCCACATTATATATGAAGCTCAGTTTAACCATTCCCATTTTTATTACGCTTATTGGTATTTACAGTTTTACACTATAGGGTGATTACTGCCTTCTTACAGTTTTTTTGATACACTGAGGATACTTTTTTCAACCATATATATTTTAATTTGAGGATATTTATCCTTTTCCAGTTAATGTAGGGGCATGTGTTTAAGCAGTATCTTGGTTTTTATGGTTTTATGTGTCATCATGTGCAGGGTTATTTGTTTTTCACTTCTCTTTTTTATAGTGTGTGTGTGTGCGCTCTATTGTCCATCTAGCAGCAGGATTTTATTTTCTCTATTTGACCACTTCTTATTTCAGGTGCTATTAGCTTCATTGTATACACCTGTTTGCAATGGTTGTGGCTGAAACATCTGAACTGAATAATTAGCAGGGATGTCCACATATGTGTTCACATATATAACGGCATGTTCTTATATACATGCACACGCTATCCAACAACATGCATATATTTAGTGTGTGTATACAGTGTTTAGATGTGTATAATAAATACAATATATCCACTGGCTCCAACTCTTTATATCCTGTAGATATTGACATTAACACAGAAATACACATACATCACGATCACTGAGTAGGCTGAAGTGGCAGACTAAAGCTTGCCTTTTGCATCTGTGGATCAATGGCCTGTAGTCAATCAGGCAGAAAGGTATGTGTTAAGGAAACACACTCCTCTGCCATCCAATTTGATGAGGGCATTAATCAACCTGGAGGAGGAGGAGTAGAAACCTGCAACGTTATAAAACCCCACAGACTTCTACACTGCTCCAGTGTTTCAGAGCTTTGGTTCCTGTGTGCCCCTGGACTCTAGTGTCCAGATTTACCTTCATTGCTTTGCTGCAGTTTCTCCTTTGGATTGCCTGGCATTTGACGACTTGGTTGTCTCGTGGATTACCCTGTTTGCCTTTGACCTTGACCTCTGTTTGACTTTCTCTTCAATTGATTGTCACCTGCCGTGACCATTTGGACTGCTTCTGCTACCACAGACCACCTTAAAGGGTTAGCATCTCCTGTTCTACGCTTCTACTTCAACTCTGACACACACACAGCAACATACTAATACACACAATCCACCTTTGTCGGCTCAAGAGGGGGAAGGCTGGTGCCAGCTCTTCTGTCTCACCTGCCACTGCATGTCCCAAACCAAGGAGCAATTCTTTGTAATCCACCAGGAAATTACATCATATGCTGGTGCGCAGACTCAGTGTGTTGGGCATGAGGAAGCGTGGCCCTCAGCACCAACCTAGCAGTATGTCCAGGATGGCTGGGGGACTGGTGCTAGGGGCCCGTGGGGGCCTTACTTTCCTCCCAGGTGGGAGAGTAGTGCATCAGTTAAAACTGATATGAAAACTTGAAATGAGGTCCCTGCATTACCTGCAACTGTTAATCACACTGTAGCAAGTACATAGCATGTTTACAGTGTATTAATTAAAGCTTGACTTTGCAGTTGAGTTTTGGTGAGAACATCTCGAGCTCATCTTGGTTGAGCCTTTTTAATGCACATTTACTTTAGTGAGCTCATTCTTCTGTAAACTTCCGCAATTGTAAAAAAAAGTGTAATTGAAATGCTAAGTGGAGGAATATCACTGTATTTTCATAACACATTTTTATTTTGTTAATTTGTTTCCAGAACTTCATGCTGCCTTCTTGGAATTTGATGTGGATCAGGATGGATACATTGGATACAAGGAGTTGGGTGAATGCATGAGGACTATGGGATATATGCCAACTGAGATGGAACTCATAGAAATCTCCCAGCACATCAAGATGAGGAGTAAGTGTCCCCACTTACCTTTTTCTTCGGGCTCTTGATCTGCTTTTCATCGGTTATCTCACAATATAATTTAGGGTTCCCAGGTGTCCAGTTTCAACCGCCATTTGTTACTAGTGTTCAATACTATGGGTGAAGACTTCTGGCAGTCCTAACTATTATTATTTTAATATCCAATACGTTATTGGTACAAAAAAAGTGTCCTGGCATGTGATTATGTGTTAAGTGTGTGATGAAGTACAATTGCATAATTGTCATCCACATACTCCCAATGCTGTATTTATTCTCGGAGCTGCCCTGGGTGTAACCCAGGGCAGCACTACCAACCGCCCCCTTTGCCCCACTCCCCTTACTGCTGAGTTCCTGGGATATGACATGTACCCTGACTGGGTACACCTCCCAGATGATCCTCCCTTCTCCCCATGGCCACCGGGAACACGAAACTTCAACCATCAGCCAGGACCCAACAGGAAACCTCAGTGGCACTGTAATATACAGAAGCATAGCAATACCGTGCTTTACCGCCCTGACAAGGGCAGCACCCCAATAACAAGACAGGACTCATGTTGAGGTAAAATATGAACTAACTTTATTGAGGAAACAATCACCACCAGCCTCCAAGAGCTTTTCAGTAGGCTGGGGATGAGTTACGACCAGCATGCATCATACCATATGTAAAGCATAATATGCAGATCATATGCAAATTAGTTATAACCGAAAACCACACCAACTTGCAGAATCCTGCCATCAGAACCAATAATTTTGGTCAGACAGGCAGGAGGAAGGGACACTGGGTAAATAGAGAACTCTTGCTCTCTCACTGTTGCCTCCCTATACCCCTAATCAGGTACAGGGTGACTTAAACATAAATCCAAGCAATGGAACCAGATATTGCACTGCAATTAGTGTCCACTGTCGCCTGCTGAAAGTATGTAATGCAATCCAGGGGTCCACCGTCTATGACGGGAAATACAGCCTTCAGGCGCCCCCCAAGTCACGGAGGCTTCATCATATGCCTGTGCCCTATCCTTTAAGGACACACAGCACTGGGTGGAACTACGTTATGGAGGTAGTGCTCACTAAACACTATATAGTGCTACAGTTAGAGCAGAGATCTCCTGATTACCTGGCCCATTGAACAGTTGTGCTATAGGAAGCCTGATCCTATTGGCTCCCTGTTATACAGCAGCGGGGCCTATTGAGGTTGGGCCAAGATATGCCACTGCATGTCCCAACCCAAGGAGCAGATCTTTGTAATCCAACATATACTGTTTTAGAAATAAGGATGCAGAATAGGGGATGAATTGCCTAAGCCGGTTTACGTGAGGTTGCTTTGAGGAATTTAGGCTGCCCACCACTGCTTTTTGTACAATGCAATGGAAGTGTTACAGGAACTGCATTGAGGTTATGGAATTAGCAGTAGCTACTTGGGGTTAAAAAAGACCCCCCAGGATCTTGGTTTAAAGTGGCCTTAAAATAAATGCTTATGTTAATATTATTGTTGTTATTATTTTTGCCTGACAGCAACCTTTTGTTCTCACAGTGGGTGGCCGCGTAGACTTTGAGGATTTTGTGGAACTAATTGGTCCAAAGATGCTAGCAGAAACAGAAAATATGGTAGGAGTGAGAGAACTCAAGATTGCTTTCAGAGAGGTACGTGTGTTGTGAAAAAGATTTTGAATTCTGCCTTTCATAGCATTCCATCGAGTGTATTGTTAATAATGCAAACACCTCACCTATTATACCACCTTTGTCTTTTAAATTATTCTTGGATCAGCGTCAGGACAATCATTGCAAAGCACAATCTATCTATATTATCCTCTCAGACTAGAATGAATCTTGTATGTTATGATGAAACAATGTCCATTTTTGTGCTGTTTTTCATATCTTTGTTCATCATTTGTTGCAATAATGAATGGCCTGCTATGTCTGCTGAAGGGTTTTTTATTATTATTTATTCATTTTTTACTTTACCTTAGGTTTGTTGTGTATTGGGTGTGTTCAGTGCAGGTTTTGTTTTAATGTTTTAATTCTCTCATGCCATAGAATGGTGGTGAGGGGTACCTGATCAGTGTTACCTTTGGATTTCACTAACTGTGACATGTAGGAAGTTGAAACAGATGTGGTATTTGGAGAATAATAGCGATGTTAGCGATCCATTAATAAATCAAAATACTAGATGTGCAATATTGTCATGGGGTTTTGGATGTTTCAGTCTATTGGGGATCTGCTACACTGACTTGTATCTTCATCTGCAAACATATATTATTTATTTGTTCTTAACTTCAAGAGTTTTAGATAATATGGCAACAATGTGTTAGGGAAAAAAGTGCTACTTGATTTACTATTTCCAACATATTCAACCTCCTTGGGCTTCTGCCACTGATATCATTATGAAAACTGCTTCCTACTGGCTTGCAGACAAGGTATGTGTTTTTACTACCTAGGCTATAATGTTTCCAAGCATGTGTATCTGAATGAGGGGCTTTGTTTTCGGGGGGGGGGGGGGGGACTTGTGTTCTGTCACAACATGGCCTAGAGACTATTTGTATTTGCTGATTAGCCTCTATAAGCTTCACCCTTTGAAAGATATATCATGTCTGCTTTCTTAGGGACTGATAAGCTAAGTGATCTTCCCACATCTCAAAGCCATCATAAAGTATCTGTACCTGTAAGTCTCCCCACCTGTAAGTTCTTCTTTGAGAATACTAGCTACCATTGTCATAAAGGAAACAGGACAGTTTGTGTACGTCTTCAGATTAGTATTGGTGGCATCATCTGTGATTTTAAAGAGGATCATGCTAGGTAGTTGACCTAGTTAATTTTAGGTACTGCTAAGGTCATCGGTGCCTTTTACTGTATTTTTGGCCTGATGCCTGGGCTGACTTGGCATCTTTTCTTACATAAATTGCCTCTTGCTTGCACCTGTATCTTATTTTGAACTACCAAGCACATTTAACTCCAGCTGATCCCTATGCTAAAAGTTACATTTTTGGCACATGTAATACTGGATTGGCCTCAGACTTTGATCTTGTTATCTAATTACTCTAGTGATGGATTAAATAAAAATAGAAACATGATAAGGACCAGCATTGAATATGTGAAGTCATGCATATGCAATACAGTTTATATATTAAAGTGGGCTTAATGTATCAAGGTCATCAGACTGGACATCAGACTATGGTTTCTGCAAAAACATTTAAAAAATACAATTTGGTGATTATGCTTAGGAACATTACGTAACAGCATTCAGCTCACTAAGATTATCTTGTGCCCTTAATTGTTTGACAAAGCTGGTTAATCCAACTGTTACTCTTACTTGGTGTATGTCAAATGTCACCCTTGCGGCATCTACTGATGTATCCGCTGACATAGCTGAAGTACTGCTTTGTTTAACCCCTTCAATCCCAGGGGGTTTTTGGTACCTTGTTACACCTGTTACATCAGATCAGGGGGAGTGCAGGCTGTCAAACGACAGCCTGATCTCCTGTGCAAGAAGGGCTGGACGTACTGGTACGTCCATAGGGGACTGAAGGGGTTAAGTTTGTTTCTCTGTAACCATGTACAGTTACAAAATTATGTTATATATTATGCTTCATTAGGACAACCTTATCAGAACATATTTCCAAGAATAGGCTTAACGGTCCAATGGCAGAACTGTCTAAGAACCCTTGACCTCTTATGGAAAATGGTCAAGGAAACAAGGAAGTGAGCAATAGACAGAACAAAGATTGTTTCTCGATTTATAGGTATGCCATGAATGTGGTATAAAGACACAGGAATCACTTTTATGCAGAATAGAAAACCCACTCAGTGAAAGAGAAGCATCTAGTTCTCTGGCAACAACTTTAAGACTTTATCACCAGCAACCGTGATATATGGAACATTACACAATGCTACCATAAGATCAATCACCTTTTATATTTTCCATGAAAAAATCCTGCTGCTGGCTTCACCAAAGAAAACATACATAACACAACCAGAGCCGGCCTTAGGTGTTCTGGCGCCCTGTGCGGACTACTCCTCTGGCGCCCCCCCAACCCGAAAAAAGAAAGGAATAAAAACTTGTAACAAAACTTGTAACAAAACCCCAATCACTATATAGTACGCCAAACATCTCTTCGCTCCTTTTCTTCAGTTCTTCTGTCTTCTTCCGGGTCAGAGGGCACGGACAGCGGTGGGCGCGGCTTCAGTGTTGTGCACCGGGATCTGACAACAAACCCCGGCGCACAGCAGCTGTTGCCGCGTGGATCACAAGGGAGCGGTATCGGAGGTCTTTAACAGACCTCCGGCTCCCTTGAGTGATTTTAACCCGGGTTCAAGGGTTCCTTGAAACGGCTTAAAATCACTCAAGGGAGCCGGAGGTCTGTTAAAGACCTCCGATACCGCTCCCTTGCGAGCCTGCTCCTCCAGCGGCGGACATTACTGTCCTTCTCTGGAAGGGTTCCGGGTGCCCCCCTGATGAGCGGCACCCGGTGCGGACCGCCCCCCCGCTAGGTACGCTGCGGTGGCGTCGGACCCCGCAGCGGCGCCCCCTGGAGTGTGGCGCCCTGTGCGGTCGCACAGGTCGCACACCCCAAAGGCCAGCCCTGAACACAACCCTGATTCCTAACAAATTCCTACAAATTAAATACATTACCCTTAAGACATGCATACCCATTGAAATCACTTCCATCTCATGTGAACTAACAAATTGAAGTAATATTTCGGGTCATTTAGTTAATATGAAGTCAGATGAGGACCCGTACTCGGACTGGGTAGCTCCGCTCTTAAGACATGCATACCCATTGAAATCACTTCCATCTCATGTGAACTAACAAATTGAAGTAATATTTCGGGTCATTTAGTTAATATGAAGTCAGATGAGGACCCGTACTCGGACTGGGTAGCTCCGCTCTTCCTTGCCGATGAAAGCTTAATTGCTCAAGGGATTAACCCTTCATATTACCCCAAGCACTAGCCGAGACATAGTGTAGGGGTAAAACAGAACTGACTTTATTGAGGGCAGCACAGGTATTTATACACACAAACATGATAGGATTAAAGGTATAATCTCATCACCTCTGCCCGGCGCCTCCATACAGTTCTATGGCCAGCAAGATAATAAGATTCAGGAGTCAGCCTTTAAATTATTGTCACAATGGTATAAAATTCTGGTGGACAATGCATAGTTTTCTACCTCAAGTCTCTCCTTTTAAATGTACCTACATCTCTGCCACATCTCCAGCATGAATTTATTTGGTGGTCTTGTTCTCTTATACGTACATTTTGGGAGAGAGTAGATTTTCAAATTTCTCCGCAATCCTTATTACTCAACAGTAGCGTACCTAGTGGGGGGCAGAGGGGGGGGTCCGCCCCGGGTGCCGCTCGTCAGGGGGGTGCCACGGGCTAGGGTGACCGCATGTCCCGGATCCCCGGCAGCCTCGTCACTTTTTTTTTTTTTTTTTACACGGAGGAGAGAGGGGCGCCTAGCAACCGCTCGGCGCTCCTCAGTCTACTTCGCGAGGCCTCTAACTCCGTCGCGGTGCTGGCATGTCATGCTGAGCACCGAAATATGACGTCATATTTCGGCGCTCAGCAGTGAAGCAGCGCAGCGGCAGAGCAGGAAGACGAAGGCGTCGTGCTCCCACCGCAGGACTTCTGGATGGAAGTCCAAAACCTTTAACTACAAATGGGGAGAGGGGGGTAGATAGTGGGGAGGGAGAGGATGGTAGATAGTGGGGAGGGAGAGGGGGGTAGATAGTGGGGAGGGGGGTAGATAGTGAGAATGAATGAATGTGTGGATGAATTGTGGATGAATTGTCTGAATGAGGGAGATATTTAATGAGTTTGTGAGACTGCATTAATGAATGAATTTGTGTGAATGAGAGAGAATAAATGATTGTGTGAATTAATGAGTGACTGTTAAAGTGTTTGTGTGTATGATAGATGTATAATTGATGTAGAGCAGGATGTTTATGGGACAAAGATGGCACAGGCCAGGCTGTTTGGAGACAAAGTTGACTCATGTTGGGCTGCTTGGGGACAAAGATGGTAAATCCTAAGTGTGTAATCTGGGTGCTGGTCAGGTTCTATGTGGGCAGTGTGGACGCCAGAGCTGGCTTTGGGTTGTGCAACCTATCATCTATGACTGTAGTTTTATCTCTTGCTATGTTTCCATACATTATTATTGTATACCTGCAAATACGGGATTTGTATGTCTGGTCCTATGTCTCCAGTGCTGAGTGTGAACAATAATAATAACAATATAACAATATATATAATTGCTAACCGCAATCACACAGCATATATATAATTATATATAATTGTTAATTACTAATATTGTTATTGAATTTTTTTGTCCTATTTTGCTGTGTTACTTACTTTAAATAAAAGCGTGAGTTTTTTTTATGGTGGGGGGTCATATTTGGTTTCGGACAGGTAAATGCTGGATTTTCAGTTTCCGTCCAGAGTTTTCGTTTCGGTGCATCCCTAAGCCAGACACTGAAGTGGTAGGCCTATACCACATCAATGTTTGGGATAGTATATAGTGATAGGAGTTATGCTGCACTATTATGAGTGTCTGGCTCAATGTATAGTGATAGGGATTACGCTGTACCACCATCAATGTCTGCCTCAGTATATAGTGTTAGGTGTTACGCTGTACCACCATCAATGTCTGCCTCAGTATATAATGATAACAGTAATGCTGTACCACCTTCAATGTCTGCGCCAGTATATAATGATAGAAGCTATGCAGTTTTAAAGTGTTTGTAGGGGGGGGGTGCCACATACAGGATCCACCCCAGGTGCCAAATACTCTAGGTACGCCCCTGTTGCTCAATCATACAGCGGGTTTCTTATGGTAAATATAAACGTTCACTTACTATTCATCTCATTAGTGCCGCCAAGGCTACTATTCCTAAATTTTGGAAAGTGATGAAAACCCCACCTTTGGAGCACTGGCTCAAAAGAGCCATTTTTATCTGTCACATGGAAGATTTGGTTGGGTCTTCGAGGGGTTTGGCTTACAAAAACTGCCTAAACTGGCTTCCTTGGAGGGATTACTTAATTCTAAATTTCAATTTTGGGAGTCTAAGTCTTTGGGATTTCTAACTTTGGGAGTTATTGACAATAAAGGAGAATTAATTACATTTTTAAAGGGACAGTGTAGCATATAAATAGTGTACATTCTTTGTCTTGTACACAGTAGGCTTTTTTTCTGTGATTTATCTGCATGTTGAAAGAATGAAATTCAGCTAATTTGGCCTTCCTGCCCAATTCACTAAATGACTAAATTTTCTTTATATATATATATATAAATAATATTTGTTTTTGTTTTTTTAACATGCAAGTGGAGGAGGCTACCATAAAATGGATTTATGGTTTGGCCCATGAATGTATTTGCTGGTGCCACTAACTCAACATAATGGTTTACTGAACTCACAAAATCATAATAATATAATCTGAGAAACAGCAAAACACAAAATGTGCCTAAAAAGAATACAGCAAAAAAATAAAACCAGTCTGCTGCCAGATCAAACTAGTATGGAAAGGGATTTGAAAACTCTCACCGATGACTAGAAATTAGCACCAGCGCCATTTTATCTAGCTAGGGAATCCCCGTATCTTAAATGTGGGCTGGAGTCTCCGAAAGAGAACCCTACGCGCTAGCCTTTATTTTACATAAGCTTTAGATTAAGATACCATTGCGTTTAATATATACTTACTTTAGAGCTCATTTTCAAGAAAATGTACATAATTTTATACTTGCATAATACACAAACCTTCTATAAATATGCCAAGGGAAAGATTTGAGTAATGTGTGACATTTTACAGTAGGGTCTGTAATCTGCACCAAATAATTATTCGCTATAGATGGAACTACTGGTTTCAATTTAATCTTTGAAATTACACGACCACCCCTGCACTCTTTTTTTTCTTTCTCAGTTTGATGTGAATGGGGATGGACATATAAGTGGTTTAGAACTAAGTGATGCTGCTCAGAGTTTTTTGGGAGAACCTCTCAATCCAACTGAAGTGCAGGAAATAATTCACGATGTCGATCTGAATGGAGATGGGAGAGTCGACTTTGATGGTAAGCGATTTATTTTTGTAACAAAAATGTTAGTTCCTTCATGTTATGCATACAAAACTGTACAAATAAAAAAAGATAAATTAAAATGATCAGACTACAAATTAAAAAATGTAAAGAGCAGAGATCATTTATGGAAGAAAAAAAACACAGGGGGGCAAAAAGTCCTTCACACCAAAAGGCAATATGATTATTCCCTGGATCACAGCATTCTTTTATTCCTTACAAAATTGTATGCAATACACCCAAATTAGATGCATTAAGTAAGATAATGCAAGTGAATATACTTAATATATATGTATTGGGGACCCATGGGAGAAATCATCTTAACCTTTTGTTAGAGGCTAAATGAATGTTCCTTCCTTTTGTCGAGTTACTGCGTTGCTTCCATTGGTCATCTGCCCCCCCAAAGCAGACTGCGTAAGGATGAGTGGGGGAGATGGTAGGAGACTCATGAAAGTTGTCATTTTTTTGTCCATAGTTTCACACTATAAGATAATTTAATAATGTCTCGGAATCTGATAAAGCTGTTATACTGTTGGTTAAATAAAAAAGCACAAGCTTTAATCCATTTAGTTATGCTAGAGTTGTATAGGTGACAGATCCCAGCATCTCCCTTTCAAGCAGTGGAGATTGTAATTTTATTGCCTTCGCCTTTAAAGTATCCCCTTATTTTAATCACAGATGGTTGGATTAACAGCCTTATAAAGAACGTTTCCATAAACGGAATAAGATCCCACAGAGTAAGTGATCATATTAACGAGGAGCGCTACACATTTATTTCCCAAATCCCTAATGGTCCCACCATTTTATTCTGTTATGCTTAGGTCCCAATTGACAATCTTTTGTCTCCTCTTTCAAAGAACTTATATATCATGCACAAAGCAAAACACGAGGCAACAGGGCCATTCCATGTGTTTCTATGGTAACTGCAGCACTTCTAACTCATGTCAGTAGCAGGATATGACGACTAGTGATGCGGTAGCCATGGACTTCAGAGGTGAATTTAATCATTTTTTGAACGGGGAATAAAACTTTCATTAGGACCTAATGACAGTTTATAAATATCCATGAAGTCACAGTTGTGTTTAAAATGGAACTGTCAAAGTAAAGTAATATCTACCATCAAAATATTCCGGAATGCATTCTTTATAATTTAGCACTCTGTTCTAGCTTTCCCTATATATAGAATTTGCAATTTGATATTACCTGTGTGTTCTCTTTCAGAGTTTGTCATGATGTTGTCATCCAGATAACATTTGCAGACAAGGTTATACCACAGCATGAATGGACATCCGTGAAAGGGCCCTGCTACGCAACTGTGTTCAAATGGGATCACTGGTTTTAACTTTTTTGTAATTATGGTAACATTAAACAGTTACAAGCCATGTAAAATGTAGTTCATTTAATTACATAAAAAATGTGCAACAGTCTAAAATTCACAAGGCCTCATTGTGCCGTATGCAAAAATATCAGTCACAGTGGTTAATTGCATCACAGCTGTGCATCCTTATTGGTGATCAAGACCTCGAATGAAGATGTCTTCTCATGGCTGATTCATACACCAGCAGGAGACAGCTTCATGGAGATCTGTTGTTTTCAATGTTACAGTCCTAGTGGTTTCCATAGTGTTTTGGCATTCAGTGTTATGAGGTCCCCAGGTTAGAGGAAATGAGTAACAGGAAAGTTTGCAATTAGATCACTTGTCAAAATACGGGAGGTAGAATAACTGGAATCCATGTCTGCCTCGCACAGCACAATATATAAATATGACGTGGTAAACTGCAATAGGAGAAAGAGACAAATCAGCAAATGAGGGGGGAAAAGTAGGGTAGGAGGATCGCAGAATCTGACTAGCTGTGATTCCTGCCATACCTATATACGTTTTTCCCTGCAAACTCATCAATGCGGTTATTTGAAGTAGAAATTTTAGTCAGGAATGTTATTACTGGAGCAGTAATATAGATTTTCTGCTGTAATAACCTCTGAAAAATGGCATGGAAGATGCACAGAAAGAAAAAACACTCACCTCCAGGGATCAAGAGGAGAAGTCCAGGTACAAAGAAGATGGCACTTGAAATAGCTGTGGATACAGAAATATGTGACTATAGTTTCTGAAGGAAAGACCACTGAACTGGATGCCACACAGACCACCCCAGTCAAATACTCACCTGGTGATGGGCTAACCTGCAATCCCACACCAACAAACACAAACACTGCAAGAAGTACAAAAAACACATGTAATGCCATGTAATCACTGGTCAGGGTTGTGGAGAAAGATTAGAACCTGGACTCACCAAGACCTAAAAGCAGCAGAAGAAAAGAGGAGATAACAACTTTTTTGTTCTTTTTAACGAGAGGATGTCTGGTCCAGCTGAAAACAGAAAAAAACGTGATTCAGAATAAAAATGACATAACTGTGTGTAAAGTACGCTTAATTGGTCATGTTTATTTTTGAACTTCCAAGCTGCTTTCGCTGACAGACTGTCTTGGTGCTCACGGGGATCCGGCCAGTGAAATACACTAACTACTCCAACACCAACCTGAATGAAAGGTATCCTACTGCATGGTAGAAACAGTTTAGAAGAGATTGTGTGTTTTGATGTTGCTATTGGTGGTTTATTTTAGTTTCAACATATTTTATTTATTACATAAATATGTCCCAGCATGTGTCACCATGAGACACTAATGGAAAGAGAAAATGTAATTACCTGAAGCATTCTTGGCTGGACAGTTGCGTGCTGTTACTGAGGGTGCTGAATGAGCACTGGGAACTCCGAGAAGAGAGGGTAGGAAGTCCCCTGAGGGTGAAAGATGTGTTAGTGTTAATTTTCAAGAAGAATTTGTGTTTCAAATAGGCACACATTAACTGCATTAACATAACATGCACTATACACAATGGGAGGGCTAAAGTTAAACTGGTCATTGTTGCCCTCTTCTGGGGTCCCAGGGAAGATCCACTGCAGTACTGGAGTATTATAGCCAATTGTCAAGATGCGTGTCCCATCAAGAACCAGCAAAGTGTGGTTATGGGGGATAACAAAAGAAAATCTCCTTCTTAGGGGAAAAAACAGGGCTTTATGTGTAAAGGTCAAAAGGGAAACAAGGATGCAAATTAGGCATACAGAAAAAAAATAGATAACATGATCAAAAGAAAGCCCTTCTTGTCCTGCAAAAACAACATATAACTTCACTAAATGAGTGAGGAGAAAATTACATCTAAGCACAAGCACCGCAAAAGTGTTAAAACAGCCTCGGCCCCAATGGGTACAAAAGGTAAAAACAACCTGGTCCTTAAGGGGTTAAAGTCATGACGTGCCAGGCATGTCAATTGTCATTAACTGACATCTTTGCGTGACGTGCCTGGACCGTCAATTCACGTCAAGGAAATCAATAATTTTCTACTTTCCATCTATTTAAAGTAGAATTCCATATTGACTTATTTTATTTAGAAAAATATATTACCAGAAGAACACATTTAAGATTGTTCTTGTTTTAGAAACATAGAACTGTGGTCTGGCCATTTCCCCTGCTGTAATCCAGCATTCCTTTCTGGTAGGTGTCATGATCTCTGATTGCTCTCCCTCACATTGCGATCAGCATTGCAAAGCTATCACAGTGTGACCAGTGCTGGGGAGGTCAGAGTAAAAAGAAGCACTAGAAGTAATCATATAAACTTCCACATCTCCCGAAAGTCTTAAACCAACACTATTAAACATAGTACACTATAAGGTAATATGCAAGGGATGACATTTCGGAACATAAGATGAATGCTTCCCCACCTGTTTAAGATGTTCACCTACCTATTTTTATCTTATTGAAGTTATCCAAGATGTTGTTGGTCCATTTCTGTATTTAAATTATTATATACTATATGCACTATAAACACTATATGTAGTAATGGGACACCTGATCATTACACTATGGCAGAGCTCAACCAAAGTCTCTTGCCTTTTGTTCAGTCATATATAGCTCCCCATCCAAACATTAGTCGAGACTCCACTCTCCCCATCCCTGGATGCCATTCAGTAGAGCATCTGTGAGGTAATACACTACCTCAAAAAGGCCTGGCTCACAGTCTCCATTCCAATTCATCCCAAAGGTGCTTGATGGAGTATAAGTCAGGGCTCTGTGAGGGACAATCAAGTTCTTCTATACCAAACCTTTAAGGACCTTGCATGTGCACGCAAAGTCATGCTGGAATAGAAAAGGGCCTTCCCCAAAACCGTTCCCACAATTTTGGAAGTATATAGCATTGTCAAAAATGTCTTGGTATGTTGAAGCATTATGATTTCCTTCACTGGAAGTAAGGGGACTAGCCCAACCCCCGAAAAACACCCCACACCATGATCGCTCCTTCACCAAATGTTAACAGTTGGCACAATGAAGTGAGGCTTACATGCAGCTGCTCATCCATCAAAACCCATTCCATGAAGCTCCTGCTGCACAGTTTTTGTCCTGATATTAATGCCAGTGGAAGTTTGAAACACAACTATCGAATAAGCAGAAAGTTGACGTTTTACGCACCATGCGCCTCAGCACTTTCCAATAATAGCACTTGCAGTTGACCGTGGAATATCTAGCAGGTATGATATTTAACGAACTGACTCGCAAAGGTGGCATCAGATCACAGTACCACGTCTGAATTCATTTTCAGAGCTACCCATTTTTTTCACAAATGTTTATAAAATGCAGACTGCATGGCTAGATGCTTGATTTCATACACCTGTGGCAATGGGTCTGATTGAAACCCGAATTCAACAATTAAGGTGTCCCCCGATACTTTTGTCCTTATTGTATATCTGCATTTTGCTTTCTTCTCATTTTATTTTGCCCCTTTTCACTGTCAGACAGTTTACAACGATGATATTTTTAATTCTGTTAGCGACCTAAGCTAATCCATCTGAACTTTCAAAGGCTATAAACTATATACATTCTGGCATGTTCAAGTCTCTCCCTGCTGGCACTTGTGAGTAAAACTAGTATCCTTGAAACATAACACCCCTTTGGGGCCAATAAAACATCATCCCGACCCAGAAACCCTGCGATGCTCTGCCAATCAAGAACTCACCTTTCTGTGTCCTTGACCTTCATATGATCTAAATCATCATCATTCTCCAAATTCTAGAAAATAAAAGGACATATAATTAAAGAGCGAGACGCGTAAAGCCATCTGTTACAGCAGCAATGTCAAACACAGCAGCAAAACAAACACAGCCTGGGGATTTTGCCGGGTCCATAACCTGATACTAGTGACCAATTTTATTAGGATTGAAATCTGTGTGAATGTACGGTAATTTTGATTAAATCATGCTAATAAAACAGAAAAGTTCACTATTGCATAATCTGTTTAAGTGAAAAATCAATAAATCAGAGGCTAACACTTTTTCCATCAGGCTGGTTTTAAGGATGTAGAGTTTTATTGGATCAAAATCTGAACCTTCACTTCACCGTAAGGCTGTGTTAAACCATGCTACAAACAAAAGTTTCTGAGCACCTGAGAAAGACAGTTGATACGTATCAGTATAGAAAGGGTTAAAGATTGTCAAGGATCTAAATTCTGTTCCATTCACCATTCCATTGCCTTAATATGCAGCGAAACAACCACAGCTGCTCTACTCAGGAGCGCTCATCCTTCCACAGCACCCCAAAGAACAAACTGTGCTTCTTTTTATTAGTCACAAAGAACACCAGGTTAACATCCAAAGACTCTCGCTTTTGCTGATGTATTCATGAGCCAACAGAACCAGAACAAATGTAATGGGCGCATAATATGTATGTATAATATGAGAATAGTCATGTTAAGAAGAAAAACACTCCGTTTACATGGTAGATCACATATTAGTAGGTGAAGTAAGAGCCAAAGCAGCCAGTTGGTGGATTAAGAATTGCCGAAGCGGGGAATAAGGATAAGGACAGTCTCGTTATATAGATGTACATAAAAACGGCTACAGACATCATAACTCGAGACCCTGCAGAACAGTTCAGGAAGGAGGCAATAAGGCATATTCTGTATGAGAAGCCACAATCAATCCATAATGGAAACATATTGGGTGATAAAGTATCGTCATGATAAAGTTTGTATAAAATAACGTGCGCGACACAGGAATCAACGTCGGAATGACAGTTCTTACATAATATTATTAAATATACAATTCTATGAAAAAAATAAAATCAGACTCATTTTCAGAAACAACCTCTGACAGATGAAACAGATGACTGTGTTCAGTTACGAGCGCATAGAGCTGAAAACTGAGCTGTTTCTCGGAGACAAGACGTTCTGACATTTGGACACTGAAAGCAGACACATTATATGTTTGATATTGTTACAATGCAAGTTTCCATTGGCTTAAGAGATTAATGAAAAAGAACAGTTTGCTGAAAGAAATGAGTAACACAGAATGAACCTCAATAAGAATTTTTTCCTGAGGTTGCAATGTTCCCTTTGAAAGATGAACTTCTATAGAGTAGGCATTTCAGGCAGCACGAGGCACGTATGGCATTTGTCTAGTAGAGTATGCCAAGATAACAGATAGTATACAAAGAAATTGCAAATGTACAGCTACATGAAAACATACAAAAACTAGAACTGTTAAAAAAAATAAAAAAAAACAGAAAAACCAAAACCAAGGAGCAGCAATTTTCTTCGCTTATATGGTTGGCCTTCCTCCTGCTCTTGTCAAGGCCTTCTTGGAGAGAAGACCGGTCCTTAAATACTCTATAATACAATACCTGGAAATCTTGGAATCTGAATAGGAAGTGACTGGGTTACAGGTTACGCTCCCAAAATGTATGCCATTTCTGGGAAACCCGGTGTGACTAAATGAACTATCCTTTAACAACTCTCTATTAACATGAGCGAGGTTAGTGGGTGACTTCTTGCGGGTGGACCAGTTGGGTGTTTTGTCCCATACACAATTCCTAGACAAAGTTCCCCCTTTCACGTGCCATCCCTCACGTTATATGCAACTTTACAGCTTTGTAACTAAGGTACCAAACAATAAATAACAAGAATAGGGGAGCTCACAACCTAAAAAGTATAGAAAGACATACACATTCAGTTCCCCCTGTTCAGCTCCTTGGTAAGCAATATAGCCATGAAAAAATGAAGATAGGACTCGCCAAACTCTGGGTATTTTGACTTAGTGATGAGATAAGCAGTATATGGCCATATAGTGTGGCAGAATCCCCAACATTTATGCCCTAGATATATGGCATTTGCTAGGTATGTGCCGAATTCTAGCTTTGTTTTCTGTACTTTATTATTGTAGCAGCCATGAACGTGTATGCCGTTTATGCTTTTTAGGTTGTACGCTCCTCTTTTGTATTTTGTTTTGTCCATATTTGCAGAGTTGAACCGCTCCTCCTTCTCGCTTTGTTCCGTAACTAAGATACTCTCGCAGCTCAGGACTACCGACTTCAACAATCCTCTTGACAAAACATCGTTCTTCACAACACCCACAGTAGAGGGCTAAGTGCTTGGAACGTGGATCTCCCAGCGTAAGAGACTGAACATATAATTAAAGGTTACTAACATTGCATCCAAATTATTGGTTTCAAAATCACATGGTGAAATGTTTCTCAAAGTATATATTACTCCAAAACGACAACACTGCCCCAAATGCTCTGCTACTGACGTCAATATGACTTACTGTTTATGATCATACCCTCTTATAAACCAACTGCCAATTATTGTACTGGTATCTTGAAACATAAGTGTAGCGTATCTGCATATTGGGCATTGTTTGGGTAAGTGTCGCACGGGGATGGTAATCAGAGAGAAGAGGAACAAAATGCCATTAGGGTTATCTCAGCTCCAGGGAATAAAGCTAGATTGGCTCAATGGATATATTATCAAACTCCTGTGATGGAAAGTCCAATGGATTGGATTGAGGCGTCACCACATAAGGAGGGCAAAGTGGATTTTTTTTTCTTTCCCAAAATCACCACCATATATTATATTATTAGATAACTGCATCAAAACCTCTCTATCAGAAACACGGGCTGGTACTCATTAAAGGGCAATTGGCTGCATGTTTTCATTGGCCTTCCATATTGTGTTGGAATCCACAGGTGTAGGTCAATACAGGGTGGTAGGATTCGGTGACATGATAAATAGCCTTTTGTTTGCTGTATTACCGTACTTTTGCATACAGTACGCAGGGTTGTACCGTAACACATCCCCAAGCTCTTCACATGTCGTAACTCGCCTATGAGCCGCAGTGTAATCACACATCACAACATTCGAAGAGCGACGAGGAGTCCCCTGGTGACCCCGTGACTGTATCTGTAAACCGTATTGTTACAAGCGCTGTATTTATGGGAGACAATCGAGCTCTCTAACCTCTACTTCATGTAATATTTTCACTGTATACGTTATCATCCGTACCGATGCGAATATTTTATGCATACTGACCTCTTTTGGAAAAATACTTAAAAATAAAAACAGCAAAATATATATATTTTGGTTTCTTTTAGTGTATATACAGAATTCATCAGCGCCACTCAGACTACCGAACGGAACATTTCTTAATAAAAGCATTCCTTACATCAAAAATATCCTTATAATGCAGTCCAATGTTTCTTGGTAACAGTGTTTTGGGGTAACATTGGGCCAGATTCATTTACCCTTAATTCGGTAAGGCAAAGTTTGTGAGTCTGCTTAAAACCAAGCTAACAGAATCATCTGCTTTTAAGTGATTCAATGGCAATATAAAAAAAAATAGCACATTTTAAATGTATTCATTTTGTGTAGATCAAAAAAACACATCCAACACCCTTGACCTGTACATACTTAAAGCTTGCAGCAAGAAGCTGATTAGGATGTTCAGGTATGTTCTAACTTTGTTAGACATTTCTATCGACAGCCTGGACTCTCCCCTGTTGGCAGAAGACAGCATCGCGAGCGCCAGGAAAACTACCATTCATTTAATGCCCAACCACACCATAGGGCAGGGGCATCCAACCTGCGACCCTCCAGCTGCTGCAGGACTACATCTCCCATAATGCTCTTTCAGCTAAGGGGCTGGCTGAGGACTATGGGAGATATAGTCCTGCAGCAGATGGAGGGCCGCAGGTTGGACGCCCCTGCCATAGGGCATTCCCTTGCGGTAGGTGTCACTGCTGGCATCCACCGGACGTTCACTTGAGGACTGGAGAGCCACAGCAGGATCTTTCTAGAGGTACTACTTAGTATGGGTATCATCTACAAGTACGAATGACACTCCTATGTTTGTAGCAGACAGCTGCACATTCTGAAATCACCCCACGTTCGGTGATGAGGGATGTGACTCTATGGTGTTTCAGATCTATATCACAAATGCATGAATCTCACCTTGTATTTATGCGTGTTCTGCTGGGCATCAATGTCCCCATTAAAGTGCAGAGCCCCAAACCTTGGTCCTGTATCCTCAATAGACATCTCAAAGGCATCATCAATCGAGAAGTTACCCATCACTAGAGGGAGTTTTTTTGTTTCACCTGCAGAGAGTAATTCAGTGTTAGTTTTACTTTATGCGAGCAGCTCCATAATCACAAAACAAATAATGATTTTTCACAATATCAAAATGTAACTTTCAAATCCATGTCATTCACTACATCTAGCAAATTAACAGAGAAATAAAACAAACAAAAAGGCTTTTCTTGGCATTTACCATTTATCTATTGTTCAGGTATAGCATCTTAATATCACAGGGGTAACTTCTATTACGATTTCGATGAGCTTTCGTCTCATGCAAACTTTAAAGATGGAGATGTCCCTAGACTTACCGTCAGTAATTCACCTGGAAAAAATCCCCTACTATGTCAACACAAACTTCACAGGAAAGATGGGAAATCTGTAATATGTAGAGGTTAGAAGGGACTTCAGCTAATGCCGTCTCTCTTCCAGGACTCTATATCAATAACGGTGTTAGGGATTCATATTCAAGAGTGGAATATTATTTATTTAAATAAATAAATAAATATTATTCCACTCTTGAATATAAAACGCAACATTTCCTTACAACAAAAATACCCTTATAATGCAGTCCAATGTTTCTTGGTAACAGTGTTTTGGGGTAACATTGGGCCAGATTCATTTACCCTTAATTTGTTTGAATAGGGGCAAAGTTCGTGAGTCTGCTTAAAACCAAGCTACATTGAAAGCCAACTGAATCACCTTCTTTTAAATAAATACACTTTTGTGTTTTTTTCACTCCTAGGGTACAGTTAACTTACCTGGGAGTACTTAGAATGGACACAAACACCTAAGCAAGTGCAGAACAGCAGTGGGCACGTTTTGATTTGCGCAAACATAAAACCCATAACTGTAGAGCATTTCTGTAATCTGGAGCTGAAACTATTTTGGTCACCTCATCCTCTCAATCCTAAACAAACCAGAAGCCGCAAATACAATACACACAATTATTGGTGCAAGCAATTGGTGGGAAATTATTTCCTTAAATTATTTCCAAAATCAACAGCTACAGTAGCAGAAATCAATAGAAATTGTTACCATAAACAAGAGCGGGTCTAAAGACAGAGTAGACAGCTGAGATTGCAGAACAGTTTTTGACTTCTCTATACATTATGCTGGAAGAGCTCAGCCCTTCACACCAAAACAAAAACAGCTACTGCTCATAATCAGCTCATGGGCCTCACAAAACAACAAATTATTACAATTTCCATCATTATTGCATTCCCAAACTCATATCTACATCCAATCAGTTACTAATTTGCCAGAGGAGACTAGCGCAATCTCTTATTCCACCCTTGCGGCAGGTGCCCTGGGTCTCCTGCGTCATGCCATGGGGGCACCGTGGAGGTAGGGTCCTCAAGTCTAGGCCACCAAGTCCTCCAAAAAACCGCCAGATGATGTGAGCTGCCTTAGCTTCAAGTTCACAGCATCATGCGGTCTCATCGTGAGCCTACCTGAGGCTCTTAGAGGCACAACCTTATTCAGGAGGCGCATGCGCAGTGGTAAGTACTACGTTATTTAAGCCCTGTTTTAATACGCGCATGCACTAGTGTAACTTAGCACTCAGTTCTCCTTGAACCTGATTTTCACCGTCTTGTGATGCTTTCTGCTTGAATAGCCGTTCCTATTACCTTTCCCAGTAAATAAAATAAATAAAAACAAGTTGTCCCCTTCTGAATTTCTTCTACTTTTGCATATTTGCGCCACTTCAAAATATTTTGATTTGAAACATATATTATTAGACAAGGATAAACCGAGTAAATAAAATATGCAGTTTTAAATGATTCAATGTATTAAGAGGTGTACCCCCCCACACCAGATTTACCGGTGCAGACTCCACGGGGTCTTGCGGGGCCGGCGGGGGACATCTACATATAACGCGTATTCAACTTCCAGTGCCGGCACTTCCGCCGTGGGAAGTACCGGCAAGGAAGATTGTTCACGCAGACGTTCACCGGCAGCGGCGATGCGAGCAGAAACAACCTCCGCTGCCGGCACGTCTGCAAGGTGCGCTTAGACAATCTCCCGTGCCGGGACTCCCCCCCGTGGGAAGTGCTGGCAGGGGAGGCTGTCTGAGCGTATCGGGGAGTAGGATACAGGTCCCCTGCACCGCTGCGGGGGATCTGTATCCTAATCCCGCTGACTGCCCGGCGCTGCATGTCCCGGGCGTCGGGCACTAGACCCCGAATATAGGCCTCACCCCCACTTTAAAGACTTAAAGTGTGGGGGGGTGCGGCCTATATTGGAGCCAATACGGTATGTTTTGCCTAGGGTGGCAAAAATCCTTGCACCAGCCCTGGTTATATGTTCATCACTCACACCAGAAATAACACTATTCAATTTCAGACTTATGGATGCTCAGGACAAAATGATTCACATCGTAGCAGAAGACAGCAATAAAGTAACCATACAAAAACGGATCACACTCCAACTCCAATTACTCTCTCTGTTCCACAAAAAGTATCTGATCTCCAAAATAAAAAGTACCGTATTTGCTCGATTATAAGACAAGGTTTTTTTCAGAGCAAATGCTCTGAAAAATACCCCTCGTCTTCTAATCGGGGCCGTCTTATAATCAGACCTCAAACAGAGGTCTGACTATGAGACTAAGATCCAGATCCCCAGCACCGCTGCAGGGGACCTGGATCCTTCTGTCTCCCTCCCATTTAACACTCCCCCCACCCCACACACACTTACCGGTGCTTCCAATTTCCTGCTGTATACCGGTGAGGGGAACTCTGATCTCTGACAGCCGGGGAAGGTCTGCGCGATGGACGCAGACAACCCCCGCTGCTAGCCAAACCTCCTTCCGGCTGCAGCGGAAGTTGTCTACGCGGATCGCGTGGACGTCAACCCGCTGCCCCGGTATACAGCAGGAAATTGGAAGCCCCGGTAAGTGGGGGGGGAGTGTTAAATGGGGGCATAGGGCATTTCTGGAGGCAGAGTGCTCTAAGAAATGCCTTTTAACCCCCTTAACGCCACTCTGCCTCCTGAAATGCCTTATACCTCCCTATATGCCACTCTGCCCCATAATATGCCTTTTAACCCCCTAAATGCCAGAGTGGCATATAGGGATATAAGGCATTTCTGGAGGCAGAGTGGCACATAGAGGGTTAAAAGGCATATCATGGGCCACAGTGCCATATTGGAGTGGCAAGCCTGGGGGCAGATGTGCGTAACTGGGGGACAGGTTGGAAAATACAAGGAAATAAAAACAAAAAAATATTTTTCTCAATCATAGCTCTTATTAAAAAAATGTAATAGTTTACATGAATTAACATTTACTGGTAAAACTTTTTTCCTATAGGGTCGTCTTATATTCAAGCTTTTTCTTTTTTTCCTAAATTAATATTTAGATTTTGGGGGGTCGTCTTATAATCAGGGTCGTCTTATAATCGAGCAAATACGGTATTTAAAATACATATATACCGGTAAATACCCTGCAAAATTACTCACATATATATCCCATATTACTAAATTACAACTAATTTTTGGAAATGTCACGGTTTATGAAGATTTTACTTTAAAACACAGGTACCTGAATTAGTTTACCGTGAGGATGAATTGCACATGCAGGAGTAGACAAGCTTTAGAAGCTATACCAACGTAGAAGGTACACCATCAGCCAACCTTCAGGAATAACACATTTAGAAAAGCTGCATGACTAGCAGAACCACTAGCCTTGACCAGCGCTATTATCTGCATTTGCCAAACTACTCTAGGATTTGAGTTAAATATGTACCAGCTTTGCCCAGTGTTCGAGTGACCCATCCCATTTTTCTTTTTGTCCTGAGTTAGTTGGAGATCACCTCCGGAGAGCAAATAACCTCTATTTATCTCCACAAGCTTCTTTCTCCATCAGAGCCGCAGCCTCACCATTTCACAGTAGGGTCTTATCAGAAGATCTGACAAGTTGTTTGGGTCTCAGGCGGAGGACAATGAGTAAGCTAATTGAGCCCTCGCTGGGGCAATTTCTTTAATTTGGGTAAATAAAGCTTCCAGAGCAGTCCTCCAAATTTTGTCCAAAAGGGCAGGAAACGAATGGACCAAAAAGTAAATTCAAATTTTCTCCTAATTCTTTTTTGGCCATTTGCACAAGTCTAGGTTCTACTACTATTTTTTTTTATGAAGACACACATTAAAATGTACATCTCATAATAGTATCAAGCACAATGGTGTACTATCCATTGTATATTCTTTTTATGAATGAAGTCCCACTATTTTAGAGACTTTATAGCCCGGCTGTAAATGTTCATGTTTTCTACCATCATACTTCTGTTTCATTTGGTCACCGTACATAGTCCTGAAACGAGACTGCTGAGGACGGTGGCCGCGCATGACCAGAACGGCTGGACTTGGGATATGAGAACTAAAAATGAATTTATGTGATAAAAATGCTGAAAATGCAATATCCAAATGGGCAAGCAGCTCTTTCATAAAATGTAGGGTTATAGACACAGGTACTCAACATAACTTACTGTTAGGCCCAACAAAATCAATGTATGCTTTATTTTAATAGCAATAGGAATCTGCCACAAAGTAACGTAATAGAAACGTAGAATTTAATGGCAAATAATGGAGCCTTTCGGCCCATCTAGTCTGCCTCTCTACCTGATTTAAAGACCTCAGTCCTTAATTTTGTTTTAGATGCAGGATAGCCACATGCGTGTTTAAATGTCCTCTTACTATATTAACCTCTACCACTGGGAGGCTTTCCATGTATCTACCACTCCCTTAGTAAAATAAATGTTCTACAAAGAAAGGAAAAATGATAATGAAAGTTATGTATATAAAAAAAAAAGGTTTTTGCCATTGCTCCATTTTTACCACTTTCAGCTACTCCAAAATTAAACGTGTTTTATGTACAAATAGACTACATTTCTCACAGCAAAAGCAACGTTTTCCTCACAAATGAAGCTGAGAGAAACCAATATATTTTGCTTCAATACATACAGCTTCCTCTGGCTTTATGTGTGTGAGTATTACTTCATATTGAGTGTGAGTATTACTTCATATTGAGTGTGAGTATTACTTCATATTGAGTGTGAGTATTACTTCATATTGAGTGTGAGTCTTACTTCATATTAAGATGCCTTCGCTCTCAAATCAACAGCATGAAACATCAGGATTCAAAGGTTCCAAACGGACCAGGATTTCTGGATATCGCTAAGCACAAGTTGCTTAATACAAAGTGGTTGAAACTGACTGACTCACCTGAGTCCAAGCAGGTAGATCCAGAAATCCTCATATGTTTGTATCGAGGCCTGGTGCTTGAGTTGCTTAATCTGACGTTATCTATAACATTGCCCCTTATTTTACTGTCAAAATGTAGCCGCTCTCTGCCCCGATGTATTACTGTATCCCAGGAGGGATGGGTGATATTGTTTGGTGTTAGTTAATTGCTGCCCAAATTACCCCCGGATCAGCATGCATAGAAAAAGTTCTCAACTCCTGCTTTACCCTCAGTTATCCGAGCTCACCAGCGTGGATTTCCACCAGATCCCTTCCGTTTCATAGATGGCGCATTAGATCCTCTGGATACACCGCTTATCGGTTTAATTTTCTCTTATTGTTTCTTCCTTTCACTTTTTCGGTTTCGGTAATCACCGTTTCACATTTCGAGGAGGTCTGAGCTCCTTCCCCCTCTGCGTCCCTCCCATTCTCATTACAGTTCCTTTCTCCTCCCTTGGATCTTCGTGTTTTTTTTTGTTCGTGAAGCTGTCCATCCGCCCTATTGGCAAATGGCTTATCGCGCTTGTTTCTGTTTACACAACCATAAACAAATACTTGTGATCCTCAAATCCCCCCAAAACTATCTGAAAACATGCTTCAAACACACCATGAGGTGAAACTGAGGTAATCCTCGACGAATCTTTAGTCAGAAGCGCTTATAAAAGATGCTTCCGGTAAGGTAGTAAACGTTTTAATGCAGCCTCGTTTATTAACATTTTCAAAAAGTGTCTCCAGCTGAGAATTACGTCTAAGAATGAAGTGTAGAGTATGCCACCACACACCGCTTTATTCTCACAATAACGCCACGTTTTCGGGATGTCTGCCCATACAATAAGCGCTGCTGTAATTTCTAAATGTGTATCGATCGTAACTACATTAAGCGGAAATGTCTGTTGACGTTCCCCGTAGCACCACAAGATGGTTGCTAGGATCGCACCACAGAGGCTAGGCGGGCGCATGCGCACTCGGACTCCTACGAGGATTTGCGCATCTGCACGGGAGGACGTCACCTCCAGTGGTGAAGATGGCGACGGGTGTAGTAGTTGTTGGTGAGGGTATTAGAAAACGGGTAACGAGAGAAGGGACCGGACCGTGTACTCAGTTTCCAGATGGAACCAAGGTAAGCGAGCACTCTTGATGTTTAGATTCTTTACGCCTGTTGGTCAGTTGCCCGTTATCATGTTTCCTGTGACGTATTTCCGCCCCAATGCCAGCCAGGGCAAACTTGAACGTCATAAACTAGACTGTCCTCGGCATTCTGATTATATAACGTAAGATTTCATAACAAAGCATCACAGTAAAAATGGCCACGATGGATTGACGTTGTAGTGTACTACCAGTAAATTTGCTCTTATAAATTGTCACTCATGGGTACACAAAGGTAGCCTCATCAGAGTCATCACCAAAGGATGTAACTGTTATAGAGACACTCCAGCCATTATATACACTTTATGTGGTATCCCCCTTGCAAATGAATGGGGGGTCTGCAGAAGGACACATCCCATTGCCCCTTCCGTTTTCTGTCTAGGATTTACCTTTGGCTGAACGCATCTCTTGATAAGTGTTGTTACTGCTATTCACACACCCCACAAAGTGCCCCATTGATATGAATGAGAGGCCCTTCTATGACTGATAATTATTTTTAATATTATTTATTGTTTTATATAGCACCATCAAATTCCGTAGCGCTTTACAATTATTGCTTTATTTAAAAAAATATATAGATAGGGCAGTGTGGTGAGCGTTCCGTTTAAGCAGCACAATTACGTGTGCTAGGAAGACATCAGTGTTAGGATCACGTGTATGTGATTGGCTATTGCTACTTTCTTTGATTTAATGAAAGCTCACATTACTTACTAAAATGAGTTCTACGTGTGCAAGAAGCATACAGGGGTGTGTGCAAGAAGCATACAGGGGTGTGTGCAAGAAGCATACAGGGGTGTGTGCAAGAAGCATACAGCGGTGTGTGCAAGAAGCATACAGGGGTGTGTGCAAGAAGCATACAGGGGTGTGTGCAAGAAGCATACAGGGGTGTGTGCAAGAAGCATACAGGGGTGTGTGCAAGAAGCATACAGGGGTGTGTGCAAGAAGCATACAGCGGTGTGTGCAAGAAGCATACAGGGGTGTGTGCAAGAAGCATACAGGGGTGTGTGCAAGAAGCATACAGGGGTGTGTGCAAGAAGCATACAGGGGTGTGTGCAAGAAGCATGCAGCGGTGTGTGCAAGAAGCATGCAGCGGTGTGTGCAAGAAGCATGCAGCGGTGTGTGCAAGAAGCATGCAGCGGTGTGTGCAAGAAGCATGCAGCGGTGTGTGCAAGAAGCATGCAGGGGTATGTGCAAGAAGCATACAGGGGTATGTGCAAGAAGCATACAGGGGTATGTGCAAGAAGCATACAGGGGTATGTGCAAGAAGCATACAGCTGTATGTGCAAGAAGCATACAGGGGTATGTGCAAGAAGCATACAGGGGTATGTGCAAGAAGCATGCAGCGGTATGTGCAAGAAGCATGCAGGGGTATGTGCAAGAAGCATGCAGGGGTATGTGCAAGAAGCATGCAGGGGTATGTGCAAGAAGCATGCAGGGGTATGTGCAAGAAGCATACAGCGGTATGTGCAAGAAGCATACAGGGGTATGTGCAAGAAGCATGCAGCGGTATGTGCAAGAAGCATGCAGGGGTGTGTGCAAGAAGCATGCAGGGGTATGTGCAAGAAGCATACAGCCGTATGCTCACTGCTTTCAGTTGAGGCAGCTGGGGAGGAGATAAATGAGACAGAAGTTTTAACTCCCAAACCCCCTTAACTTTATTTTTTTTTGGGAGATTAGACACCCCAGGGTATTTCAAATGGTAATATTTTAACTCTTTCCATACATATTTCTACCACTAGCCTTTGTCAAACTTTGTGGTAGTAATTTTTTTGCATTTTTTTTCCACAAACATTTTACTTCAGGTATGAATATACAGCTCCTGGTATATGTCACTGTCAAACACCCCAATATGTGTTGAGCAACATCTCTTTAGTTCAGTGATACCTCCATGCCTGCGTGGATCAGGTTCTTTTGGGGCTAAAAGGCCACATTTAGGGCATGCACAGTTTAGCTTTTGACATATTGAAAATTCTGCCTCCGGACAGTTCAGTTTACCCCATCAAACCATATATTTTTGGGGTATTTCAAATGCTGTTATTTCCACCATTTCCTTGCACCAATTTTACCACCAGCCTTTGTCAAAGTTTGTAGTAGTAACATTTTGGTATTTTGTTTTTTTCACACATAGTACTTCAGGTATGATTTTATAGTTCCTGGTATATGTCCCTGCCAAACAACACCCCAATATGATGATACCACCTTAGGTTTATATAGTTGTTTGAGGCTAAAAGGTCACTTTTAGTAGATGCACTTCTTTTTTTTTTGCCATGTGGTTTGCACCTATGCCCTATTAGTGACATCTTTGAAACCAGAATTCAATTTACCCCATCATATTTTTAAAACCCAATACGAGCAAAAACGGTAGTTTAATTTTTTTTTTTTTTTTTACATTCTTTGGTGGGATTTTCTTTGAACTGGATGATATGATGATCACATAGCCACACATGGTTGGCTGCAGTCAAAGAACCCCTGGGAACTTTTATTTTTACAGGGTGCGGCCATATTGTTAGAGGCAGCATTTCTCTAACAGGTGGCCGTTTGAAACGCTCTTATGAGGGATCAAACAAATATCTGCACATATAATGCACTAGTGCGCCTAACTGCATTTGGACTGTGGAATACACGTTTATTTTCTTTTTATTTTGGATGTACTAGTACATCCATAGGGGCATGAACTAGCTAAAGCAATGTGGTATGTAAAGGGAGGATTGTAGACTGTATAGCAACCTTTGGTTTACAATGAAACCCAGAGTCTCAAAACAGATTTTGGGGGCTTCAGATCCCTTGTTCAGGTGGAATCAACTGTTAAATTCTGCAGAGCAAGTTGAAGTGAACCTGTAAGATAAAATAGCATGTGGTATTGTAATATATCATCAGGATTTCATAACCCGTCTCTTGTGTTCAACAGGCTTTGTTCCATTATAAAACAGTTCTATGTGATGACAAACGGACAGTGGTTGACGACTGCTGTCACAAAGACAAACCCATGGAGTTGATTATTGGCAAAAAGTTCAAACTACCTGTGTGGGAGACTGCCATCCGGACCATGAGAGAAGGAGAGGTTGCCGAGTTTCTTTGTGACACATCGGTACGAGCAGAGATTCCTTTTTTTTTTTTCTTTTTAAACAGTACTGGTGGGAAGCACTTGTCAAATTGTGACATCCCACATAGAAAGGCCGAGAAGTGTGTTTACCTACTCTTGCCTTTTTCTTCCATAGCATGTCGTTGACTACCCTCAAGTTTCCCGTAGTTTGCGAAGGATTGCAGCTGGGCAGGATCCCCGTGAAGGCCAAAGACACTGCTGTGGTGGCATTGCTCAGCTTCATGACCATTCACTTGGATATGAAGATTTGGACAAATTACAAAAAGACCCTCAACCCCTCATATTCATCATCTCCCTTCTACAGGTAACATTCCAGGCCTGCGGTACATCCTCTTTCACAAACGATTCACTTAAAACACTGTTCAATATAAGAATACTTAGACTAGGAAAATGAGAAGTCTCTTGGGTGCTCGCTGAATGGCTACGGCCATGTTGATCACCAAGGCTTTCTCATGTAGAGATCGATTTCACTTGCCGCAAGCGGAACATAACTTATTTACTCAAAGGGTGAGACTAGAGTCCAGCTGTCGGGGTCTTTGGTATTACCCATACTAGTATTGGTCCTGCCAGTTTTTGAGGCCAGCACCAGTGCTTTTACACTGTGTGGACGCACACTAATGGCGTGTGGGCTGTGTCATCAGGCAAATGCTGATCTTTTTTTGTCAATGCTAGTTATCCTCTGGTAATAGAACATTTCTTCTGCGATCTGTTGTAGGGGTATGAATGCCTAGTACTTAACGAGTACTTGTTGCTTAAATGGGTTGATAAATACAGAGCTTTTAGAAATCAAAGCCTGAAAGAGGCTAATACAGTCAGGGAAATTAAGCATGCATGGGATAGGCATATGGTCATCGTGAATCTAAAGACAATAGAAAAGGGTTATGTCCAGAGAAAAGGTACCTAAAGGAAGAATGCATATTAAAGTACTGTATATGTGCATTCTTTACCAGAGTAAACCCATATAAAGCCAAAAAATAAGACTAACCCTGTGAAAATAATCATCTCCTGTCTGCATTTCATGACAGTTTCAGCTCATTTCCTTAGCTGTTTGACAGTGACTATACTTACTGAGCAAGAGATGTTTGGTTGCAAAGGAAGGATTCATAAAAATATGTTTATTTTATTGCGACACTATATGATAAGCATTAATGTGCCAAGAATGGCTGGAATATCCATTTAATGATCTTTAGCACATAGTTATTAAGAAAGATAAAATACGGTACTCCCATTTCATTTTGTGTAAGAAAGGGTGGTGGCGACTTGGCATTTGAATGTAGTAGTTTGGTGATGCCCTGTTCTACTAAGAGTATCTAAGGGTTCAGTGTATATTAAATTCAGAATGTTTGCCGTCTCCTCTGCAGGTTCAGGAACCAGGTACATACAGGCAGGATGCTTGGGCCATGTCTGATGAAGAGAAGCTAGCGACTGTGCCAGTACTCCACCAGGAAGGTAATCAGCTGTATAAAGAAGGAAAGACCATTGAAGCAGCTGCCAAATACTACGAAGCCATTGCGTGCCTCAAGTCCTTGCAAATGAAGGTGCGGAGTTGCATTGCAGAAGGCATTGATTTACATAATTCTTGCTTTTTCTCTTGTAATACATCTTATGGTGCTTCATTCTTAAATTTAGGAGCAACCAGGATCCCCTGACTGGATTGATTTGGATTTAAAGGTCACACCTTTGCTGCTGAACTACTGCCAATGTAAATTGCTGGAGGGTGAATACTATCAAGTCCTGGAGCACTGTTCATCAATACTGAACAAATACTCCGGTGAGTGTTATTTCCCATAAAATATTAGAAATTAGTAGATGAAATTCTATAATGTAGTTGTTATCCTACTTTACATTGCACCCTCTATTCACTCCATCATTAAATATAATTGGCTACAATAAAAAGTACAGAAGAAATGGGAATTTGTCAATCATGCTAAAGTAAGGTGTAGTGTTGCTTACATTTTTTTTAAACATAAAACAATAGATGTCATCATAAGGGCCTATCGCTGAGGTCTTTAAAGACCAGAAAAAAAAGTTGTGCATTTAAATCAATGTTTATTTGAAGTTAAGTTTATATGGAGCGAGTGTCATGTCATGATAGAGGAGGGAAAAAATATATTTTTTTTCTTTTTCTTAAAAGACAACGTAAAAGCGTTGTTCAAACGAGGTCGTGCCCATGCTGCTGTGTGGAACGCATCTGAAGCAGAAGAAGACTTCTCTAAAGCAGTGTCCCTCGATCCATCACTTGCACCGCTTGTTGCAAAGGAATTGAAGAAATTAGAGCAGCGTCTTCATGAGAAGAACCGTGAGGACAAGGCCAGATTTCAAGGCATTTTCCAGTGATTATGAGGCGGATACCTGTATGTAATTCATCACGCCGCTCTACATGGAAACAATGTATTCTCTAGAGATGAGACTTGCAACAACTTACACTGTGGCTCTGCTCTCCTAAAGCCATGTTCTATGTCCAGGGATCAGTCTTGACCAATAAGCATAGTCATCCTCATGGCAGTATCAGGAGATCAGTATCACTTCAAACCGTGCTATTGCAAGGTTCAGAGCAACTATGTTACCACATGTCTGGAATAAAAGGGTCAAGCTCGGTACAGACCCCTGCCCCAGAGACAAGGCAGGGCAGATATCTTTCTTACAATACAAAAGATACTGGCTGTTATTGTTAAGACATCCCACAACACTGCTTCCTTTACACACCTATACCTTTATCCATTGCCACTGTACAGACTCTGCACCAGCCATAAAATTTTATTTACTTACAAATAAAAAAAAAACAAACAAATGTTTTAAAACTGTCACGTGCGGGCATTGCGTTCTGTTTCAGCAAGGCATTCTCTCACAAGAGCTCTGGCATGAATTATACCTGGTAAAATAAAAAAAGGGGAATATTAATATATCAGACCAATTCAGAGAGGAAAACTAAATATACTATACTCCACAACAGCTACATTATTGGCCCCTACCTCTCTTCAGTCTCTCCATTGCACTTTTACTTCCAGCATAAGTTGGCCTGATTTCTCTTCCCATCTCCTCAATCACAGACAACAGGTCACTGTACGTCCCCTGCGAAACAGCCTGCGACACAGCTGGCTTCACACCCTGTCGCAAAATATGTTCCATTTATTTAACATGTTTGAGCATTAGAGGGAAGCATACAGCAATGTAGTCTACAAAAAATAAATGTATGCTTTGTTTAAATTGTCTTGACACTCAGCTAATTCTTCATGGCAATACTAATGAAGTATGTTCGTTCATAAACTTTCACCAGTGTCTGAGATTAAGACCCAGAGAAACCGTAAACTAGTACAATAAAGAAGGCAGGGTGTTTGAATGGATTAGGCAAAGATAACAGCATACGAATACACAGAAAACTGCTAAAATGCAGCTATCTGAAAACATGTAAACCTACCTACTGATAAATACAATTAATAAAATTCATATTGTACCTTCCCTTATGTTTATATCGCTTATATATGTACAGCTCTGCATGTAGCTGTGTGTACCAATAAAAAGTATGTGTGTGAAAATCGCCATGCCAACAGTCATTGATGTTTGCATACAGAAATTTTACCTAGGTCTTGTATTTCACAATTGGGCAAAGTAAATGTTTTTCTTTTCCTAAATCAAAAACATTTACTTAGCAGGCCCTAAACAGGTGAAATCATCATGGTGCATATCTAAATGTTCTTGTGAAAAGCCTAATTTTTACTTATTCAAATCCACTGCTAAATGATTGGAATGTCACTGCAGCATTAGTTGCCCCCCTCCTTTAAGGATGTGTCATGCTTCCCAATTGAGACATAACATTTAAACTACTTCAATGTGCATTGTTCAAATTGAAAGACATATATTTTGGTTGAAGCAGCTAAATAAGTGTCAGGAAAGTGCTGCCGCTGTGTCAATAGAGGCTCTTTTGGCACATGCGAGTTTAAAGAGACCCCCAGTCTCAGCATTCTCCATGGAACTGACAGGAGGCAAGTATATTGCGCTACCATAATAGCTGGGGAGGCGAAAGAATTATCCCCCACGTACATCTGCAAAAAGGACAACACATATATTTAAAAATGGACCACACACCTATCATGCATTAATATACATATGACGGCTGGAGTGCCGTTCAAGTAGAAGAAACGAACAATCACTTGCATTATAGGGTGCAGTGCAGAAATCCATCGTTTCCGGTAGGGTTTTAGCGAAAATTTGTTTTTACGGGGCAAAGCAGGGCTCAAACATGAACGCCTGTGTGCCCATATACACCAGGAGCGTGTGTAAGAATACACCTTTTATGGCTGCTACAGAAAAGAACTTGTCCTCACCGAGATGAAACCCATAGATGGTGGTCCAAAATCACTGAAGATAGGACGGAAGGATGACACTGGGACAGCTCCTACTGGGGAGGAAACGGCGGCTCCAGGCACTGTAGACAAAGAAGAAAATGCAACAAAAGTTTGAGAACAGCCCAAAAAAAAGGCAGACTCAGCAGTTTATGTGGGGTGCTGCTCTAGGCACAAGCTAACTGCAGCAGGGTTGCCACATTTTGGTACCGCATATCCAGCCTATCAGAAGCATACTTTGTACAGGTAAGAGACTACAGAGAATCAATGGAGCAGCTACCCACCTGGAAGCCCTACTGCCCAGCAGGGCGATCTGCCTCGGCAATGTGACAGATGGGTTGCTGCTTCTATAGGATTGCCAAACAGGTCTAAGTAAGAATAAGCTGAGGACTTCGTACAGCGCGTGTGGGTTTGTTTGTTTGCAGCATCCCCACTTATGTAGACTAAACCGTACAATAACGGGTGTTAAGCCATTTGCTATGGGTATCGCACAGGTGCTATATAAACAGTTAAATGCATGCGAAAATGCACAAAGTAGTTTCATTAGAGGCGTTATTGCCCAAGAGCAGCTGAGTTACGTACCAGGGGTGCCTGGGGCGCTGCTATTTCCAGAAGGTGCGGGCGCTATAGGTTTATAGGACATCCTTTACTCTGATTGGCAGGCACTTTGGACTTCTCCTTAGATTGACCGCTGATTGGCTGCTCGTTGCGACCCCCCCCTATAACTGGCTGTTGGGTCGAACCGGTCAGCGATTGGCTGATGCACTTCTCAGGAGGTCTCCTTGAGTCGGGAGTGTGCCCCTTCCAGCGATAACTGCAAATAGATACTGCTGTAACACAAACGTTTAACCTTTATTCCCCTTCTCTTTATGCGGCGGATTCACTTTCTCAGTTCAGTGTTTCCATGGTAAGCTCCATACTCCAAGAACTCCTCACATTCAGAGCTGACTTTTGGTCTGGCGCATGTCCTTACGATTAAGATTACCTTAATGCCTACGAGGGTCCCGTGCGAAGATAATGGCGACTCACTGCCCGCGAACCCGTCACCTCAGATCACCCGGCTCCCGCGGCCACCACGCACGTTTACGTCAGTACGTTGTAGCCTGTCCTAAGCACCCCGCCCTATCCGGAATTATTAGGTTAAAGCTACGCCCAATAGTATCGATACATTACAACAACGGCCTGTCATAGTTACTTTAACAGAAGCCCCTCCCAGACAACGTTTTGGCCACGCCTACTACGAGACCCGGATAGCTGAAGTCGCGTGCGCTCCGCTTCGGCGATATCTCAGTTCTCTCGCAGAGACTGGTGGAATCTTTTAATTGCTGCCAAGCAGCGTGAACCTTGTTACGGTTCGTTACTAATTTCTTACGCGTATAATAATGGAATAGTATGGGGCTAACGGCCTTTTCGCAGCGTATTACAGGGCAGCAAAACCCTCAATAGCTCATGGATCTCTTGTATGTGGTTGAATGGGGTGATAACGTAAACACAAATAAATATTTAACCCCTTCGTGACAGAATGTACTGATCTACAAAAGATAATGAGAAAACCTGCTAAATCGATTCTAATGTTTGTCCTGAGTTTAGAAAAAGCCAATGTTTTGTGTTCTGTTGATATTTTTTACAGAATGAGTGAAAGTGACACTGTAACACTGAGATCTGTCATAAATCCCAGAATCACCCCCACATGTAGTATACAACTTGGGATATTTTACTTTCCATGCAGCCATTAATTTACTGTATTGGCCTCAATTATAGGCTGCACTTTTTCCCACCACTTCATTTAAAGTGGGGGTGCAGGCTATAATCGGGGTTTAGCGCAGAGATTTCTATTTTGTGTGTTCATTTAACTCTGCTGCTTGCCTGCTGCAGGGGACCTGGATCCTCCTCTCTGGCAGCCAGTGGATGTCTGCGCGATGCAGTACCGGCCAGCAGCAGCGGAGGCTGTCTGAGTGCATCGCACATTCACCGGCTGCCAGAGATGAGGATCCCCTGCAGGTGACCTGTATCCTCCTTTCTGGCAGCCAGTCAACGCATGCACAACTTCCACTGCTGCCGGGGCTTCTATGACGGAGCACCGGCACAGAAGCCCCGGCGGAAGTGGCTAACAGCAGTAGAGGTTAGCTATGCGCATCGTGCAGACATATACCGTCTGCCCCCGCTAGACATCAGGGAGTCTGGGGATGCATTGGTAAGTCGGGGTGGGAGGGACAGAGTGGCATGTAAGTATGAATTAAGGGGTGATCTCAAGTATCCCAAGGCCTGTGGAAGGAATTATTGATATCATGGACCAGAGCTTTGAGCCTGTCCATTTCTATCACTTGCAAAATCTTAGCCTTCACTACAGAGACCGTAGGGATATCTGGCATGTACCATTTTCCCCGCTCTGGCCCTTCTCGTTGTCAAAGCTATTCGAAACACTAACTTTTGTTCCTGTGTGGTGAGAGAAGGGGCAGGTTTTGGCAGCAAATATAACCATGGCTCTAGTGGGACTGGCTTGCCTAGAGCTCTCAAGATTAAAGAGTGTACCAGACCCCAGAGTCCGTCCATTTTCGGACAGAACCACTGTATATGTTTAAAAGTGCCCACCTGGCCATGTAATTTTCAACGTGCATCAGTGAGTTTAGCTCCCATAGAGTACACCCGCACTGAGGTTAAATACCATCTGTTAAAGGCTTGTTCTTTATGGTTAACACAGATGGAAACGCTGGCAGTTGTGCTCCATATCTCCTGCCACTCATCCATCTCTAAAATAGCCACCAATTGTGCAAGTTCTCCCACTTACAAAGATGAGAGAGGCCTGTAATTTTCAGAAGAATACAGGAAATCACATTGTAGGATTTCTAATGAATTCATTGGTAAATTCCTCAGTAAAATAAGTATTTGGTCACCTACAAACTCGAAAATGGAAGACATACAGGACCACTGATAATCTCCCTCGATCTGGGGCTCCACGCAAGATCTCACCCCGTGGTGTCAAAATGATCACAAGAACAGTGAGCAAAAATCCCAGAACCACACGAGGGGACCTAGTGAATGACCTGCAGAGAGCTGGGACCAAAGTAACAAAGGCTACCATCAGTAACACACTACGCCGTCAGGGACTCAAATCACGCAGTGCCAGACGTGTCCCCCTGCTTAAGCCAGTACATGTCCAGGCCCTTCTGAAGTTTGCTAGAGAGCATTTGGATGATCCAGAAGAGGATTGGGCGAATGTCATATGGTCAGATGAAACCAAGGTAGAACTTTTTGGTAGAAACTCAACTCGTCGTGTTTGGAGGAGAAAGAATGCTGAGTTACATCCAAAGAACACCATACCTACGGTGAAGCATGGGGTGGAAACATCATGCTTTGGGGCTGTTTTTCTGCAAAGGGACCAGGACGACTGATCCGTGTAAAGGAAAGAATGAATGGGGCCATGTATCGTGAGATTTTGAGTGAAAACCTCCTTCCATCAGCAAGGGCATTGAAGATGAAACGTGGCTGGGTCTTTCAGCATGACAATGATCCCAAACACACCGCCCAGGCAACAAAGGAGTGGTTTTGTAAGAAGCATTTCAAGGTCCTGGAGTGGCCTAGCCAGTCTCCAGATCTCAACCCCATAGAAAACCTTTGGAGGGAGTTGAAGGTCTGTGTTGCCCAGCAACAGCCCCAAAACATCACTGCTCTAGAGGAGATCTGCATGGAGGAATGGCCCAAAATACCAGCATCAGTGTGTGAAAACCTTGTGAAGACTTACAGAAAACGTTTGACCTCTGTCGTTGCCAACAAAGGGTATAACAAAGTATTGATATGAACTTTTGTTATTGACCAAATACTTATTTTCCACCATAATTTGCAAATAAATTCTTTAAAAATCTGACAATGTAATTTATGGACTTTGTTGTCTCTCATAGTTGAAGTTTACCTATTGTGATAATTACAGGCCTCTCTCATCTTTGTAAGTGGGAGAACATGCACAATTGGTGGCTGACTAAATACTTTTTTGCCCCACTGTATAGGAGACGGGAGTCCCCCAAGGGCCTCAACAGTTCACTATATAATTTAGAAATCTGTGATTTACTCCCTGGTGAGTCTAGGCAGCTTTCTATAAGCTGAGCCAGTGGGTCAATGCATCCAGATTTATTCTTTCATTGTGTGACAAACCCCCTAATCTTTAAAAAAAAATAATAATAATCCAAGGTGGTTAGATTTTCATTCTCTATAATGTGTATTGTACACCAGATATATTGGCTGAGTGTACATTTGGGTGAAGAGCATGTTCAAGATCAATCCATCCTTTGGTACCCTTACCAACATGCAGCTGCTGAACTAATGCAGGTTGTGAAGCTGTGAACTATTGCATTAAACCAAGTAAACTCAAACCACCCCCTCTGGTGGGGACATACATAGTGGTTCTCATGACTCTCGGTCTACGATTGTTCCAGACAAAGGAATCTGAGACTAAAGCTGCATAAAATAATAGATGCGCTTTCGTGAGTCCTCCCTTTAACAAGTCAAAAGCATTTGATTTGATAAAGGGAGGACTTCCGAAAGCTCGCCTATTAATTTAAATACTGTCCAATAAAAAAGGTATCACGAGATTCTGCACCATTCAGTTTTTTTTGCATTTTTATACACTGGACTAATACGGCTACTCCAAACTACTGACTTATTATTGTTAATCTATGTATAGGAAAGGAGGGAGACGGGAGGCACCTGGAATCAGCAATCTAGCTCTCTAGCTGTAGAGCCCTAATGGCATTCAAGCAGTGATTAGTAAAGCGCAAGTGTTCTAAAGTAGCAAGGAGAAATGGCTTTTTCAGCATCTAAGGAAAGTATTACAGACAGAACTGAGTGTTATCCCCCACTTTTCTGAAGGGACAATCCACCGGGTTGGGGTACACTAGCTTTGTCAAGAAAGTGTTCAGTAGATCTGCCAACAGTTTAGTGAAAGTTTTTAAGTCAGAGTTTAGTAGTGTAGGCCTATAGCTGCTTGAAGCTAAGGGAGATTTACCAGTCTTGTGAATAAGACACACATTGGCCAAAACCATGTGTGACGGAGACTTGTACTCAGACTGAGTAGCTCTGCTGTAGAGATCTTCCTTGCCACTGAAAGCTTAATAGCTCAAGGGATAAACCCTTCATATTTCCCCAAGCACTAGCCGAGACTTAGTGATTGGGGTTAAACAGAAGTCTGTTTATTGAAGACAGCTCAGATATTTATACACAGGACATGATATGATCAGGGTATAATCTCAACAACCACCAGACAGCTTGGCGCCTCCATGCAGTTCTATGGCCAGCAATGCCCACCCGACAAAGAGCAACTATTTCAGGGTGATCCTGAGGAAGCCACGCAAATCCCTGGGCACCCTCAGGGTCCGAAGATGTTACAATCCAAAAGCGACATGATCCGACGTCAAGACCCTGAGTGACAGCATCGGAATAGTCCGTGTGGTAGCTGGGCCAGAGTTCCATAGCTGTGGCTGGGTAAACCCCAGTCCCAAAAGATTGGTAATAAAACCAGGGTTCACAAATGAGCTCCCTCTCTGCAACCACCACCGAGTGCTGCCCACCACAAGCTTAACGTAACCTCAAAAGAGCGACGTGGTGAGGCAAAGGGCGTCCCGGTCAGGCACATCAAGCTTTTCCTTGCTTGTACAGCCCCCATAGCCGGCTAGTCCATGGGAGTCTGGTTCCGGTCACAGAGTTTCCCGGTCACCCTGTGCCCCCCAATGAGCACAGGGTTACTTAGACTTAAGAGGGGGCTGGACAGGTAGGTAAGGAGTCTCCCCAGGAATCCATCAGCACCCCCAAACTCAAACATACCCCCCATGAGTTCTCAGCCTTAGATAGTTACCCTGACATTATGTCTATAGCGAAATCCCCCTCCCAGATGTATGAGAAAAAAGCTTTGTATTTGAGGAACCAGAATGGTTGTCAGCGCTTTACATTTCTTGTGTCTCATCAGATAGAGAAAGGAGATTCAATTTGAATAGGTACGCATCAATAGACTCCCTTAATTGTACATTCGCGAGGTGCATATTTGGCGAGTGATTGTATAACTCTTCATAGTATTACTGGAATATATCTGCAATTACTTAGGGATGTGTGTGAATCTATCCATTCTTTTCTGCATGGCTAGTGATTGAGTTAAGAGTGAGTCTGATTTATTAGTATTTTCATAATAAAGCTGGTCTGGGCTAAATTTGGCTCAAGGCTGTGAGAGAGTTTTGTAGATATTACATTCTACATTTCTTACAGTATGTGGCAATGCTAATAAACTTTCCTCAAACATACAGCTTATAGGCTTCCCATAGGGTTGTATAGTTCAATGCCGAGTTACTATTATAAGTAACTCGTAAGTAAGAGTCTTGAACCCCCTGCAGTATTTGCAAAAGAGAGTTATTTAGTATCCAGGTCCAGTGTTTGTAAGTGTGAGAAAATGACCTCAGCATGATCAGACCAGATGATTTCTCCTATCCCTGTAGAAACTAGATGGGTAAACAGGCTTTAGATGTAAAGAACGTATCCAGTCGTGAGTATGACTGATGTGGGTGGGAGAAGAAAGTAAAATCAGTGTAGGGATGCTGTAACCTCCATACATCTGTGATTTCTTGTTTAGTGTAGAATTTTTCAAATAATTTGTTGTTTCTAAAAGCCCATGACCGTGTAGATCGACCAATCCCCTCCTTTTATCCATAGCTGGGCACATAATAGAATTAAAATCACCCACTAAAACTATATAGTAAGGCTGACGTTTTAGCAATTGATACTTCAAGCTATGCCAAAATTGTGGGTCGGGCACTATAGGTGCATACATATTGACTAGGCATACCTCAGTGATATTGTAAATGCCGCATAACAATAATAGTCGACCTTCTTGGTCGGAATAAGAGGATTCTAGCTGGAAGGTGTTAAGTCGGGACCAGACAACACCAGTAGCGGACCCACAATGCAGAGACGGGCTAGGTACAGCACTAAACAGTCCAAGGTCGCGGCAGGCAGCACAGGAGCAAAGTCCCATAAACAATCCAAGGTCGGGGCAGGCAGCACGGTAGCGAGGTCCAGAAAACAATCCAAGGTCGGGGCAGGCAGCACGGTAGCGAGGTCCAGTAAACAATCCAAGGTCAGTACACGAAAAGGCAAGGCAAGGAAAACACACCCAGAGTACATATAGAGCTAATTGAACGGGCATAGACAGAAGTCAGGAGAAAGTTAAAATAAGGACAAGGCGGGACTAAACAAACAGGGGACCAATGGGAGAGGAGTGACGTCACTGTGTTCGGCGCCAAATAATGGCGCCGGAAAAACAAATAAAACAAGTGCTAAACCCGCGAGTATCGCGGGTCTCGCACTACTTAGTAGATCGGGAGTGCCGCGAGCATGCCGCAGCACCTCGCTTATTACTCTGCGAGTGCTGCCGGCATGTCGCGGCAGCTCCCGCAACAGAGTCTTGGGAGCGGCTCACGGCGGTTCGCATAGACGAATGGACCGCCGTGAACGCGCTGCGTCTATACGCACGCCCCTCCGTGTGCGTGTAGTACACACGTCACTCGGGGAGGGCGTGTGTCTGTAGACGCGAGCGCGCCGCCCACCTGTGGTCGACGGTCGCGGGACATCGACGGAGCCGGTAAGCATAACACTACCCCCCCCTCCAGGAGCGCGCACCGAGCGCGAAGGACCCGGGCGAAGCGGAAAGCGAGCATGGAAGCGCGACACACAAAGGGGAGCGTGGACAGCGCGAGCAGGTAACCAAGACCTTTCCTCAGGTCCATAACCTTTCCAATCGATCAGGTATTGCAGGGAACTCCGGTGCCAGCGAGAATCGAGGACACGGTTGACGACATACTCCTCGTGCCCACGGACGAGGACGGGCACAGGAGGGCGACGGGAAACCGAAAAGCGATTGGAGACGTACGGCTTGAGGAGGGAGACATGGAAGGTGTTGGGTATCCTCATAGAGGAAGGGAGAGCAAGGGACAGCGCCACTTTGTTGACCCTCTTGAGTACACGAAAGGGCCCAACGTATCTGGGACCTAGAGTCTTGCTGGGTTGGCGAAGGGCTAGATTCCGGGTGGATAACCATACATAATCACCGACCCGATACTGGGGCGGAGGAGAGCGTCATTTGTCAGCAGCTGTCTTACTATGGTCTTGTGCTTTGGACAGCTGAGCTTGCAACATGCGCCAGTGTTGGCGCATGTCAGAGACGCGTTGTTCAACAGCCGGTAAGCCAACACTATGAGACGAGGAAGGAGCTGGCATTACTACAGGGTGGTATCCTAGGGCTGCAAAATAAGGAGAACATTGCAGAGCTGAGTGTAGTGCGTTGTTATATGCCATCTCTGCCAATGGAAGAAGAGCAGACCAATTGTCCTGCCTGTCGTTAACATATAAACGCAGGTACTGTTTAAGCGTTTGGTTGGTTCGTTCAGTTTGTCCATTGGACTGTGGATGATAGGCAGACGTAAGATGCATGCGAATACCGGGAAACGAATTGTGGACCCCTGTCAGATACCACGTGAAGAGGTAAGCCATGTAACCGAGCCACTTCCACCACGTGGAGACTTGTGACGGGAACATTGAGAACAAGCCGTGATATACGAGTGGATGTCGCGAGACATGGAAGGCCACCAAAATGTCTTGCGGAGTAGATATTCCATTTTACGGGAACCAGGGTGACCAACGAGAGAGGGGTTGTGTCCCCATCGTAAGACCTCAGTGCGGTACCGCTGCGGAACATACAGGCGACCGGAAGGAGGTTTTTGGGACGACGTGATATGAGCTTGATGTAAACGGATCTTTGACATCACTGCGGAAGACAGAAGGGAAATAATACGTGTAGGTGGGATGATGGGTTCATCGTGACAGACATCGTGCTGGTTCTCAAATTGGCGTGAAAGGGCATCCGCTTTGGTATTTTGCGGTCCAGGCCGATATGTCATCACATAGTTAAACCTCGTGAAGAAGAGAGCCCATCTCGCTTGACGAGGATTCATGCGACGCGCGCTTTCAATATATTGTAGGTTTTTATGGTCTGTCATGACTACGATGGGTTGTTGGGTACCCTCGAGGAGGTGTCGCCACTCCTCGAATGCAAGCTTGACCGCAAGTAGTTCCCGGTTCCCCACATCGTAATTGCGCTCTGCGGGTGAAAACCTTTTAGAATAGAAGGCACACGGCAGACACTTGGAAGTGGTAGGGCTCCGTTGTGAGAGGACGGCACCAGCGCCGGTTTCGGATGCATCAACCTCTAGTATATATTGAAGAGCAGGGTCAGAACATTGCAGAATCGGAGCTGACACGAAAGCATGTTTTAACCGAGTGAAAGCTTTAATGGCTTCGTCCGGCCACGTCTTTGGGTTGGCCCCCTTCTTGGTAAGTGCTGTAATGGGGGCCGCGATGCTGGCGTAGTTGCGAATGAAGCGCCGATAATAATTCGCAAACCCGAGGAAGCGTTGTACTGCTTTTAATGTCCTGGGAACGGGCCAGGCTGTGATCGCTTTCAACTTCTCAGGATCCATTTCTAGGCCCTTAGCCGAGATGATGTAACCAAGGAAGGGTAGGCTGGTTTTTTCAAAGGCACATTTCTCGGCCTTGGCGTAGAGACCATTTTCTCTTAAACGTTGTAATACTGAACGGAGATGTTTACGGTGGGTAATGATGTCCGGAGAAAACACAAGGATGTCATCAAGGTAAACTATCACATGTGAGAGCAACATGTCCCGGAAAACGTCGTTCACGAATGTTTGAAACACGGCTGGTGCGTTGCAGAGCCCGAAGGGCATTACTAGATATTCGTAATGGCCAAATCTGGTATTGAATGCAGTTTTCCACTCATCATTTTGTTTTATCCGTATAAGATTGTAGGCCCCTCTTAGATCCAATTTAGTGAATATGGTTGCTCCTTTTATTCGATCATAGATCTCTGTTATCAGAGGAAGAGGATATCTGTTTTTTATTGTGATGCGGTTGAGGCCTCGGTAGTCGATACAGGGTCGAAGAGAGCCCTCCTTTTTGGAGACAAAAAAGAAGCCGGCACCAGCTGGAGATGAGGATGGCCGTATGAAGCCTTTCTCCAAACTCTCTTTTATGTATTGCTCAAGCGCTTTATTCTCGGGTTCAGATAGCGGATAGGTACGCCCTCGCGGAGGTGTGGTACCGGGTAACAAGTCAATAGCACAGTCATATGGTCTATGCGGGGGCAGACATTCAGCTTGTTTTTTCGAGAAGACATCGAGATATTCCCAATAGTGTTTAGGAACCAGAAGCTTGGGATCGGTTGGAGTGATCTCCAGAACCAGATTGACACGTTGACAAGGGATGGAACATAGTTGATGGCAACTGTCGCTCCAAGCCAGGATCTCTCCTTTTCTCCAATCTATGCGGGGATTATGCGATCTGAGCCAGGTGTAGCCCAAGATGAGGGGAGCGTGAGGAGACTGGATGACTTCAAAAGAAATGTCCTCTTTATGTGTTGCTCCGATTTGCATAGTGAGTGGCAGGGTCTCTTGTGTAACTACCCCAGAGCCTAACAAGGTACCGTCCACAGTGGTAACCACGGAAGGAGATCGCTTGATACGCAGAGGAACCCGGTGCTGCAGGGCCCAACACTTATCGAGGAAAACCCCAGCTGCCCCAGAGTCAATGAAAGCTTGGGTGACCACAGAGTGGTCTTTCCACCTAAGCGTAACCGAGAGCAACATTCGTGAAGGAGGAGAAGTGGTGGATGGGCTTAGGGGGTTCTCCTCCGTCTGACCCTAAGCCTTGTCGTTTCCCGGACGTGTGGGACAGGATCGCAGATAGTGACCTGTTTGGCCACAATAAAGACATAGTCCTAGATTCCTTCTCCTAGTTTTCTCGGCTTCTGATAAACGGCGTATTGTGCCAATCTCCATGGGTTCCTCAGTGGGGGTGTTGGCCCCCTGAGGTGCAGATGGGAAGGGTTGAGAGGCGTACGGACGAGGACGTCTGATCCGTTCTTTTTCCAGGTGTCGCTCTTGTATGCGTTTGTCTATGCGTAAGCAGAGTGTGATGAAATCCTCTAAATCAGGCGGTGACTCATGGAACAGGAGAGCGTCTTTAAGCTTCTCGTTTAAGCCCTTCCGATAAGCAGCCCGTAAGGCTCCGGCGTCCCACTGCAGTTCGCAGGCGAGTGTCCGGAACTCGATGGTATACTGGCCGAGGGTTTTGTGTCCTTGTTGTAATTCTAGAAGAGACGTCTCGGCGGTCTCACGACGGCCGGGGGTGTCAAAAACCGACCGTAGTGCCTCCATGAAGGCTGGACAGTCCTCAAGGAGTTCGGACCCCTGTTCAATCAGAGGAGACGTCCAGAGCAAGGCCTCGCCCTTAAGCAGTGATATAATGAAGGCCACTCGTTTGGAGTGGGAACGGAAGGCCTGTGGGTGGTTACGAAAATGAAGTAGACATTGGTTCAAGAACCCTCTACAGTCTTTAGGAACACCCGCAAACTTGTCGGGTAACAGTAGACGAGCAGTGGCTCCCTGTTCCTCGGGACTAGGATCCCTGGGAGCAAAAGGTGTGCGTGTTGATGGTGTGACCGTTAGGGACCTTATGAGGTCTGTCATGGTGTCCATCTTTTGTGCCAGTGACTGTAGTTGAGATGAGTGGGAAGCAAGCAACTGATCTTGCAATTCTTGCCTGGAGTGAATGTTGGCCATCTCCGCGGGGTCCATGTTTGGCCCGTTCAATATGTTAAGTCGGGACCAGACAACACCAGTAGCGGACCCACAATGCAGAGACGGGCTAGGTACAGCACTAAACAGTCCAAGGTCGCGGCAGGCAGCACAGGAGCAAAGTTCCATAAACAATCCAAGGTCGGGGCAGGCAGCACGGTAGCGAGGTCCAGTAAACAATCCAAGGTCGGGGCAGGCAGCACGGTAGCGAGGTCCAGAAAACAATCCAAGGTCGGGGCAGGCAGCACGGTAGCGAGGTCCAGTAAACAATCCAAGGTCGGTACACGAAAAGGCAAGGCAAGGAAAACACACCCAGAGTACATATAGAGCTCATTGAACGGATATAGACAGAAGTCAGGAGAAAGTTAAAATAAGGACAAGGCGGGACAAAACAAACGGGACCAATGGGAGAGGAGTGACGTCACTGCGTCCGGCGCCAAATAATGGCGCCGGAAAAACAAATAAAACAAGTGCTAAACCCGCGAGTATCGCGGGTCTCGCACTACTTAGTAGATCGGGAGCGCCGCGAGCATGCCGCAGCACCTCGCTTATTACTCTGCGAGTGCTGCCGGCATGTCGCGGCAGCTCCCGCAACAGAGTCTTGGGAGCGGCTTACGGCGGTTCGCATAGACGAATGCGACCGCCGTGAACGCGCTGCGTCTATACGCACGCCCCTCCGTGTGCGTGTAGTACACACGTCACTCGGGGAGGGCGTGTGTCTGTAGACGCGAGCGCGCCGCCCACCCGTGGTCGACCGTCGCGGGACATCGACGGAGCCGGTAAGCATAACAGAAGGAGCCATTTTTGTGAATCAATATTGCAACTCCATTTTGCTTATTCTCAGCATTAGCATAGTAACAATTTGTATATCTATCATCCCTCAAAGGTTACTGTAATGGGCTTTAATACTGTAATGTGCATTATAAATTAAGTTAAAATTGGTGTGTCACTTTAACTTTTCACTAAAGATCACTCATACCCATTCATAGTGCCCACACACACACAAATATATATATACACATTTATCTACATATTGTATTGCTTTTATTGAACACTGGAGCGTTAGCAGAAGTGGGTATTTTGTTAATAAAGATAATTTGATGTTCATGGAGGATCATTTTTGCTTCAAATGTGTAAAATGAACTCCTTTAGCGAGACATCATCCGTACAAACTCTGAAGAAAAAAAAAAGATGTCAGGGAAATGAATAGATATGACAGAAAATGTATAGCCACCTATATAATATTATTTTCCAACCACCCTAGCCACATACTTTATATTCTACCATAAGTGACACATGTTAAAGCTGAATTTAATTTATCATCAGTGAATGTTTTGTAAGATGTCCCATCACAATGGTTTAACCTTCATATGGTATTTCTCTTTAATTGTTTCCACAGCAGCAAATAAAAATCACATTTAGTGTGGTTTCACACTATAACAGGTGATCTTGGTGATCTTAGTTATTTTTGGAAGGCTAACTTATATTGGTGAATCCCCGTGTTGCCCATTGGGCTTCCATCCTTAATTTAATGTATCAAAAAGGTCTGCAAATTAGTCTTCCATCCATAATCAACCCATTAAGTTGTAGACAGTTACACCACATACTAAACTGAAAATTATATAGGTATGGCATTAGACATTCAGTTTCAAACATACAGTAAACCATTGTAACAAGTATGCCCTACATTTTCTATCAAAATATAAACCCCAGAAATGTATATAACATTATTACATTACACTTATTTGTAGAGCAGCAGCACACTCCACAGTGCTATTACAATAGGCTGCAAATCAATAATAACATTAAAATTGACAATATACAATATGACATTCACACGTGTTAACATGTACCGGTACAGAAGGAGAAGAGAGCCTTGCTTGGTTAGAATAAAGAGGTCCAGGGAAACAAGACAAAAAGAGAGGGAGTGCTTGACTTAAGATGTCTATAGCAAGGGGGATGTGGAAAAGTCAGTTGCATGGAGATCTCGAGGGGGGAGGACAGATGGTTTCTTCAGCATGCGGCTTGTGGGTATTAGGAAGAAAGTTGGATGTTTCTCTGAATAGGTGGGAGTTAAATCAATGTTTAAAATTAGAGTACGTAGGAGCATGTCTGTGTAGGGATACACAAGTAGTAAGACGGTATTTGAAGAGCAGAGGTATAGGAAGGCTCTCTCTGTAGCTCAGAAGTTTAACTACTAATCAACTTTTTATAAAAATACTGGTTACATTTTATGTGTTTCATATATTTCAATGTCTGTATTGGTTACATTTTGTACCTTCAAAGTCCACAAGACCATCACCATTAACATCCACGTCCCTCAATATTTCGTCTACTTCACGGGGTGTCAACTGCTGTCCCAAGAGCTTTCTCATGGCCTCTCGGAGTTCCATTGTGCTGATCCGGCCATCGCCATTTGCATCAAACTGAAATTGAGGCAGAAATGTGTCAGTAGTTAAGAGAGGTCATAAAATTATCCCCCATAAACTAGAAATGTCGTGGTTACTTTCTTAATTTTTTCCAAACTGGACTGTTTTATTTTTGGTCATGTGGTACCTCTCGGAAAGCATCTCTCAACTCCTTTACTCCTATCATGTCAGCTGTCTCTGCCAGAAGTTTGGGCCCCATCAGTTCCACAAAGTCCTCGAAGTCAACTTTACCCCCTGCTGGGATCAAACGAAATGAGCAGAGAACCTATTAACGCTATTTATACAAGACCTGCCAGCTCACACCATGGTGCATCCAATTATACAAACAGCTCTGCCATAAAGACGCCTCTCTCTCTTTTTGATGTTGTATGCATGCTAATATTTTATGTTAATTCTGTAAAATTAGACACATTTGCACACACCTTCTTGTTGTATGCAGTGTTTTGTGTACATTGTACATTGAGAACCATTTTATTTCCTGCAACCCACAAATCCCAAGTTGTTTTCCAATTGACTTGAATCGGCGGCTGAAGGAAAGTACAGCGCTGATATGTACTTTAAGGCCTATATGGACAAAAATATAGGGACACTTGACCATTACACCTACAGGGACTTTTGTAACATCACATTATAAATACATAGACATTAATAAGTAGTTGATCCCCTCTTTGCAGCTATAACAACTTTGACTGTTTTGCCTATCGTCCAGTATAGCATTTGGGAGGTTAGTCATTGATGTTGGACAAGAAGGCCTGGCTTGCAGTGTCAATTCCAGTTTATCCCAAAGGTGTTCGATGGGGTTGAGGACAGGGCTCTGTGGAGGCCAAAGAAGTTCTTTCACACCAAACTCATTCAACCATGTCATTATGGACATTTGTAGCTATAACAGCTTTGACTGTTTTGCCCGTCATCCAGCATAGCATCTGTGAGGTTAGTCATTGATGTTGGACATGAAGGCCTGGCTCGCAATCTCAGTTACAGTTCATCCTAAATGTGTTTGATAGGGTTGAGGTTAGGGCTCTGTGGAGGCCAAATAAATTCTTCCACACCAAACTCATACAACCATGTCATTATGGACCTTGCTTTAGGCAATGGGGCACAATCATTCTGGAATAGAAAACTGTCCCCACAAAGTTGGAAGCATAGCATTGTCCATCATGTCTTGGTATGCTGAAGCATTATAATTTACCTTTACTGGAAGTAAAGGGCTTAGCCCAACCCCTGGAAAAAAACAGCCCCATACTATAATCCCCCCTCCACCAAACTATACAGTTGGCACAATACAGTCAGGCATGTAATGTTCTGCTGGCCCAGAATCCCCCATCAGACTGCCAAACAGGGAATGTTTCCACTGCTTCAAAATCCAGTGGCGGCTTTACAGTATTTTTAAAGTGTTAATGTCATTAAAATGTAATTGTTGGGTGTTTTTAGGCAGCAGTGATGTATGATACAGCATTGTAACTTTATGTTCTAAATATCTGAATCACTTGGCACACATTGTTTGTATCTCTTCCCGTATAGCTTTTCTTGCTTTTTCTCAACTTACACTCAGAATACACTTGTGTTTCCTGTGAGCAAAAGTCATGGGTAATTGTTTGCACATGCTCATGTTAATTTGGACCTTTGTCCAACTCATGCAGCTACAAATTTGCATTATTTTGCCAACTTGCAGACGCTCACAGTTTGGTGTACACATTTCTACCACTGTTTACTGGAGCTGGGGTTTAGACTATTTAATTGGGTGTATCTTGGGTCTACAAAGTCAAATGTCTAGTAATCTCAAATGTTATTTTTAGTCATATCTAGCTATATTACACAGCTCTTTGTTGAGAGAAGTTACAAAAAGCTAAAAAAAAATGATTGTTAATTAAAAATTAACAAAAATAAAAAAATAATGCATAGCATCATACCTTACCTTGTGATGCCCATCACTGTTTTTCACCACCATTTTCCCATATAAAGACTTCAAAAGAGCAAATCTGGGTCAAAGTTTTAAATGTGGAGACATTATTATGAAAACTAATAGAAAGGTACTGCTGGTTCACCAATATTTAGCAATTTGCACCAGAATTGCTTTTTATAAGTATTGACCAATTAATCTATATTGGTTCCTGTAGTACCACTAAGTTCAATCACCCCAACACACACACACATATCTCTAATGTACACACTCCTTCATATGCATGTAATTGGGCACTAGCTGTTTCATGTGTTCATATCCCCAGTGTCAAGCCATTCTATGAACTATCACACACAAAATGAACACTAACTGATTTTTTGCGATAGTTCGATCAGCTCCATCTCGGTTGGCATATAGCCCATGGTCCTCATGCATTCACCGAGCTCTTTGTATCCAATGAAACCATCTTTGTCTCTGTCAAACTCCTTAAACGCTTCTCTCAGTTCTAGGAAAGAAAGAGATCAGTGATGAATTATCAGCAACAGTATGATAGCTGTTGAAGGTTAACAGAAGAGATGAACACAGCACACAGGCTTTGCGTGGGGAAGCCATGCTACAGGGAGAGTATGTTTATTAAACTGTACATGGAAACGACTGTACAATCATGCTATCAAATACAGTCAGTGATCTGTATGTGCAAAGATTCCAACAATCCATATTTGTGCCCCAAGGAGCATCTGACTTTCCCACGACTTTGCGTTGGGAGGGCTCATTTAGCTGGAAAACTGGTTGTGTACATGCCAAAAAATAATTAATCTCTGCATAACATGGGTGAAGCCTGGTATCACTTCACAACACTGTCTGTGCAATGGGGTGGTAGAACTGGTTGGGGTACCCATAGAAGAGTTCTAAAATATGGCACCTATAAGTTAGCAACATTGTGGTGGCACAAAGTCAATGCATATGCCAGCCTTGGAATAGTCAGTGTCTGTGATGAGTGGATGAATGCAATAACTACATATATGACAGAATCCAGTGTTAAATTCAAATAATCTAACCTTCTATTTCTTCCGGTCTCAGTTCTCTGTCCTGGAATAAAGCACATTATAATGTAGATCATTCATTATTGTCTGAATTCCCAGACATTTGTTTGCTTGCTCATGTTTTTTATGGCGCCTCCACTTTGTATTACACTTTAGAATTTAGATCAATACATTTTAAGCAATTTATCAGACACACCACTATTTAATATTTTAATAAACAACATATACATACCGTATTTAAATGTGTATTGTATTGTGTGAGACAATAGGTGATATTATTCATAGATAATAAATTAAGGTAAGTAAAACTTTTTGTCTACCATACCTGAGAACTCTCCCCTGACTCTTCAAATGTTAACCTTACCATATCCAGCATTTCTAAAAATGTTGCCTAGTGGCCCAGATCACGGCCTGTTTGAGCTTGGTTTGTTATTGGTATAAAATATGTATATAAAAAATAGTATAAAAGAAAAAGAATTTCCCATTACAATTATAAAGTGGTTCTGTGATTTGACAATTAATTCCACACCCCATTACATAGCCATTCCATTTTTTCCTTTATATAGTACGGCCCATTGAACCTTTTACACACGAAAATGATGATGCATGAATGCCAGTGACCGTTGCAAGATTTCTGGAAGTCACCAAGGCATTGTATGCCTAGGTGTTTGCTATGATTCTTGTGTTTCAAAAGGTCTCAGTGAGCGGTAACTGTTTTAGCTGAAATGCATGCAACCCATTTTATTCTCATAGTGGGTCAGAGCCACAAGCAGATGAAATGTAAATATTTCTACAGTAGCCAGGTGCCACAGGGGGACTGGTGGGCCACATAAGAGACACAAGATATCAGCAGGACTCTAATGTCTTAGCATCATGTTAATGGACAACTGTGGCCATTTAAATTTAATATGGGTATAAAATCAAACAACAATAAAATATACATGAACGCATAGTCCTTCTCATCATATAACAAAGTTGTACGTGAATTAAATTCACTTGTGCACTATCATATACTCTACATAATGAGTTGTCAATATATAACATCTAAACAGTGTTAGAAGAAGCTCAAACAATCCACAAAATTGATGGATTTACCTTTATTCAAGCAGGCAAGTACAAACTGGCCATACAATCTGAGACCATGTGATTGTTTAATCTGTCTACCAGTAAAGCACACATAAAGCTATACACGTCTGCCAGGTGGGCAGCCCTGCCAGTGCGGCAGCCCTGCCAGTGCCCACAATTACAAACACTGGATTGCATTACAGAACATAGATGATTGTGGGTTTGCAAACATACACACATGCACAATACAAAAACATGCCTGATTGCTATTGTGCATATACGTTTAGACATATTGAGCTTCATTGAGTATATGGCACATATACTAATGTAAGTAACCGTCTCTATGGATCTAGCGTAGTTAGGACATTCCCAGGTTTGTCCTGCTGGTTACCTGTCTTGAGTAACAGTTTGGCAGTCCAGTGGATGGTCATGCATAATACTTGCATCACAGCAAAATAGGCTTTGTGCAAGAGCAATGCTGGAAGGGCTTATTAAATATGAGTGATATTTCATTATTAAAATCCCTTTTATAGATGCCAATTTCTGATTCTCACCTACTAGTATGTATTATGTGAAGTGTTTTCTCACCTACTAGTACCCATTCTGTGAAGTGTTTTTTTAGCATGGTTAGTCTAATTATCCCAGCTAAAAGTTACAATAATGGAATAATGAATTGTATTATACAAATAGTATCCCTTAGTAAGCTCGGCATAATACATAAATATGAATTTTATATTGTAAAACGTAAATATCTCATCTTCATAGCCCCTCCCCTGTATCCCCAGTGACCCTTTTAAACTTCATGCTGATATATATATATATAGATATATCTATATATATCTATATATATATATCACATACACACACACACCATATATACATACATGCATACATTCCGGGGCAAGCTGGGCCGGGGGGGGGGCAATTGCCCCCCAGGCCGCCCTAAGTCGTTCGACTTTAATGACGGTTGCTGTGGCCTTTAACCCTGTTGCAACCCGAGTGATCACTTTCGCAGGGGCCCTGCTGGTTACCTGTGCGTTGCTCGCGCTGTGCAAGCCACATCTCTTGGTCCGCCCAGGGGAAGCAGGAACACAGCGGAGTCACGTGAATTTAACTCACGTCACATGACTCTGCTCTGTTCCTGCTTGCCCTGGGTGGGACAAGAGAACTTGTTTGCATGAAGTGTGAGCAACACAGAGGGAAGCAGCGGCCCCTGCAGAAGTCTGTGAGCTGCACCAAGATCTGCAGTTCAGGTAAGTGGGTGGGGGTCGTAGCAACAATTGAGGGAATTCATGCGTATCTGCGAATGAATGAGTATCTGTTAATGAGTGAATCAATATATGAACGAGTGAATGAATGCTTGAGAATTAGTGAATGAATGAATAAGTGAATGAGTGCATGGATGTGTAAGTGGGGGGAAAGCATTGCACAGGGAGGCTGTTTGAGGCTAGGATGCCACAGGCAAGTTGTTTGGGGGCAAAGGTGGCAAGTACTATGCTTCCAATCAATACTAAAGGGGGTCTGGGTGGTGGGATAAATATACACTGTGGGGCTAGCTGGGGACAATACACAAGGGTGTGGGGGCATTAGGGTGACAACATCGGCCATTTTTTCCAGGACACATATTACTTTTACATATTGCTGACCAGCCCAGACAAAATGCTGCCTTGTAGTATGGGGGGAACGCACTAGTGGAAGGAACGGACTAGTCAGATATACATCCCCCACACTGCAGGGCAGCATTTTATCTGTGCTGGAGGCATCAATACACAAGGGGGGGAGCTGGGGCCATTACATCAATCAATACTAAAGGGAGGGGCAGGCTGGGGGCATAAATACACACAGTGCTGGCTGGGGGCAATACACAAGGGGACAACGACAAATACTTTTTTTATTGTTGTAGTTTAGCCGTCCAGTGGGTGTCAGTGTGATGACTTTTTTTAGTATACTGATGTACTCCCTTTAGTTAGTTAGTAAAAGATGGGCATGGATGGTGGGCTGATTCAGTGGTGCAATGGGCCACTTGACTATATAGGTACACACAAGATGTATTTGTTTCTTTGTAACACTGTTTCTCTCTTTTCATTCTCCTTACCGCTCATTTTCTTCTAACCATAATGTCTTGCTTCTTCAGGATTAATAGTGGTTGTCCAAAACAATTATGTGCATTAGTTTATCAATAATTTCTAGAAATCAGTCTAACCAATAGATCATTAACCACACTTTGTAGTGAATGTAACATAATAATTAAATGGCTTTGAATGGGTCACTTGTGCTTCACACGGTTTACAACCACAATTTATACTGCTATTATGTATGCTCGCTGCGCAGCTTTCTTGATGTATCAGTTGTATTGTTAATATTGTGCATTGCGTGCAACACACTGTTTAAGAGATGGAATCTCTTTAAACTGCACAAGCCTCATTCGTCACAATTATTTCCACACGTAATTTCCATCTTTTCCACATTCCTGCTTAATTTTCCATACATACGATCTGAGTGATAGCGATGCTGTGTCGAAGGAAGATGCATGCAGTCCCCGCAAGGCTCTGCAGCGCCGCAAAGCTCTGCAGTGGTTGTGGCCAGCTCTCCACAATATCTGCCCCTAGGTCAGAAGATGACAGAGGTACGAAGGGTGCAGGGGACAGCTTCCCATCCTGATTGGAGAAACAGGCATGTCACTGAACAACTGTGGTAAGAAGGCTATCTTATGACTAAATTATTGTTTCACCATATAAAGGGATGGCTTGCTTTGTTACCCTTGTAATAACCCCTACCTGGACGGTCTGTCTACCAACTGCTTTTGTTCTCGAAGTGTGGCTGTATGAAACCTAGGATGATGGAACTGACACTGAGCCAATCTCTCTGTGAGAGAAAGACTGTTGCAATTGGGGTGGAAAATTATAACAATAAGGGAGAAATGTCCACCATACCCTTCATTAAGCAAATTAAGGATGTTTTTACAGTTCCAGTGGCAGCAATGCTTTTTCTCTCTTACATGTGCTGTTTATATCTTCCTGGCATTCACATGATTAAAGTAAATGGAGTTGGGTAGTAAATAATAATAAGAGTTACAGCATGAATGAGGTTAAAATCGTTGAGGGAAGATGGGTTTTAAGAAAACAAAACGTAAAACATAAAAACATAGAATTTGACAGAACCATTTGGCCAATCTACCCTGCCCAGGACTTAAACTTTAATCCTCTGATCTTCTAGTTTTCCTTTGTACTTTCTAAAAATCCCTTTTACTATGTTCCCTCTTTCTCTACTATTCTACAAGCTTTACATATTGAGATCCATTAGTCCTTCCTTTTCTTTCTGGAATAATTGCCAGTAACTACAAAATATTGCTTTATCTGGGGTCATACAGGCTTAAACAAGCTACGATTAGCATTTTTGGCAGCATTCCAAGAAAAGGTATTTAAAGTTTAAAGTGGGTACATGTGTTAAGCATTCAGAGCCCACTATATCTTACAGGTGCTGCTATAGGCTATTGTTAACCATTGCAATGTCAGAGATATCATTGCTAAAATATCCTTTGTCATATCACTGTAAAATTTAATTTTTAATAATAACTTTAAAAATCTTAACCAAAACACTAACTTATATTATAGAGGTGCAAAGATGAGGAGAAGAAAAATAAAGATCTCAGTGGTTCTGTGGACCACAAGTTACTTCTACTGGGAGGCTGTTCCACATATCCACCACCCCAACAATAAAGTTATACATACATTAAGTAAATCTTTATTATATGAAATACAAGTAAAAATCTCACGAGGAGCATAATTGATATGCAAATGACCATTTCATTGTCGGTGTATTAATGTTCCTCTACACACAAATTATATTGCATAACTACTGCGAACTGTGTGTGTGTGAGCATGGATGTGTTATTGTGTAAGTGAGGTGAGATGGAGTGTGTGTGGTACAAAAGCCCAAACACGATATTTCTCAAACTAGGTTTTAATACCTTAAAGAGGTTTACTAGTAAATATTCACGTCAACTATTTTTTCATATTTAATAAAACTATGATAAAAATGCATTTCTTGTTTTTATTTCTTTTATTTTCCAACTAACCCCCCAGTTATGCACATCTTGCCACTCTGTTCCCTAGATATGTCTTGTTCCCCCTATATGCCACTCTGCCCCTGATATGCCATTTTGCCCCCAGATATGTCTTATACCCCCTATATGCCACTGTGCCCCCTGATATGCCTTATACCCTCTATATGCCTTATACCCCGTATATGCCACTCTGTCCCTCTATATGCCTTATACCCCCAGATATGCCTTATACCCCCTATATGCTATTGTGCCCCCTGGTATGCCTTATACCCTCCTATATGCCACTGATATGCCACTCTGTCCCCTTGATATGCCTTATACCCCTATATGCTACTGTGCCCCCAGATATGCCGTATACCCCCCCAGTATGCCACTCTGCGCGTAGAAAACCTCTGCTGCTACCCGGGACTTTCGCTGGAGCTTCTATGACTGAGCACCGGAAGGTCATGTCACTCCGCAACGGAGGTTGTCAGAGGGAAGCCGGTGAATGTCTGCCCGATGCGGGTAGAGATCCTCTGCTGCTGCCAGCACTTTCGCTGGGGCTTCTATGGAGGAGTGCTTGCGTGACAAGACCTTCTAGTGTTCCATCATCGTGCAGAAGTTCACCATCTGTCAGAGAGGAGGATCCAGATCCTGCAGCGCTGTGGGTGATCTGGATCTTAGTGTTATAGTCCGACCTCTATTTGAGATCGGATTATAAGATCTGAAAAAACCCTCATCTTATATTCGATAAAATCGATTCAACTAATCGATAATGAAAATCGTTGACAATTTTCATTATAGATTATTATTGATTTCATCGATTAGCAGCTCTAATTTTACATACGTTGGAAAGGTGCAAGGGGCAAAAAAAGCACAGACCAGTTGTGTGGGGGCAATGATGCACAGGCCAGCTGTTGAAGTTGGGGGCTCAGGGCAATTTTTCGTACCAGAGCCCCGTGGTTTCTAGTTACGCCCCTGGTCCCTGCCTTTTGTTTCCGAATAAAAAAAACTAAACAATTTTTGATGACATATAATGACAAAGGAAAGTTACTTTAAAAACTTCAGATTCACTCTTTTCTAGTTTAGCATATTGTTAGGACCAGGTTGGGTACAGAAGTCCAGGGGTATTGCTGTTGGTCTGGTACATCCGTTCTCTACCCAAGGCTTTATTAAAGACATATGGAACACCAGATGGAATACACATTAACACGTTAAAATCAGTGTTCTGGTCTTGGTAGCAGAAGGTAGGTGCTTCTTAGGTATAAAGTGTCCCATTTTGGTGAAACGGTCCTCTATCACAAGGATTGTAGTGTGACCTTTAGATGAGGGCAGATCCACAATAAAGTCCATGGCGATATCTGCCCATGGACGTGTGGGAACTGGCAACGGTTGTAAAAGGTCTGTAGATTTACTTACATGGTTCTTTGGTGGCAGCACACAAGAAGCCACGTAAGACTCCTCTGATGAGGTCTTCGGTCTTTTTGTACCCGCCATGCCCAGTCAGGATGGTGTAGTGATATATACTTATGACCTCAAGTCTTAAAGCAGGAAGTTCATAGACATTGGTATGATGATACAGAAGGCCATTGCAGTTCTCTAGCTGTGTTACCAGGTGTGGTAGTCCACCTTACACCCTTCCCCATGGCATCCTGCTGTGAAATTTCCAATTGTACCGAAAACAAGATTCCTTCAGGTCCCCCTAATGGTGTGACCTCAAATTTCATATATCCCTTGACGCCTCTCACAAATGTCTCTATCATCCCAAAACAGCATACAGCTGGGGGGGAGTGATAACCACTCAAAGTTTAAGTGGACCGCAGTGGGTCCATGGTCTGCCTGACAGTTCCAGAAGAATCCTGCTGTCCTCCAGTCCGTTATAAGTTACAGCGTCTCGCAATTCCTGACCTTGCCAGCAGGTGGAGCAGGAGTTACAGGGAACAAGAAATAAGGGTGGTGACAAACCCGTGGGAAGAATTGATGAACATAAAGGGGCAAACATGTAAAAAAACATCCACACTTTTCAGGAAAATAGTGAGTCCGCTCTGGCCGACAGTTTATCAGGTGGGACAGGGCAAGCTATTGAAGGGGTGTGCAAGTGGAATCGTCACAGTAACCTCTGCTTGTCGATCACTGTGTGTCAGAGGCATTTACCTTCAGGACATAAAATTTTGTTGGATCAGGAAACAACAGAATAGTTGCAGCAGTGAAACAAACCTTTAAGTCATGAAAGGCCTGTTGTGCGTCAGGTGTCCAATGGAAATGTAAGTCCTTTTTAGTAGGACAACCCTGGAAAAATCTGTTCTAGAAGCTGGTGAAACCCAGGAATGGCTGCACCTATCTTTTTGTGGCTGTAGGAGTCTACTGGGTAATGGCTGACCTTGTGGACATGAATTTTGGTGTTAAAGTAAATTCTAGCAATTCAAGGGAACTTACACTTTTCGAGTTTGGCGTAAAGGCCTTGTTCCCGTAGGTGGATGTACCTGTATATACGTTGTTCCTCCAGAGAAGGGGAAAACACTGGGATTTCATCAATGTAGATGACAACAAAGACATCTATAATCCACACACTAGTGGAAGCCACCATTTTTTTGGCCAACAAAGATGTCTGCTCCTGCAGGAGAGGTGGAGGGACATAAAAACTTTTTTGCAGGACATATCCTTTCAGGCTGTGTAATTCAGGTTCTGATAACTGATGTATACATCTGTAGGACGGTCTATGGGGCAGTCATAGCCGTCAGCTCCTCCTTTTTTTTAGAAGGCGCCTGAGAAGGGTACATAAACAGCAGGTTATCCAAGGAGGATAGTCAGTGGTGTAGTCTCATGTTTGATAGGGCCTAAGGCTCGTGGGTAACCATCCACCAATTTAATGTGTTGGCAAGGGCCCAGTCCACAAAGCAACCAGTGGCTCCGGAATGGATCATGGCTGTATTGATGATGTTTGTGCAGTCCACTGGAGGGAGACAGGTGAGATGTTGTTCACGTGGGGCCAGGCATAACTACAGGTCGTACTCACAAGAGCTAACTTCTTGGTTTGGCTGGACGCTCAGTGCATTTGCATAATACATGTCCTGCTTTGCCACAGTACGGTCACAGATGTTGAGTTCTACTCTCTGTGCGTTCAACCACAGAGAGGTGACCCCGGAACACCCCTATTTGCATAGTTTCCTCCTGATTTGGAATAGGAGGAGACACAGGCACTGCGATATGTGGGATTTTGGTGACAGGGAGTCAACTAGGAGAGCTATACATATCGGCCCTTTCTTGATGCCATTCCCATTAGCCATCTATCTATATGAATGGAGAGATCCAGAAGCGCTTTCAGAGATGATGGGAGCCCCATTCAAGCCAACTTGTCCCTTAGCGTATCAGAGAGTCCCTGCTGGAACTGATTTCACATTCCTTCACATAGCCCTCTGCAGGCCTTCTACCTTGATTGATATTGTGTAGAGCAACCTGGGCAATAGAAGCTCTGAGATCATACAAGGAGCTTATTGCTTGTTGGAAGGAATCTCAGAATTCCTGTGAGGGGCTATTGATCTGTAGTAAATGGTGGGCGCACTGTTGTGGTTTACCTTATAGTAGTGTGATGATGGTATGTACTTTCACATATTCCATGGAGTAGGTCCGGGGTTTCAGGTCAAAGAGCAATAATGGTCTGGTACTGGGACGTGTCTCCCATAAATCTATCAGGCAGGGGTATACAAGGCACCATGATGGGAGAACCCTCAGCAACTGCCATGGGGTGTGGGGAACGGACGTTCAAAATGCAATGAAAGTCTTAAATAGTTTGTGTCAGGGCAGCAGGTTGTTGTGTTATGGCCTCTGCTACTCTGCAGACTCATCAGATCAATAGTATAATTAGGCAACAATCCAGGGGTCAAGACAGGCAGTGGTTCAATAGGGGGGAAAAGCACAGCGGTAGGGACACACTGTATCGGAATCTAATATGATCATCATCACTAACACTATACAATTCTGTAACCTAACATCTAACCATACCTATAACTATCCACCAACAGGATCCTAGTGTTATCCCCTTATGCTATCAGCTAACCTCTAATTTCACCAAACTGAAAGGTAAGGGTTGACTTTGAGGTCCCTGGGCTTTGTGCTTTTATAGTTTTATGGGCAAAAAATGCTGCCCCAAACGCTCATTGAACGCCCCCACAGCAGTTACTACTTCCTAGTCGCTCCCTGCAGTCACACTGACTATTGGCCCCACCCTTTTCCTTATAGCTTCCACACTGCTCAGCAACTCATCTAACAGTAAGTATAAAATTAATATTTGGGCTGCTGAAAGTTAGGGGAGGTGGGGGTTAATTCAGGGGCAGTTATGGTTAATGGGGTGTTTAGGGTTAATTTAGGGGCACTTATGATTAATGGGGTCTTTAGGGTTAATTTAAGGCCAGTTATGGTTAATGGGGTCTTTAGGGTTAATTTAGGGGCAGTTATGGTTAGGGGTGGGCCAATTTTAGATTAGAGGGGTGCCTGAGTTTATTCTTGCCTAGGGCAGCACAAAATCAAAAGACACCACTGCCCTACCCATGCGTATAGGGTATAGGATGTTGAACTGAAAATGAAAAAAAATTAATTTTACTGCAATGTTTAGGAAAGACTGGAGCCTTAAACGGTTAAATAAAAAGTGTTAACATGTCCCTAGTAAAATACTTTGGGATAACAAAAATCTATACTTTTGTTCAGCAGTTTTTCTTTTTCTGGCTACTATTGGGGTTCACATTTTAAAAGAATCTTGTTTAGAAACAGTGATGCGCGTCATTCATATTTAACCCTGTAAGTACCAAAATAAATGAAAATACCAGGCATATGAGGTGTTTCCAAAAACAGGACAAATACCTAAATACATGTTTGGAATTTTTTTTTCATTTGCACTGGCTATATATAGTTGTTATTGGTGAAACTGAAAATTTTGCCTTTTTCTACTAATTTTCCCCATACTTTTCATATGAAATACAACATATATAAATATATATATTATTTCAGAAGAAAATGGAAGTGCGCTAAATTAGTAAGTAGGCAATCACATTTGAAAAAAAACTGCTCTGGTCATTTTACCGCAAACCTGGTAAAAACAAAAAACCTGGTCCTGAGGGGGTTAAGCTATGCATGAATATGGAGGATGCAGCCTAGGATGCAATGGAGCCGACCCCCGTCGGATCACTGAGGATGCGAGGATGGCTCCAGGAGGTAAGGACCCGCTGCGTGGAGCGGTAGCGGGGCCGCTAATGTGTATGTGAGCATGAATGTCCATGCATAAGTGTATGTGAGCATGAATGTCTACGTATAAGTGTGTGTTAACATGAATCTGTATGTGAAAGTGTATGTATTTGTAAGTGTTTATGTGTTAGCAAATATGTGTGTGAGCATAAATGTGTATACGTAAGTGGTATGAGATGGAGTGTGTGTGTTAGCTTGAGCGTGTAATTGTATGTGTTAGCGTGGATGTGTTGTGTTTGTGTGTGAGCATGAATATGTATATGTGTGTACGTATATGTTAGTGAGTATGAGTAAGTGTATGTGTAAGGATGTGTATGTGTGTTAGCGTGTCTATATTTGTGTAAGTGTGTTTACATATGTGTACCAGGGTGTACTGTATGCCGCAAGGGGCAAATAATGCGCACAAGCTGTTTGGGGGCAATGAGACACAATCAATATGTTTGGGGGCAATGAGACACAAGCAATATATTTGCCCCTAAAAAAAACAGTAGCGTATCTATAGGGGAGGGGGTGAGCGGAGAGGCTGCCTCCCCTGGGCCGGTCTTCAGGGGAGTGCCGAGGCAGCTGCACAATTGTGATCTCCCCAACCAGTCCTGCTCATCGGGCACCCCTGTGGGCAGTGCGCACCCAGGCACCATGAATGCTGGCCTGGGTAAGAGGTGGCCGATGAGCAGGGCTGGTTGGGGAGATCACAATCACCCTCTAACAGGTCCAACATTAGGGAACGCGAGGTTTGTCACTTCAGACCTTGGTTTCTGTGCTCACTATGAGCAGGCAAATTATGCCAAGCGCCGGCATATCATGTCATACCCCCAGCTCTGCATCAATAGCTAGCGCACAGTAATTGGGGAACCCTAAAGCAGAGGTCTGAAATGACAGACCTCGCGGTCCCGCAACAGGATGGAGGATGAGAAATGTAAAAGATTGGGAGAAAGTCGTTTAAAGGCAGGTGTGTGTGTGTAAGAGCAGGTTAGGTGTGTGTGTGTGTGTGTAAGGGCAGTATATGTGAATATGTGTGTTAATGGGCAGGTGTGTGTGTAAAGCCAGCATGTATGGACAGTCGTGTCAAAGGGCAGTGTATGTGTATATGCGTTTTAATGGGCAGGTATGTGCAAGTGCAGTGTGTAAGGGCGGTGTAAATAAAATAACCTTTGTAAAAAAAAAAATAACTGGGGGGCACAATTTTCCATTCTTGCCTCAGGCGCAAAAGGAGCTACCTACAGCTCTGTTCATTTATAATTATAAATTATCCTCCTGTTTTTGTATGTGGCTTCATGTGTATCCCCTTAAATATGACTCCTGAAGAGCCAACAGTGGCTATAACTACCTTCACAACTTTTTTTAATACAAAAATTGAACAAGTAAACTTGTTACTTAATTCAAATATTTGGAATTTAAGTCTCTTATTTTGAAACAATATCTTCTCCTGTGTGAGCATCAGAAAACGTTGCCAGGTGTAGATTAACAATGGGGCAAATGGGACTTTTATACCGTCCCCCCAACATTTCAGGTTTCCATGTCAGGGCATCTGTTTTGCGAGTGTGACAAGAGGCAAGGAGGGGTACTGTCAACCATGAATTTGAAATAGAGAGATGTGTAGCTATCCACTCACCTTGCCTAATTAGCCACCTGCAGACTTGTGAGGAGGTTATGTGGGAGCTGCAAAGGAGGTCTGTGCTTTAACAGCATAGACTTCCATTGCTTTTTCACCTTACTGGGCTGGTCAGGGAAAATCAGAGGACCAGTGGCGGAACTACTGGGGTCGCAGGGGGGCCCAAGCCAAGGGGACGCCCGAAATCGGGCAGGGGCATCCAACATGCGGCCCGCGAGACCTCCAGGTGTGGCCCGCGTAAGATCAGCAGCCAGGGCAACCGATCTTACGCGAGCCGCACCTCAAGCCCTGCTACTTACTTGTGGGAGGGTCTTCTGGACTGCACAGAGGAAGCGGAGTTCACATGACATCCTACGTCCTCTGTGCTTTAGCAGAGAAGGCAGAGGGAGGCCGCGCCCCCTGCTGAAGTCTGTGAGCGGCATCGAGGAGCTGCAGTGCAGGTAAGGGGGTGGGGAGGGTGTTTGAATGAGTGTGTGTGATTGAGGGAATGAATCTGTGAATGAATGATTATATGAATAAATGTGTGTGTGTGTGTGTGTGTGTGTGTGATAGCATGGATGTGTAAGTGCTGGAACCTAGGCATGATGGGACTGTGATTGCTGTTAGCAATCACACTCCTATCATGCCAAGTCAGCCAGTACATGCTGAAACCTGGCCAGCTGCCCCCTTGTGTAGTGATGCTGCCAGCAGTATGGGGTCTGCACTTACAGCCACCCTGTACCAGCATGTACTGGCTGACTTGGCATGATAGGAGTGTGATTGCTAACAGCAATCACAGTCCCATAATGCCTAGGTTCCAGCATTTACTGGATGGATGTGTAAGTGTTGGAACCTAGGCATGATGGGACTGTGATTGCTGTTAGCAATCACACTCCTATCATGCCAAGTCAGCCAGTACATGCTGAAACCTGGCTAGCTGCCCCCCTTGTGTATTGAGGCTGCCAGCAGTATGGGGTCTGCACATCACTTACAGCCACCCTGTAACAGCGTGTATTGGCTGACTTGGCATGATAGGAGTGTGATTGCTAACAGCAATCACAGTCCCATCATGCCTAGGTTCCAGCATTTACTGGTTGCCTGGGTATGATAGGAGTGTGATTGCTGTTAGCAATCACACTCCTATCATGCCAAGTCATATTGCTAATTTTGTCCAATTGTCTGTTACCTACTTTTATTAAAAATGTGAGTTTTTATTATTATTTTTAAAGGTGGGGGTCATTTTCGGTTTTGGCTAAGTGAACCCTGAATGTTTTGGTCCAGAATTTTCATTTTAGTTCATCCCTAGAATAAATCTAGGGAATCCTGAATTTGTAGTCGCAAAACTTTCTAGGCCCAGAAATCAGTGAGAGGAAGAGTAAAGGTTTTGTGTCATTTTACTTTATTTTAATCTGCATATATAAAGGCCATATTTTTTGTCACAGTGAAAAATGAGTGCGGCCCGCGCACGTATACAATTCTGATGAAGTGCCCCTTTTTCTTTGATTTTTTTACAGATATGATTCAATATGTAAATTGAATTTGTTGAAAAAAAATTGTTGGGTAAAAATCATGTTTTTTTGGGTGGGGTGGGGGGGGCCCTTAACAGATTCTCGCACCCGGGCCCTGAGGCGTCTAGTTTCGCCCCTGCAGAGGACCCCACCCAACCATATCTCTAGATTCTGGAGTGTGCCCGTTTTTAACAGTGTTGCCCCTGAGCCGCACTTGACTTTGATCCACTCTTGCACTTTTCATTTCTGCTAAGCACCTTCCTTATAGTTACCACAGTGCTCAAGCCTATGTTACAGGATAATGTGCTAGTGTCACGATGCTCAGTTTCTGAAATCTATTCTAAACCAAGGAGAGAATGCATGGGGATAATGTAAACATTTCACTTTAAATACTACACATGTGGACTGATATCCAGATTTGCTGAATGAACAAACAGCATTTCTTATTAAAACAGTGATCTGCAAAGCAGTCAGTTTGCTTTACTGATCTCTGAAATAAAAAGGGTAAAAGTTTTTTTTCATATCTGAGACAGAGTAATTTGAAAGCACAAATGTTTCCTGTCATAAATGTTTCAATAAGTTGGTGACCAAAGGCTCTAATTAAATTGGCAGGTAGCCTTGACAACTGCCAAGCCACTAAAGGGCTGAGGTCACTAGCTCCAAAGATACCATATAACAAAAGTCAAAGCTAAGCATGTCATAAATAGCATTAGTCTTAGGGCAGTGTTATGCTAGAAATAAAAAATCAGAATTTACCATAACAATTATTAGTCCTTCAATCTAAAATGCATTCTTTTAAAGACATTTTAACATATTGATACTTAAAACAAGGACAATGGTGTTGCCTTCAGAGCTATCTAACAGGATTTCAGGTAAGTGCACACAGTGCCTTTTAGCACTAGATATTGTTGTACGTGCAATTTCTCTCACTTTGACTGAAATTTGGATTTGCCACACTAAAAGCATTTTTCCCTGCTCGTTTAAGATTTATTTGTTCACCTATATCATTGTTGTATAGAAACACAAACAACAGGGCCAATCTTCATTCCTAACAAACATAGGTGTGAAAGTTGGTCCTGCATGTTAGGTTCAATCCAGTTTTTCCTCCATCCCTCTATTTAAAATGTCGTTTCTCAACCCATACAGCAACCCGGTTATTCCTCAATGTATTTTTCAGTTGTTCCCTCTCTCTCATACCTTGTTGATTTTCTTCCGCTGAGTTTTTGTGCAATTTCCCATATCCTGTGGATTCGGCAGTTTCATTCTTTGCTTTACCTGTGCGTTTCTTAATCATTGTCTGTCTGTCTCAAGCCATGTTGGTGTTAAGTTGGAGGGGTTTTTTTTGTGCTAAAATAAAACTACTGTATATTTATGTATATAAGTCTGTGTGTTGTTAAAAAAAAATATAGATATAATATTATATGTATGAGGATAGCGTATTATATCAGGCAGTGTATTTCTGTCTCTGTTGAGTTATGAGTGGGGATAAACCTGCTGCCAGGGATTAAAGATTTCAATGAGAGGGGGAGAGACAGAGAGAGATCAGAAAGGGAGACAGAGCCAGTATGAGAAATGGTCAGATATAGAAGAGTTAAAAACAGAGTGGATTGGAAAGGGGATAACAAAAGAGTTGCTGAGAAAAAAAATGGAAAAAAAAGACCGGAAAATAATATTGGGAGTAACAAGTAGAAAGTTATATTCTAAATAGAAAACAGATTCTTACTGGTTTGATAGAGATACAAAGTCAATAATGCAAAGACAGATTAGAGAGGGGAGGTAACAAGATTGTAGCGATTACATACAGGTAAAGATTGCATACAGGTAATAGACAGGGTTAGTCTTAGTGCCATGCAAAGTATCTGGACCTGGCACTGGCAGTCATCTCAGAAAACGTGCCCACTGTGTCAGTCTGGTGCCTGACATTATTGTAACAGAATAGCCTACAATACATGAGGGTGCACAAGAGGTCAATGCATTAATTGGCATTCTAAGTGGATAAAAACACGTGGTGTTTGTGTGTGTGTAGGGATAACAAAGGTGCTTCAAGTACCAATCCTAGTTAACAGGGGCTATATGGTATCTGGTTAATGGTGGAGTGGCATCTGAAAGAAAGTGACATAACACTGTGCCAAAGAATTGGGGAAAGAATATAGTGGATTGGAGGTATGGGTAACATGAAATAAAGGGAGGGGGATACAGTGCAGAACAGAAAAGATACTGTGTGAGAAAACAGGGCACACGTTGCACTGAGAGACAGCCTCAGTGATATCTGGAGGAATTAAAGAAATATTTCTATTTTCTAATCTACTAATCCTAGCAAATCTCATCCGAACTAGAGCCGTGTGTGTGTATTTTTGTGGGGAGGGGGAGGGTGCAGTTTAAGAGCATTGGTTGTGTGTTAATAGGGTGGAGAGGCAGAAGAAATGTCACCACGATGGATGCATGTCTTGAGAGAGCATAGTGTAAAGTGTTGGTTATGTTATTGAGAGCGAGCTGGGTGTGGTAAGAGTGGATTTGCTTTTTTACATGACGGATAGGAGGCTGATTGGTGTATAGGATAAAAGGAAAATACCTAGATGGGATAAAGTTATGGCCATTTGGCCAAGTGCTCCTAAATAACTGAAAATTCATGTAAGTGTCCTGTCTACCTGGACTTGAAAAGAGTTATATGAAAAGGCTTTTTGTTGAAAATCTTCATCCACATTTATTGCATGTGGTCATCAGCTATCTCTCTCTAGGGTCCTCATAGAGCTCAGCTGCCATCTGCACCTTTAGTTAAATGATAGTATAGCCCTTTAAAAAAAAATTATCTCATGAAAAACCTAATGAGACATTGTTAAGGGGATAACAACATGAAAAAATTATAGAAAAGCACTGGCTTTTATGTATTACAGATCAAAAGGAATGAGAGTAGTGTATAATCTATCTGTGTTATTCTAAGGCTATCAACAAAGGCAGAAGGGCCTAACCTTTATTGTACACAGATGCCTGAGACCAATTCCTGGGACACCCTAGCCCCAACCGGGTACATGTATTATTATTACGCTTTGCCCATCACATTAAAGCCCCAATTAAGAAAAAGAGTGGCATCCACATCTTAACTGACCTCCTCCTGCTAAAAAAACATTGTTTGCCATCTGTGCCACCATCCAGTTTATTGGAGAACCAGGGCTGTTAGACAACGCCATCTTGAATGTGGCAGTGGAAGATAGAACAGGGGAACAAACAGCGGGCAGTAATCTTGCCCCTCACTGCGATCAGTGGAGGATCCTGACAGATGTCAGGTAGGAGAGATGGTGTGGGAGAAAGAATCACTCCGATTATCGCTGTTAGGCGGTGGATCGTGGAGTACATCAAGTGAGGAAGGAGGGGGCCCTGATCAACACTCACTACCAGGGGATGAGACCTGTTGACGGCCTAAGTGAGAGATACCCCTGCAAGGAACTCAGAGGATACTGCAGATAACCCACTCTTATCATTCTACAAATCAATGAGAAGCTGTGGAGAGGATTCAGATGGCTGCTACATGTAGCCCGGACTCAACCCTGGAATCTAACTCGAATGTAAATGGCTTGGTTCAGGAAGCCTTGAAGTCTATTTGATCCCTTTTTGATGCTAGACTCCTGGAAATCAAGACTGACAAACTTGAGGCTTCCACAGCAATGGTTACTGAATTAGAACAACGATAAGGTGACCTTGAAGATACAATGGTACAACTACAGGTGGAAATGGCAAACCAAGCATGAACCATTTAACTTTTACAAGACAAGATTGATGACCTGGAAAACAGGAGCAAAGGGAAAAACTTAAAACTACTAAACCTCCTAGAAAGTATCAACCCACATCAACTAATTAAAATCTTACAGAAGTGGATTCCGCAATCCTTGGGTCTAAAGTACCCTAAAGAACACCAGATACAAATTGAAAGGGCACACAGGATGGACATCAAAACCAAGGCCATCATACAGTGTCCTTGAGTCCATAATTCTACCTATAAGCACTAGAGACAAAATTGATATGATGCCTACCTCAGTTTGATTTTCCCCAACTGTTATGCAAGACAATATAAAAGTTGGTACCTGGAATGTTAATGGCCTAGGCACACCAATTAAACTGAAGAAGGTTATTAATAGGCTGCACCAGTTGATTCCTTCCATTGTCTTCCTTCAAGAAACATGGATAATACATGTTTGCTAATGGGTAACTGAATTGGTCAATATGTTACAGCCTCTTATACATCTAATTCTAGAGGGTTGGCTATTGTTTTCCACAAATCATTAAACTATACGATCGAATCCAGTAAATTCTACCCAGAATGCAGATATGCTATATCAGAAGGGGTTATTAATGCTTGTAAATATCTACTATATGAATATGTATGCTCCTAACACACCAAACAGAAGTTTATTTTGCAGGTTGTAGGAGGATCTATGTGACTACTCTCTCTCTGAAGTGATATTGGGGGGCCATTGTGTTAGACCTGACTTTAGACAGACTATGCCTGAAAACACTGCCCTCGCTGCACCAGCACAAAGATATTGCTCTAATTTGGGGCTAATTGATCTTGGAGAACATTGAACCCCACAACTAAAGACTTCACTTCCTTCTCCGGGGTACACCATACAATGACCAGACTCGATTACTTCTTGGTTACGCCAGACATGCTTCAAGGTATTAGCGTCACTGAAATTCACACAATTCATGTCTCAGATCACGCACGATATCGATGACTGTGAGATTGCAGACCCCACTTGGAAAACTTATCGACAGCTTTGGCTTCAAATACAACCTCTATGCAGACGACAAATCTATCTCTCCACCTCCAATCTCTCTGCATCTGTCCTCTCTCAGATCAGCAGCTGCCTATCTGGCATCTCTTCCTGGATGGCCTCTCATCACCTCAAAATAAATATGTCTAAAACCTTCTAATCCCTCCCTCTAACTCTATTCCCCCTTCTGACCTTTCCATCAATGTCAACGGTACCACTATCTCTCCTTCACCACAAGTCCGCTGCCTCGGAGTGACTCTTGACTCAAACTTCTCTTTTATCCCTCACATCAAATCACTCTCTAAATCCTGCCACAACCAACTGCGCAACATTTCCAAAATTCGTCCATTCCTGACTGCCAGCACCGCTAAACAACGAATCCACTCCCTTGTACTCTCCCTTCTAGACCATCTCAACCGACGCTCTGCATCTGCTGCACCTCTCTGTGAGTCCCTCTACTGGCTCCCCATCCATAGCAGTATTAAATTAAAGTTACTTACTCTATCCTACAAAGCTCTCACCAACACCACTCCCCTCTACCTATCCTCCCTCATCAGCAAATATACTCCAGCCCGCCCTCTAAGATCCCACAATGACCTGCTCCTCGCATCTTCACTTATCACCTCCTCCCAGGCCCGCCTACAGGACTTCTCTCGCGCAGCACCAACCCTCTGGAACTCTCTTCCCCTTGCTGTCTGACTCTTACCAACTCTACCCTCAGGGAAGCCTACCATTGAGGTAATCATCAAAACTTCCCCCTTATCCACCTAGATTGTAAGTTCCTTATTCCTCTTGTATCTGTATGTCAATTGTTGTATTGTAGCTGTCATTATCTGTAACCTTTTCACCTTGTACAGCGCTGCGGAATCTGTCGGCGCTTTAGAACTAAAGAATAATAATAATAATGCATAAACCCGCTTTTGTTAGCGTTCTGGAGATGGTGTGGGGCAATTATTTAGATGACAATGCACAACATTAACAAGATCCCCTCCTCTTTTGGTCGATAATGAAGGCTGTCATAAGGGGACATAATTAAATAAGGATTGGCAACAAAAATTTGAATCTGTAAACATATGGGTCTCAGAAACGTTCCAGACTATTATTAACAATACATAGAACAGAACACCCTAGACTACAGCCTTTAGAGGCTCACTTATTGGAGAGGGCCCAAAAACAATTATACTATATGAAGAATAAATGTTATCATTCAGGCAATAAAGCTGGGAAACTGCTGGCTGATTTAGTCACTTGTAGATGGGGTGCAATAATTGAGTAATGTCTCAAAGACGAAAGCAATGAACTTGGGATCGGATAGACATTCACCTGGTGTTCATACCCTGGGCATTGAGCAGGAGCCTTAGGCTCTTGTTTATTTAGGCAGGGCCATAATTAGAAACCACCGGGTGAAAATTCAACTGGTCTGTGCCTTCTATGCCCCCCCCTTGGCCCCCCAACATACAAGATATGTAAACTCACACAAATTACACACACTTACTCATACTAACACACACTCCATCTCACCCCACTTACACAAGTCTGCATCCATGCTCACACACACAAAAACGTCCACATCCATGCTCACACACACAAGTCCACATCCATGCTCATACACACAAACACGTCCACATCCATGCTCACACACAAGCCCGATACGTTCGTTTTTCCCCGTGCCGGTCGGTACAAGGAGACAGGAAGAAGGGGTCGCACCAGGCCCCCTAGAGTCACAGCTGCCACCACTGCAACCCCTGTAGTTATGCCAGTGTATTCAGGGGTTAAAATACCTATAGGTTTGAAATTGTTATATATTTTAAATATCTTTTTCATAATACAAAAATACCTGGTTAGTCTTCTTTATAGTAACATAGTTTTATACCTGGTTAGTCTTCTTTATAGTAACATAGTTTTATGAAGTGGTTTTGAGATCTGTGACTACTAGTTAGAGTCCCACCATGCTAAATTTGAAAAAACAAAATGAATTAAAAAAACAGTGATGTACATCTTTTAATATCTGCCCTTTAACAGCAAAAAAATCCTACGCATATAGGGTGGTTTCCATACCAAGTCAAGTGAATATATTGAGTATTTTTTCCCATTGGCTTCAGCTGTTCACAATTTATATACATTATGTTTCATTTTTTAAAAAATAATGTCTTACATTTATGCATATGGTTTTAAAAGAAAGCCCTACTTGTGCTGAAAGAAACTACGGGTGAACAGAGAGAGTAAAATGTCTTTTGTCCTGTAATGTAAAAAAAGCACTGGTCCTTTGTAGGCTTTATAAGTGAACGTCACACTCCTCAAATATTAACATTTAATAGTCCATGAAAAAAAAGGCTCTTTATTGGTGGCAACTAATTGCTACTTGTGAGAAAGAGATACTCAAGATATACTAAAGAAAGATATCCAAGCAGAAATTTCAACTGTGATACACAAGTGAGACCCAAATATCATTAGCTCAGTCTATAATATGCGACCCAGAGAATATGCCAATTTATTCTGACACCCTGACATTAGTGTAAAAACCCTGATACTCATCCAGATGTGGTAATATCTCATCCAGTCAAGTCAGTTTACCCCTTCTTCTACCTCCACGTAGTAAAAGACAAGCAAAAAAAGGTATGTTTGGTTGCCAACCCTCTAGCAGTTGTTAAAGAATAATGGCCTATATAGAGAATATTGTAGGGGTGCTGTATCTCACCTTTAAGCAAGTGCTGTGTTTTAGACGTTCTCTGAAGGACCGAAGCACAAGTGTTTCAGGAATAGGTATCCTCTGTTCATTCACAGAAGGTGCATCAATTTGCTCTGCAGAACTTTCACCGGCTTCCTCTGCAGATCGACCCCGGGTCTTTGTTTTTAAAAGTTTCTTACAATGACTCTTTGGAGTCTGTTTTACAGCCCCTTTTTCAGTGTTTTCAGTGAGAGACCTTTGAGTCTCTCTGAGAAAGAAGAACATCTCTTCATTCAAACCTACCTATTTCAGAACTGTTTTCTAGCTCTAACTTCTTTCTACTTATCTTTGTCTCTCTTCTTCAACTGGTAATCAGTAACAACCATGGACCCATGCTCCCCCGCCAACACAACAGCGCTTTGTTTTCATTCAACTTGTTGCTTTTGTATTACCCTTCAGAAGATGAAACCTCTACATCAATTATGCATGCCACAGAGTAATTACTAACTACCCTCGAAAAACCCATCCTAGAGTTATTTGATCTTTGCACTTGGGACTAGATTGTATAATTATATATATATACATACACACACATACACAAACATTTAGGCAGTACTATAGTTTTGACTTAAGTAATAGAGGAGCCATGCTTTGCCTCTCTACACAGCAAAACAATATCGGTGGTTAAACCTAAGATCACATTAACATGCCTATTTAATTATGAATAAGTACCAAGCCTTAGTTTCTGACAAGATACAAATAACTCTGTTTCTGTAAGGGTACAGATAGACAAGAAGATTATTTGGGTAGATAACAACCAATTAGTCAATAGTTTGCCTGCAGTGCATCTAATTTAACAAATGTTTACTGCCTTTTAGAAAGTCATTACAGGTATTCATAGCAATTGTTAATATTATTTTACTACATGAGTTACTATATGAGTTAAATTATCACTCCTATATTCATAGAGGCAAAGCATTGACTGTTGGAGCATATCAATAGAAATCCACTATTTGGATCTGCCAGTACTTTTGATCGCACAACCTATGGTACCATGGTAGAGATTCTGTAGCAGTGTGTGAATTAGTGAGGTTACCAGTACTTGATGACCCAACTCATAATACTACTAATCATAATAATGGATAATATAAAAATGCTGACAAATCAGGGGAGAGACACTGATATGCCACCACACCATATGTGGTTGGCACTTTGGACCTTTTTACCAACCATCACTTACATACATTAAATAAGGGGGTATGGAACAGAGCAAGCTAAAACAAGAAATGAGAGGGTTCAGAATTGGATCACATTTGCATCTTTAAAATATGACAGGGTTAATGTAGATTGTCAGTAGATGTGTATATGAAAATTTGAAAAAAAATGTGATAGCCAGGGATGAATGCCTAGATGGTCCGGTATACATCCATCTGTTGCTTTTGATGAGTTGGAGTACATTGCTGTACCATTTACGTAAGTTATATTTTCTGCTATTCCTATATACACACAATTAGGTCTTTTAGGACACAAATACACTCATTGACCCCAAAACTCATAGAGTCCTACAAAAAGCGCACATGACTGAGGTAGAGCTAATGTTGGCATCCCTTTTCCATTCCTCCACCTTAATTAACAATACATGAACAACAAACTCAATTTGACCAAATTTTAATAAAAAGTCAGCTATGAATAGTTTTGTCCAGGACGCAGTCCATCCTGAATCTCCATACCTTCACACAAACAGCAATGTAACTTAATATGTATAACCATATGCAAATAAACATGAACATATTAAAATATTTTTCACATCATTACCAAGCATTGGCACCAACACATTGCGCTTTTACAAACAAATCCAGCCAACATAACCACTGCACATAACCATCATTAAACCAACACTGGCTGACATAGGTGTATTAACTGTCATCCTGCTATGACTACCGGCATCCCATGCTTGACAGCCCACATCCACCAACTGGAATCACAAGGGCACCAGCCCAAGGAGTGTCCTGCACTAAGGCCAGAGGCTTGTGCACAACTACCAGAGGATGGGACCACCTTGCATCTCACTGGCCCTTCAACACCTCATCTGTTCTTTCCAATCCAGTCTGGACATTGAGTAACCAGATAACTATCTCTGTATCTGAAAGGTGAAGCCCGCAGGATCCCCTCCAGCTACCCATGCATAACTAAAACAGCCTCCCAAAAAGCCAAGAACCGTTCAATCCATGCATAAGAATTGGCCCCGTGTCTGGATGACCATTTAAAAAGCAATTGGGGGTACACTGCCCAAAATTGTTGGAAATCCACCTTCATATGAAAACAAAATAAAAACCAAGATAGGAACATGCCCTAGGTCATTTCTCCCAATTGAAGCAGCAGGACCTGGGGTATCTCATCGAGATGGGCACATTGTACTTCAGGTATGAATTTACCACTCCTGGTATATGTCCCTGTCCAACAACACTCCACTACAGTATCTCATAAAAGTGAGTACACCCCTCACATTGTTGTAAATATTTTATTACCGTATTTATCAGCGTATAACACGCAGCATAACATGCATTTTTATAACTAAAATACAAAGCTGAAACCCTATCTGTGTGTTATACGCCGATGAATCCTAGAGCGGCATGATTTGCCGCCACGTCTCCCTCACTTCTGGTCCTGGGAAGGGCGCGTATTATACGCCGGTGCGTGTTAAAACGCAGATAAATACGGTATATGTTTTCATGTGACAACACTGAAGAAATGACACTCTGCTACAATGTAAAGTAGTGAGTGTACAGCCTGTATAACAGTGTAAATTTGCTGTTCCCTTAAAAATAACTCAACACAAAGCAATTAATGTCTAAACCTTGGCAATAAAAGTAAGTACACCCCTAAGTGGAAATGTCTAAATTGGGCCCAATTAGCCATTTCCCCTCCCCGGTGTCATGTGACTCAGTGTTACAAGGTCTCAGGTGTGAATAGGGAGCAGGTGTGTTAAATTTGGTGTTATCTCTCTCACACTCTCTCATACTGGTCACTGGAAGTTCAACATGGCACCTCATGGCAAAGAACTCTCTGAGGATCTGAAAAAAAGAATTGTTGCTCTACATAAAGATGGCCAAGGCTATAAGAAGATTGCCAAGACCCTGAAACTGAGCTGCAGCACGGTGGGCGAGACAGCGGTTTCACAGGACAGGTTCCACTCAGAACAGGCCTCGCCATGGTCGACCAAAGAAGTTGAGTGCGCGTGTTCAGCGTCATATCCAGAGGTTGTATTTGGGAAATAGACGTACGAGTCCTGTCAGCATTGCTGCAAAGGCTGAAGGCGTGAGGGGCCAGCCTATCAGTGCTCAGACCAGGGGCGGGCTGGGCCGGGGGGCAGGGGGGCAATTGCCCCCCAGGCCGCCCTGATTCCAGGCCGGTGGGCCGGCCGGTAGACGGATATTCAACGCAGCCGCTTAGTTTGCGGCTGGATTGAATGCGGCCATCGTGCTGGTAGAGTACCTGGCGGGGGGGGCGGCGCGCCCTGGCTGCCGCTCATCTGAGGGGTGCCGGCGCGGCAACTGTGGCTGTGCGCCGCAATTTGAAGCCACGCCCACCATCTTCCGCACCGGAAGGACAGGACACAGAAGAAGAGGAAGAACGAAGAGGAGGAGGAAAAGTGACAGAAGAAAGGTAGGACAAGATTCAGGGAGAGTGGATAGTGTGTGAGAGTGATGGGTGTTATGCTGAATGTTTGTGAATGAGGGTTTCACATGGATGTGTAAGTGTTGGGTGATAGCATGGCATAGGGAGGCTGTAATCACATTCCTTTCATGCCCAGATTCCAGCATATACTGGCTGCCTAGGCATGATAGGAGTGTGATTGCTGTTATCAATTTTTTTTTTGGTCCAACTTTGGTGTGTAAACAACACTTTTATTGGACAGAATAATGATATATATATATATATATATATATATATATATATATATATTGCAAACAGGAATCACACTCCTATCATGCTAAGTCAGCCAGCACATGCTAGAACCTGGGCATGATAGGATTGTGATTGCTGTTAATTATATATATATATATATATATATATATATATATATAAATTAATTAATATTGTTGTTGGTTTTTTTTAGTCTAATTTTGGTGAGTTACTTTTAATAAAGTATTTTAAAGTTTTTTGGGTTTTTTTTTTGGTTTTGGCTGAATTTTCAGTTTAGGTCCAGAATTTTCATTTCGGTGCATCCCTACTATATACTAAGCCAGTCACTGACGTGGAAGGCCTACACTACATCAATGTTTGGCTTAGTATATAGTGATAGGGGTTGTAGTGCAGTATTGCCAGTGTGTGGCTCAATGTATAGTGATAGGCACGCATTGACGTCAATGTGTGCCTCAGTATATAATAGTTATGCTGTACCCCTGTCAATGTTTGCCTAATCATAGAAACTATGCAGTTTTAAAGTGTGTGGGGGGGTGCCACATACAGTATATGCCACAGGTGCCAAATACTCTCGGTACGCCCCTAAATCATGCGGCAGTCAGACCCAATGGCTGTGCCTCAGCTCTTTGTCCCAGGTCTTAAAAGGGGTGGGATGAAGAGCTGAGGCACAGCCATTGGGCGGTGCGGTGCGTGCACGCCAGCCGCTTTGATTTCATTAGGCGCCGGTGGAGTGACTGCCGCACGACAGCCGCTTTCAATGTCGCTCGCAGCCGCTTTGGTGGCGCACTGGGTCAGTTGACTAGACTTGCCCCCCCAGGCCATGGGCTGCCAGCCCTCCCCTGGTGTCAAGCGTGTGTGGTGGCAACCAGGGGAGGAGTACAAAGACAAGCGCGTCTTGGCTACAATCAAGCATGGTGGTGGGAGTGTCATGGTCTGGGCCTGCATGAGTGCCATCGGCACTGGGGAGCTACAGTTCATTGAGGGAACTATGAATGCCAACATGTACTGTGACATACTGAAGCAGAGCATGATCCCCTCCCTTCGGAGACTGGGCCACAGGCAGTATTCCAACATGAGGACTCCAGTGGCAACCTGTGAAGCTCTGGTGAACTCCATGCCCAAGAGGGTTAAGGCAGTGCTGGAAAATAATGGTGGCCACACAAAATATTTCCACTTTGGGCCCAATTTGGACATTTCCACTTTTGTTGCCAAGGCTTAGACATTAATGGCTGTGTGTTGAGTAAGATAACAGCACATTTACACTGTTATACAGGCTGTACACTCACTACTTTACATTGTAGCAGAGTGCCATTTCTACAGCATTGTCAAATAAAAAGATATAATAAAATATTTACAAAATTGTGAGGGGTGTACTCACTTTTGTGAGATACTGTATGTGTTCAGCAACATTTCTTAGGTACAGTGACACCACCCGTGCATGGGTTTGTGAGATTATTTGTGAGGAAAGGGCCAACTTTAAGACATGTGCAATTTTTTGGGGAATTTGGACATCTGGTCAGTCTGTGCCCATGTCCTATTTTTGGGACATCTTTGAACTGGGTCAATTTGATTCAACCCATCAAATCATAATTTCTTTTTATACTAGGCACTCCATGGACATTTTACTTGTCAGTATTTTAACTGTAACACCTAACAACTTACCAGCCGTAGCAGCCTCCCGCAGACACTGCCAGGCGAGATCCTCACGCATGCGCATGCCACTCCTAAGATAGCCAGGCATTCTCTCTGTGTATTTATGCTAACAGTTTGAGACGGGGTTATCTGCCTGGGGGCTATTTGAGGGCTCCTTAGCTGTCCACTCACTGCCTGTCAAAGAGTTTCATGCTTTGTTTCTCTGGGCTCTGTTGCGGTTTTGTGTTTGCTCCAAGTTCTGACTTCGGCTTCGTATCACGGTTATCCTGACTTCTCCAACCCTTGACTTCGGCTTCGTCTCTCGGCTATCCTGACTTCTCCAATCCTTGACCTCGGCTTTGTCCCACGTTTATCCGGACTTCTGCAGTACCAGTGCCTGCCTCTGGTTCGTGCACGGGTTCTGCACTGTGGATCCTCGGCTACTGATCCTGACCATCCCTGGCCGTTACATTAACTCTATCGATGCAATAATCTTTTTGTAAAGATATAACAATCATTTTATTTTTTGACATTTTGTTGGAACTGGAAGGTTCCCCTAATGGTGACATTAGTTGGGAATTATTTTTACATGTTACCCATTTTTTTTCACTATTTTTACTTTTTATTTATTTATTTTACTAATCACATTGTGAGAAGCTAGCCTTTAAGAACTATGAAAAGAAGCTAAGCTTAGGGAGGCAAAGCACATTATTGCTGCGCCAAAGCAAACACCGAGGAGAAAATTGCAGTTAAAAAATAGGGTGACAAAACATTTCTTTTTAGATATATAAGTGAAAGAATAAGATATAAAACAGGAATATCACACTTAAGACAAATATAAACAGAACCGATGTTATACACCCAAAGTTATTAAAAAGTCACTGTTAGCAGGAGTAGTTCCAGAAGACTGAAAATTGACAACTGTAATACCACTTCACAAAAAGGTAGCAGGGAAGACTTGGCCAACTAAGTCCTACGGCAGTAGTTGGCAAATTAATGGAAATCCGGGAACCAGTCCTTAAAAAAATATTATGAAACTAGAAAGGGATTGGAAGATCTTAGTTATGAAGAGGGACTAAAAAATTTGCATCTATAGGCACTTGAAAAACGGTGTCGTAGAGGGGATTTTATAACTAGTGGGGTACTTCAGGTGTCAGTATTGGGACCCATACTTCTTTTTGCAAATGATACAAAGGTTTGCCCACAGGGTAGAACAAGTCAAATGACTTAAAGAAATAAGAAGAAATGTCGTGACTGTGGCAGGTGCATAAATGTAAAAGAATGTACTTGGGATGTAAAAATCTCAAGGCAGAATATAGCATTAGGGACACTGTTCTGTCAGTGACAACGGAAAAGAGGGACATAGGAGTAATTATTTCTGATGACTCAGAGGTAAGCAATACAATAAAGCATCCAAAAAACAACCTGGGTGCTTGATGGTATAGCAAGAGGCATTAGTAGTAGGAAAAGGGAAGATGTTATGCCACCTTATATATCTCTGGTCAGGCCTCACCTAGAGTATTGTGTACAGTTCTGGACACCCTATCTCCAAAAGCATTTTGACACATTGGAGAAAGTTCAGAGGAGAGCTACAAAAATGGTACTGCGTTTGCAGAATAGAAATAATCAGAAAATACTTAGAGATCTTAATATATATAGCTTGGAGGAAAGAAGAGAGACGGGAGATGCTATAGAAACATTTAAATATTTAAAGTGATTTAACAAAATACAGGAGGAAAGCTTATTTGAAAGGAGGAGCAATATTAGAACAAGTCTAAAACTAGAGGGTCAGACACTTAGAGGTAATGAAACGAAGTTCTACTTTACGGAGAGGGTAGTAGATAAATGGAACACACTCCCAACAGAAGTGGTAGGACCTAATGCAGTGGGGGGATTTAAACAGGCACTATAGAACCAGACCAAGAACTGATAGGGGTTTGAATCTATTACATCAGAAAAATGGGCAGACTGGATGGTTCTTTATTTGCCATCAAGCTGACGGGAACGACCCATAGCCACCAGGAATACAAGATGGAGCTAGCGTCGAAGACAGCAGGAAATGAAGCTTCTCAGGAACCTCAGTGGCACTGTAATATAGCAATACAGTGCTTTACTGTCCTGACAAGGACAGCACCGAGGCTTACCCCAATAACAAGACAGAACACGTATTGAGGTAAAACAGGAACTGACTTTATTGGGAACTGCATAGATATTTATACAGACAACATAACTGGATCAGGAGTATAATCCCATCAACTATCAGACAGGCCAGTGCCTCCATACAGCTCTATGGCCAGCAATACTCACACAACAAAAAGTCAATATTTGTGGGGTGATCCTGAGGAAGCAGAGTCAATCCCAGCAT